>NC_092713.1:253197701-253556334 GCF_047496885.1 Scyliorhinus torazame | reverse complement strand
CGCTCCTATATCATCTTTTATTACACTTTGTGTGTTTTGATATACTACGGAGTCTAATATGTGTTACTCAAACCTTGGTTGCTGATGAGGTTTTCTGAATCTCGATGAAGAAGACTCTAACTCGTCCAGTAGTAACAAAAGGTTTATTGAGTGACTATAACAATAATTGCGTGAGTTCTTTACTTTAACATTGATACCAGTGATAAGGTTAACAAGATCTAACGACAGTAACTATACGTAACTACACTAACCACCTGAGCTAATCTGTTACTCCTGGCCTGGTCACAGTACACCCGAAAGAGAGAGAGAGAGAAGCACAATGTAGTTGATTTTACACCCATGTTGGTTCGGCCCTCTGGTGATCGCCTGGTGCTACTGATTACACATTAACCCTTTATGTACATACACATAGAGATCACTACACTGAGAGGAGACCAGCACTAGGTTTGAAGAAATTCAAGTGGGAGAAAAGAGCAATAGCGCAGCAACTATGGCAAGGAGAGTGGATGTAGTGCAAGAGTGAGCCTCCATTTGGCCCCAATGGAATCAGGATCACTCATTCACAATAAAACTTCTTGAATATTAGCAGCCAGTAATAAGAGAGCCAAGCCCCCTGTTATTCTATCTCTTTGAAGTGGAGCACTGCGGATTCTCAGATTCTTACCGCCCAAATAAAAGCAGCTATCAATTTAACCTTAATTTTTTAAAAAAGGATTTGGGCAGAAAACTGGGAAGACGTGTAAAGAAGAATAAAAACGTAGGGAGTAGGTTCTTTTTTATTGTTTGAATCCTACCCACCAAAGATAGAAGAAGGTTATTCCACCTCTGTAGGTCTGTTTTAACATTACTTATCAGGTTCGATTAATTCAGTTTGTTAAGTGAAACCCAACTGGGGGCTACCCTGACCTCCAAGTAACAAAAATTTGCATTAGCGAGGCAGAAATGTAACGTGCCTTAATAGGCTCGCCTTTTCAGGAGGGTTGACTGGAAAACATTCTCTCTTGCCTAGATTTAATTTCATGCCAGAGAAGAAGCCAAAGTTATTAAGTGTCTCCATTATGCCATTGATGGAGGGAGTTGGGTCTGCAATATCTAAAAATAGATCATTTGCATAAAGAGATTCCCCATCACGAATCATACCCCTTCATGACTAGAGGCCCTCAAGGCTATAGAGAGAGGCTCTATTACCAGGGCGGATAAGAGTGGAGAAAGTAGGCAGTCCGCCTAGTGCCCCTATTCAGGGTGAAGTAACCGGAGTAAAATGTGTTTGTAAATGCTGGCCGCGGGGGCATTATATAACAAGCAGATCCAAGAGGCAAATTTATAGCCGCATCCAAATCTCCCGAGAATTTCAAATAAATATTCCCACTCCACCCTGTAAAATCATATCATCTCAGGCTCGAGTGCAAGGGAAGGGGAAAGAATGACATTTTAAAAGGCGACGTATGGGGTGGCACGGTGGAGTAGTGGTTAGCACTGCTGCCTCATGGTGCTGAGGATCTCTTGGTTTGATCCCATCCCCGAGTCACTGTCCGTGTGGAGTTTGCACGTGTCTGCGTGGGTTTCCCTCCCATAACCCAAAGATGTGCAGGGTAGGTGGATTAGCCACGCTAAATTGCCCCTTAATTGGAAAAAATTAAATAAAAATAAAAGGCGATGTATATTGGCTAATAATTGCCAGCCTTTTACAAAGCCAGTTTGATCCTCCGAAATGAAACTGGGAAGGGAAGGCTTCAACTGGAGCGCCAGAACCTCAGCAAGGAGCTTAACATGTGCGTTTAACAGAGAGATGGATCGGTATGAACCGCACTCAGTTGGGTGCTTATCCCTCTTAATTAGCAAGGAAATAGTGGCTTGTGTAAAGGTTGGGGACCCCTGGATTGTGAGTCATTAAACAAGGCTAATAACCAAAGTGCAAGTTGTTCCAAGACATTAATAAATTCGATTGGAAAGCCATCTGTGCTAAGGGCCTTGCCAGTCTGTTTCAAAACCTCATGGTGAATGGCCGACATGGTAGCACAGTGGTTAGTACTGTAGCTTCACCCCGTCAGTGACCCGGGGTCGATTCCCGGCTTGGGCCACTGTCTGTGCAGAGTCTGCATATTCTCCCGTGTCTGGGATTCCTCTGGGTGCTCCGGTTTCCTCTCTCAAGTCCCGAAAGAGGTGCTTGTTAAGTGAATTGGACATTCTGAATTCTCCCTCGGTGTACCCGAACATCGCCGTAGTGTGGCGACTGGGGGATTTTTACAGTAACTTCATTGCCGTGTTAATGTAAGCCTACTTGTGACACTGATAAAGATTATTATTATTAACGAGGAGTCCAACTCACAGCTTCTATACACCTCAACAGCTGGATGGGCAGACTATCTAGAAAGTCAGACATGACCGACTTGTCAGAGGGGGTCTCTGATTTATATTGGTCGCTGTTATAGGACTTGAAAGCCACAATGACCTTGAGAGGGGCGGAAACGAGGCTGCCGCCCGAATTAAGTATCTGGAGGATCTTACCGGAGGCTGCTTGGTGTTTTAATTGGTGAATCAGAAGGCGACTGGCCTCCCAGTGCTCGATAAAGTATTCCTTGAGCACTGCAACTGACGTACAGCCTTATTAGTGGACAGTAGTTCAAACTGTGTGTGCAGCTTTTTTTTCTGCTTGCGAATAGCGCTGTAGGAGGATCGAACGGCTCTCGATGCCCTCAGTAACCCCACAATATGCACATTTCTGCCTCCTGGATCTGTTCTCCAGCTCATTCAGCTTAGCTGTTAACATTTTGTTAACGTCGACCATTCAAGCAAGGTCGAACCCAAGGGAGGTGATCCTGTCACTATAATCCGACAATGTGACCTCCATGGCCATAATTGTAGCTCCATGAGCAACAGGTTTTGTCAGTGTTTAACGAGCTCAATCGCCAAAACTCTGGTGAGACTGTTGGCCATTAGTGGAGTGGTTGCAGAAGACGCTGACTCAGCCATCTTTCTTCGAGTAGAGGCTTCGGAGTCAGCCGACGAGTTTCAGACTAAATCTTTTCTGACTCTGCCTCCCTTTGGGCATCTCCTAGACGAGAGAACTCTACTGAGCCAAATTTCAAGAGTTTCAAGAAGTTCATGACCCGTGGCCCCACAAAAAAAGGGTAAAATGGTCAGTTTTCCAGTGGGAGCAACCTCGTCCGCATTTTCCCCTCCCATCATGCCACCGAATGTTCCTCATTGGGGTTCATAAGGAGGATTCTGAAATGGGAACAAAAGTGTAGAATACTGCAGGACAGATTGTGACTCCAGTGAAAACTAGGAGACCTGAGGGAAACACTGCTGTGGGAGCAGGTGTAGCAAATGAGGTAAATGGGAGGGTCGCAGGGTTTTTTGTCTACGGTGAAGATCACCCAATTTTCATTCAATCGTGTAGCAGAACCCATAACTGTTTTAAAGGAAAGGCGCTACGCAAGCTCTCACTGGAAAGTCATTCGGAGAGTTCAATGAAAGCTAAGGTATTAGTGAATGGAATAAGTGGAGATTATATCCCAGTTCCCTGGTATAACGTATAATTGGGGTTTGATTCTATGATCAGGTCCAGTCTTTGTCAGAGTGATTAAGAAGTTACCAGTAGTCTTGAGTTTTAAAAAAAATTCAAAAGATCTCTTTCCCCTGAGACCGGACTTCAAACATCCCAAACATTCATTTTCAGCGGGGGCCACCTGATGTGCACTGCCCCCCTCTACATTTGTCCTGGATTCGGGCCTCGCCTCATGCCAAGCTCCTCCCCCGCCGCTCACTTCGGGTTCGTTTACAAAATTTACAAAAAAAAAACAAAGGAGAACTGATGAGGAAGTGGAGACATCCTCGTGCATCTACGGAAGAGGAATGGACTGTTGTTCATCAGATAGTGGTAACGCCCAAATATCGTAAGGAAATACTGCAGGTGGTACCAATGGCAGGACATGTGGGAATTCGAAAAACTCTTGCCTCAGGCACAAGTATTTTTTCTGGCAAGGTTTCTTAAGCATGTAATGCAATCCTGTAGGACCTGTCCGGTAATAGATAAACCACAACATGTGATTAGATGACTACCTTTACTACCCATACCATGAAGAACCATTTAGTCAGATATTGGTAGATTGTGTAGTGCCATTACCTAAAACGAAGGCAGGGCATCAGTACATTCTTATGGCCATGGATATGACTAACCGATTTCTGGAAGCCACACCTTTAAAAACAGTGGAAAACTATGACACAGTTCATCACATGCTATGGCCTATCCTTAGAAGTACAATCTGACCAGGGTTCTAACATTGTCTAAAATTTTCCAGGGCATAATTCGTAGTTTAGGTATCAAGCAACTGAAGTTGACCACGTATCACCGACAAACTTAGGGAGCCTTGGAGAGATATCAGATTCTCAAAACCATGATTGGGCCCTATTGCCATGAATATCCAAGAGATTGGGACAAGGGATTGGATTTTTTTACTATTTGCCACCAGAATTCTCTGAACGAATCTACTTGGTTTAGCCTATTTGAATTGATCTATGGCCATGAAATACGAGGTCCATATGTCAGGTAGCCCAAGAGCATTTAAAGGTTTCAGGAGCAAGAATGAAAATGTGGGCAGGCAAACGTGCCAGGTCCAGAACATTCCAAGCTGGAGATGTACTGGGGGTATTGTTGCCTTTGCATGGTGAACCTCCTGGTAGCGAAATTCGGCGGCCCCTCTTAAGGTAGTTAGGAGGGTGAATAAGATGATTTGCCTAATAGATACTCCAGACTGCAGGAAGAAGGACCGATAATGCCACATAACTATGTTGAAGAAATCTCATCATAGGGAAGAAGATAGGAAGGAACCAGTGTGTCAGATGGTAGAAGTAGTGGAAGAGGACCGAGATAGTAAGAGTGTGGTTGGGGAAGAAGTCTGACAGTTCACAGAACGACCCTTCTGTGATACGGTTAGCAAATAGGGTAATACTAGAACAGTTAGAAAAGTTTGCATACTTAGAAGAACAGCAACGAAAAGATCTCATAAGGCTACTGCAACAGCATAAGATTTGTAGGGGCACACCGGGATGCACTACAATAACCTAACATGTAGGTGACTCAAGCCCGATTAGACAGCATACGTAACGACTGAACCCACAGAAACTAGCTCAGATAGAAGAGGAAATCCAATACATGTTGGAGAATCATTCAATTGAGCCAAGTAAGAGTTCATCAATCGTGTTCATACCTAAGCTGGATGGGATAAGTCAGTTCTTTATATACTACTGGAAGGCCAGGGCCATCAACAAAACGGATTCATATCTGATTCCCAGGTTGGAGGACTGTATCGATCAGATAGGCAGTGCCGTTCGGTTTTAACACACACTTCAACAACTCGTACATCAAGTAGTGGCTAGGGTGCCCAACTGTGTGGTCTATTTGGATGACATGGTAGTTTAGTGACACATGGAAGGAGTATGTAGGACAATTGGAGGAATTATTTAACGGATTGCAATTGACCAATTTCGTGTTATATTTGGCCAAGAGCGAGTTTGCCAAAGCAAATCTGTCTTTGTGAGTTTCCTGCAGGTGCTCTGGTTTCCTCCCACAGTCCAAAGATGTGCAGGTTAGGTGGATTGGCCATGTTAAATTTCCCCTTAGCGGAGATGAGGGGAGAGGGTGGGGGCATAGGCTTAGATAGGGTGTTCTTTTTGAGGGTCAGTGCAGACTAGATGGGCTGAAGGATCTCTTTCTGCACTGCACTGATTCTATGATAAAGGTGACCTACCTCGGGCACGTGTGCAGGGACAAGTGGTATCTAGAACAGCCAAGGTAAGGGCATTACTAGATTTCCCCTATCCTCAAACAAAACGGGAGATTGAGGTTCCTGGGCAACTGTGGGTTCTATAGAAAACATTTGCCTTACTTTAGTACCATAGTGGTACCTTTGACTAATGCATTGCTGAAACAAGCAAAAATGGTATGGTCTGCAGAATGCCAAACCGCTTTTGAGAAATTGAGGGACATATTGGTAAGCGAACCAGTGTTGGCTGCCCCTGATTTTTCTGAACCCTTTAAAATGACCATGGATGCCAGTGACCTGGTGGTGAAGGGTAGTGTTACTGCAGGATGATGAGTTAGGAATAGAGAGGCCGGTGAGATACTTTTCAGAGAAACTAAGTCTATGCCAGAGAAAGTACTCCACTGCTAAGAAGGAAGCCTTCGCATTACTACTAGCCCTTCAGCATTTTGAATGTTTATGTCTGACATGATAATAAGCAAAGCCTGGACTATACTGACCATTATCCACTTGCGTTTGTGGTAAAATTAAAAACTCGGAACACAAAATTGTCCCGTCGGAGTTTACTGTTGGGCTTGGCAGTTGCTCAGGTGACCCAAGTGACATGATGCCATCATGTTCTGCCTGCTGCCCATCGGTTGCACCAGGGGCGGGGGGGGGGGGGGGGGGGGGGGGGAAGAGTTCGGAGGTGTTCCAGCACCTTCCAAGCGGGAGTCACCGGCGGATGGAGCTCAGCTGTTCTCAGGGGGGAGGGGGGGTCATCCAGGGTCAAAGTGCTGCCCACTCTCCCTGGCAGCCGTGAAAGGGTCATGCAGCTTCTTTCGGCACTACTACCCGGTCCTGGCCATGGGGCCCATTGCGCTCACAGCCTCTGCCACCTGCGCCCAGGTCTGGTGTAAGACGGCGGGTGGCAGCCCCCTTCCCACCTGGGGAACAGGGTGGCCCGCCTCCCCTCCTTGGTCTCCGCAAACTGGGGTGCTGCTCTCCATGCTGTCATCTTGTTGGCTGTGATGAGTGTGTGTGTGTGGGGAATGGAGTGCTGATATGCGATGGCAGCTTGTCAGCCTCTCTAGTGGGAATCCCAACCCTAGCCAGTCGGACACCGTTTTTCATTGGAATCAATCGTGTTCCATGTGGCACCGTGCAAACCCATTAGCAGATCCTGAATTGCTCCGGGACCAGCGCTAATTTAGTTGTAGAAGTCCACCGATTCAGTCCCGGCGTTAACATTAGTTTCTCAAACGTAGAATCTTGGCAGCGGTTTATATTAGATGCTGAGTAGCTCTTGTATACAGGCTAGTGAAAGTTGCTGACATTTTAAATAGCTGAGTCATGGTTTACTCAATACTGGATTTAAGCTAACAGCTGTCCCACAGCGGACCGTCATACAACCAACTGACTATATTTTACAGCGACATGTGCATGCACAGTATGGGGGACAGAAATTTCTTGTCTGTAAAATAAATCAAATTCCGATTGCAAATTATTTCCAAATGTGCAATTGGAGCAGAAACATTAATTATTCTGTGACTGGGATTGTGATGAGTATTTTTCTAAACTGTGAAATAATTTTTGGGCAATCAAGAACCAAAGCTGAATGAAGGCTGAGTATATTAAGTCCATCCTGGGAGCACTTGCATGGTTGTGGATTGACACATTCGTCAAGCCAAATTCTGCCATCAGTTTATCGTGTGGACAATAGTGTTGGGATCCTTCATGAGGTAGAGCAGATATATTCAATCTTTTTGCTCCTGGGTGCTCCCACCTATGTTATCCCCTAGCACAACACGAGTAATTTTTATATGTAAAAACTATTTCAGCACTGCTTCTACTCACCATGTTATAACTGTTGCTATCATAGCACTGCAGAGCATATGGTCCTCATACCATCCTACCCCCTCTTTCCCTAACCATGAGTTCCAATCACTTGATTTCCAGTTTCCCCCTTTTTCCCATCAACCCTGACACTCAGACTTTCCTGGGGCATCAATGGTCCCAATTAGCTGCTTGATTGTCAGTCAAATAACGTCCTCCCCAATTCTCCAATTTAAAATAATCAACAATTGTGCAGTGTAAATGAAGAAAACACAACCTTTGAAGGCCATATGATTTTTTTTCCCCCCCTTAAATTGCTCTCTTAGTGTCCAGATTGATGTTTGATCCTGACATTTTCAAGACAGTCCTCCAAGGTTGTTCACACCTAATGATGGCCTCCAATCAGGACTTGGTATGATGTTCTCCTTTCTAGAATAATATGTGGAGATGCCTGCATTGGATTGGTGGGGGGGGTGCACAGTAAGAAGTCTTACAACAGCAGGTTAAAGTCCAATGGGTTTATTTGTAATCACTAACTTTCAGAGCATATCTCCTTCATCAGGTGAGTCACCTGGTGTAAGACTTCTTACTTTGTAGAACAAGACTAGGGGCAGGTTTAGCACAGTGGGCTAAATAGCTGGCTTGGAAAGCAGACCAAGGCCAGCAGTACGGGTTCAATTCCCCCCGAACAGGCGCCGGAATGTGGCGACTTGGGGCTTTCACAGTAACTTCATTTGAAGCTTACTTGTGACAAGCAATTTTCATTTCATTCATTTCAAGACTGCTAATATTTGATATGCGTTCACAGGTGAAAAATGAATTAGGTTAGACACCTTGATAGCTATGTTATTGTATAACTCAACACTTTGAAAAAACAGTAGAAGAGAAAATTAGGAGGGATGAAATTCAGCAGGGTAGAATATTAAATTAGTTCAAAGCTGTTTCAGTTTTGTTGGCATTGCTAATCCTAATAGTTCCCTAATGTTGACACATTCCACTCTTCCTCTATGAAGTTAGCAATTCACTTCTAATTGAGTAACTCCTTTTTTGCAGTTGGAACCCATTTTTTGCATCTCTTCATCTGATTGACAATCACGGTTGCGCGAATAGTAAATACAGTACAAATTTTTAAAAATCTAACTTTAATTGAATGGGTTAAGTTGCAATTGCTGATGTACGGCAGTGTGAGTGTTCAAGGGGTGAGGTGTGTAAATGAAAAGCAACAGCCCCTGATTGGGGCGGGGGGGGTCAACAACATATGCAGTATGATGTAAGCAACCCAAAACAGCTTCTTTCCCCATTACCAGACCCCTAAACGACCCTCTTATGGACTGACCTGATTAATACTACACTCCTGTATGCTTCACCCAATGCCGATGTCTATGTATTTACATTGTGCACCTTGTGTTGCTTGCCCGATTATGTATTTTAATTTTATTTTATTTTCTTTCATGTACTTAATGATCTGTTTGAGCTGCTAGCAAAAAAATACTTTTCACTGTACCTCAGGACACGTGACAATAAACAAATCCAATCCAAAAGGGGGCATATCATTTAGATTGAGCCACATTTAGTTAACAGCTTAACGAGAACATGAACATTTTTTATTAGCCGTGAGCATAATATAATCCAAGTTCAGAATCCTGTTTGAAAGGGAGAAATGGAAAACAGCTACAGAGCTAAGATTATAGGTTTAGGTGAGGCTGACTTCAATGGAACAAGACCGGCTGTCCACAGTAAATTGGGCAAATATCTTAATGAGTAAAATGACACCAGATCAGTGAGAGGTATTTGTGATACAGAGCCATTTTATATCACTAAAGATGTAATGATTTTCCTAAAACCCATCCATGGGCAACTCAAGAGGTAAGAGACTGGAGAGAAACTAAAAGAAAAGCAAACAAAAATGCCAAAAAAAGCATTGATCCTGGCAAATAGGAGGGGAAAACAGAAGACTGAGTTGGGACTGAAGCTGCCGGTTTACCCAGCTTGATCCTACCTTCATGCAATGGTGTACTTTTTAAAATCATCCCTTAAGTTACTTATGGCGAATCCTTTATTTAAATCCTTGTCACGAAATCCCAGTCAAGGACCCGATAGATAACATTCTCCCGTTTTTGTCAAGAAGTCAGAACATCCTACTCATTCAGCAGTGCTACTTGTAGCATCAAATGAGAACAGTCAGTTTGAACAGTGACATCCAGGTAAAATACAACACCAACATCCAGTAGCTCAAGCCTTAAATAGCAGAGTCAATCCACTGATGCTGGAATTCCTTTATGAAAGTAAACGTTGTTTGAGGATACTTCCTATGCCCAAGAGCCTTCAGTTTATGGACGCAATTTTCCAAATGAAGCCAGATCTAGTTGCCTGAGCTCAAGTTAAGATCTGGAGGAGAGAGCATTTCTATTTAGTTGTCGCCAGTAGTAAAGCCGTCTGCATTTTGATTAAGGGAAGAGAAAATACAAACAGAAGTATTAAATTATAAGCTTTGTCTTTGTTTAGTTGGAAGAGAACAGCATTGCTGTTTACATTACAATTGACATTACATTACAATTAAATTACCAGTTTGGCTGATATAACTTCCATATGATTCATAGGAAATCCTTTGGCACAAGAAATCCTTGGTCTTTATCAGGAACCAGATGGAACACGTAGGCTACTAAATTATCTGCTTGATAATTTGGCAGGCACTTCAAAAAGAAGTAAGTAGATAAATCCAAGTTTTATTTTGATTTATTTTTTAGATACAGATGTTATCAAATTAATGTACAATTTGATCTTCAATAGTTCAACCAGAACAGCCTCCACCAAGGTCATGGATTGTCTTACAAGAACCAGAACGAACACATCCCTCAGGTGAAATTAATTTTATTTTCTTAAAACATCATGCTCGTTATTGGGTTGAAGATAACTAGCAATTCAATAAAATTCACGTTTTTAGATGTAAAGCGTATGTATGATCCATAGATATGAATTTAGTGCCGATTACCTTCGTAAGAAGGTGAACTTTTTGTAATGATTAGTAAAAAAATTGGGCGATGTAGGGATAATTACTGTATGTAAAATAAGGTTTTTATAAAAATTGAGATATCTTGGTGAGGGTTGAGCTGTTCTACTGCTGAATTTGTTCTCATGCCCACCAAACGGGAAGAAAATGAAGGATGAAATCTGCAAACATATTTAATAAATAATGTTAAAAAAAGTTGTGATAATGGGGGATTTCAAGTATCTGATTATAGGCTGGGGAAAATAAAGTCTAAAGGGCAAATAGAGGGAAGAACTTCAATGTATACAGGAAAACCTTCCTGATTAATGTGTCTCATCCAATGAGGATGGTAAATGTAATTTTGGGAAATGAGTTGAGCTATGTGGAGCATGTTTCAGTGGGAGAACGTTTGAGAACCATGGTCACTATATCATTAAGTTTATTTAAGTTAAGAATTGTTGTGGCGAAGGATAAGCAACAATCAAATCTGAAAACTGGAAGATTCATTGGGTTGAAAAGGAATCTGGCTCGGGCGTATTGGAACTATAGATTGGCAGATAAAAAAGTAAATGAGCAATGGTAGGCCTTCAAAGGGGAGATAGTTCAGGTACAGAACTAAAAATATTCTTATAAGGGATAAAGGAAATACATCCAAAGCTGGAGCTCCCAGATAACTAAAGAAATTGAAATTAAAGTGAAACTATAAGAGAAAGCTTGTAATAAACGTCAGGTTCATAACGCAGCAAGTTTCATTTGCCTATCACCCCTGTCCTTGCTGACGCACATTAGTCTCATTTAAGCAATGCCTCGAATTTAAAATTCTCACCCTTGTTTTCAAATTCCTCCATGGACCTCCGTACCTTTGTAACCTCCTCCTCTCCTATAACCCTTCAGGATATATGCATTCCTCTATTTCTGGTCTCTTGTGCCTCCCCAATTTTAATGTCTGCACTACGGCCAGTCATGCTTTCAGCTGCTGGAGTACTAAGTTCTCCTTCCCCAAATCTCTCTACCTCGCTTTCTCTCTGAAAATCACCACTTTGAATAAGCTGGTTATTTGCCCTAATCTTCTTGTGTGGTTGGTGTCAAATTTTGTTTAATGTAGCTCCTGTAAAGTGTCTTGAACTTTTAATGCATTAAAGGTGCTTTTTAAATGTAAGTTCTTCTACAATAAAGAATTCAGCAGAAGAAAATAAGCAAAGAGAAAAAGATCAGCAGGTACCATAAAAGGAACGCTGAAGTTTTTAATAAACTTGTAAAGAGTAGAAGGTAAAGTGGGTCTGATTGAGGGACCAAGAAGGAAGTCATCTTGTGGTGGCAGATGACACGAGGTAACTTGCATCTACCTTTGCGAAAGAGG
Organism: Scyliorhinus torazame; assembly: GCF_047496885.1. Taxonomy (NCBI): domain Eukaryota; kingdom Metazoa; phylum Chordata; class Chondrichthyes; order Carcharhiniformes; family Scyliorhinidae; genus Scyliorhinus; species Scyliorhinus torazame. The sequence continues at coordinate 253,544,405 of NC_092713.1, read as the reverse complement.
ATGTTGCCAAAGGAAGGAAAATTGGATAGAATAAAAATAACAAGGAGGTGCTAAAAAAAATGCAGCACTGCTCTTAAGTGGAAAAGAATGCAATGCATCATAGGTTGCTATTTGAAGCAAGTATGAAAATAGCAGAGGCTCTGACTGCAGTCTTTAAAATATCATTGGGTATGTGAATGGTGCTGAAGAACTGGAGAGTTGCAAATGTGGCAGTCTGTTCACAAAATGGGAGAGAGATAAACCAGGGGTGGGATTTACTGACCAACCCGTTGTGTTTTTCGGTGGTGGAGGCGGCTCGCCAGCGGGATTTGCCAACCCCGGCGTTGTCGATGGGATTTCCTGGTGACTACACCCCTAATTGTCGGGAAACCCCTGTGCCGGTGTGGAACCGGAATATCCTACCGACGTGCTGGTGGATTGTGCCCCAGGTATCTACAGACCAGTTAGTCTAACATTGGTGCTGGATAACTTATCGAGACCATACATTTAGGACAACATTCATTGTTACTTGGAAGAATTGGCTAATAACTAAAAGCCAAAGGCAAATCCTTTTTGACACACTTGATTGTGATCTTCAATCACAAGCTGATGTTGTGTATTGTAAGGGCTGTTGATTCCTTTAGTTCCTATTTCTTTTGTCTTAATCGTTTTTGGTCCATGGACCATTAATGGAGACATAATAAGTCGAGCAGAGGACGTAAGGAACTCAAAGGATGCGATCTTCGAGCCTCGTTACACTCACGGTCAAGCGTAATGAGGCCGGTGAATAGCGGGAGAGGCCAAAAACAGGAACTGCACCAGACGCCAAGCAGTTTGCAATGCAACCGGCCTGCTCCCGTAGGCGAATTTGGAATCTCGCGGTAGCGTGGTGAGAAACCAATTATCACCACTTAAGCACCATTTCCATACAATTAACGAGAGCCACCTGTCATCCAATGGCCTCCTGTTATTCACTGGCCTCCCCAGCAAGTGCTCACGCTGGCGTCGATTAGTACTTTTTAAAAACTTGAACCTGGCGGAAGGGCTTCTGTGGGGAGCCGAGGAGCAGAGTAGCAATCTTTGCTCACAGGCAAAGAGACCGGGACGCTGGGCTTGCCACCCTAATGCTTGGCAGGGGATGGGGGACCCTCCTCAGGGATGGACCACCAATGGAGGGGGGGGGGGGGGGGGGTAGGCGCTGGGGGGGCAATCTCTTGCGGCACCACCAAGCCAACCCTTGGATCCCAACACCATTCCGGGGGCAACACCTGGCTTGCCGTCTGCCCCACTAATCATTCATATAGCCCCCAACGACTGCTGAGGCCTTTGGCTGCACGGCTGAAGGCAATCACTAACAGGGAATTGGCAATCATGGTTGAGTGAGCATTGGCACATGCCAAGTGGGTTCCCATGGGTAGGCGGGCTATGTAACACGTGGGAGTCATTGCCTAGCATTCCAATCGCACCGTGATGCCTGGACACTCTGTGGGAGTCAACACCACACACGCAGCCAACATCTGAACACCCAGGGGATAGGACACAGCTCCCGGGGCACAACCACGGCCGGAGGATGTGTGGGTGTCGTGGGGGGGGTGGAGGGGGGTTGCCTGGCAAGATAGGCAAAGGGTCGGCCGTCAGCCCGCATTGCGGAAGAAAGTCAATGGTTGTGCACAGATTTATTGTTCAATATATGCCACCACTGTCCTGATGGTGCCCTTAGTGATCCTCAATGTGCTTTGCCCTCCCAGCTCTACCACAGCATCTGGTTGTGTCCCCAGGATGCACATCAGAGGTGGAGGCAGCCAGCTGACTACCACACCCCAGGCAGCACTGGCTGCCATGTGGCTCCCTCTTCAGGACCCTTGGGGACACAGGGCATCCCTCCTGGCCTCTACAATGTCCAGGAGCCTCCCCAGGTCAGCATCCCCGAATCTTGGTGCCGGCCTCCTCGGTGCCATTGTTGCAAGTTGGCTGAGTAAGTGCAACCTCAGTGCTGCTTGATGTTGTTCGCGGGGCGGCGGGGGCTGGCGAGCACAGTCCCGGCAAGAAGCCCATGAGGCCTCGTTAAGTAGATCAATTAACGTTGAATAGTATTGCTGGGCCGAGTGCCAGGAAACCCGTGGTAATCCCCACTCACTATAGCACTTGGCAATTTTCCTGGAGAATCGTGCCCAAAGTATCAAAGTAGTACACTGGTGTTATAAAGTTTTGTGCTTTGGTCAGAAGAACCTAGACTTTATGGCACCCAAGAGTTTGAGGAGTTTGCTTCGGGTGGATGGCTGGCAGCCAATGGATTGACAAGGGACAGTATTCTGCCCAGTAACCAACAGTGACTAGCTCCTGTCAGGTGGGTTTTTTGGAAGCGATCCTGAGAGAAGCTATTGTACCCACAAGGTGGAAGCAGCTCTTTCTCTGCTCTGCTGCATACCATCTGAAAGCAGAAGTTTCTAAGCTCTGAAAGAAGATTCTCTCGCGAATGCTGGCTGACTATTTCTGTGAGCCTATAGTGAAAACCATTACAAGCTGAAAGAAAAGATGCATCCATTTAAAAGTCTAGACTGAAGAAATAAATTAACTGGAAAACGTCCATCTGAAACAAACTCTCTTATCCTTTTACTTTCATCATTAATTTACACCCCTCTTTCCCCTCGGTGTTTGTTTGCCTGTGTTTGTGTAGAGAATGGGGCAGATTAAAAGGGTGGTTAGAGATTAGATAGTAGTTAACCACTTGTATCGTTGCCTATTTAGTTAAAGTTAGTCTTAATAATAAAAAGTTAATTTTAAAACCTTGTGACTGTAGTTATTGGACAGCCGAAGGCCTCTGGTATTTTAAAAATAGATGTTCATTTCAACTGTGTTTCAATTCCGGGTCAAGTGGATCTGGAATTGACCGTGTACTAGTCCAGGGTGTTGTAACAGTATGTGTACTTGCAAAAGAAATCTGATAGTGTCACAAGTTGCCAAAATTGAAGCCCACAGGATTTGAGGACTTGAGTGTTAACGCAGAATTGGCTGAGGAAAAAACAGCAATAATTAATCATTTTCTTGTTGCGTACCTATGATTACTTCGGGTATACGGCACAGAAACAGTCCATTGAGCCCAACCAGTCCATGCCAGCATTCATGTTCCCAATTGAGACTCATTTCACCTTTTCTCGTCAAAATCTACCATTGCAACCATCAGTTGCAATGATGGTTGCAATGGTATGATTTTCTAGTATGTTTTTCTAGTTTCCCTTATTGTATCCATAATATTTGCATCAGCCACTTCTTATGCTATTGAGTTCCATCTACCATACCATTCTTTGGCTTCTCAATTCCCTGTTTAATTTCTTGGTTATCAAGCTGGAGGAAAGTATGCAATGTATCCCCAGAGGCCAGTTATGGGTGAACTGCACTTTTTGATCATTTATTACCTGGACTTGGGGTTTGGAGGCATAATTTTATGCAGCCTGGAAATGTAATGAACCGTGACGAGGATTGTAGCAGACCTCAGGAAGACATACACTGGTGCAATGGGCAGACACATGGCAGATGAAACTTCATGCAAAGAAATCTGAAATGATGCATTTTGGAAGGAAGAGTAACGAAAGGCAATGGAAGCTATTATGGATGGTGGGGGATATCATTTGTTTTGTAGAATTGGTTGCTTGAGGTTCCATTTATGTTAATGTATATAAATTCATGTTTTATACATGTTCATATGTATTATATAAATATGTTTATATACGCACACTTATCTCAGCATTTTAAAACCTGTCATCTCATCCCAATCTTCAGTTCCTCAATAAGGCAGATTGAATTCTGAGATTTATTCCTCCTAAACTAGATTGTTGAATAGAATATTTACAGTGCAGAGGGAGGCCATTCGGCCCATTGAGTCTGCACAGACCCACTGAAAGTGCACCCTAGTCCCACTCCCCTGTCCCATCTCTGTAACCCACCTAATCTTTGTTGCTCTCTTTGGTTGGCTCTGAATATGCCGGTCAATATGGTCGCCTTCCTTAATCCTCATTATGTTTGCTCTAGAGTCGCCAGGTATCTTTCGATACCGCCACCAGGTTCAAACCCGAATACTGATCAAAGAGTCGGAACACCAGTTATTTAGTTCAAAGTCAATACTATTTATTTACACAGTAATATCGACTCGTGCACGAAATACTACAGACTAAACTATCACGACTGCTAAAGCCTATACTTAGCTTTGGGCGCCCACTCAGTCAGAGGAACAATGGCCATTGTTTGGATCTGAAGCTGCTGGGGTCGAAGTGGTAGAGGCGAAACAGCTAAGGTCGTCCCTCTGGTAGTGAGCGTTGACCTTGGACTTACTTGCTTCTGGAGCAACTGGTGGACGGGTTTCTCCGCTGTGAGAGCCAAGTCCAAGAAAGCGATTCTCTTTTGGGGCCTTCTTCTTTTACCCGAAGGGGCTTCGCGCGCTTATGGGAGGGCCTTGAACTTGGCCCCAATCAATTGGGCCGTATCTTGATGACTCGTATTGATCTTGACCAATAAAGGGGTGGGTGCCCTGATGGCTGGGTGTGTCCTAGGTGGCCGTTGGCCTGCATTGTTTTCTGCTTTCGGTTTGGGGAACTGGCACCGCGAGGTCTGGGGCCAGATCGGTTACTTAAGTATCTTCCTTTGTTCCCGGAGATGGGCCATCCATATGCTAATGGGCCTACAGTTTCAGTCTTGTCTGGGAGCTGCAGCTCCAATATGCAGACAGGCTCTGTGCCTGCTAGCTTTCTTAACATTGTCCATTTTTCCCTGCAATCTTTGCAAATGTCCATTTTGTATTCTGGAAGTGGCCATCCCAGATTGCTACACTCCCTCCGTGTGATCCTCAACGCGAAGCGTGAAGGATCAAATAACCGCGTCATCTTCGTTCTCCTCCCAAGTTGGGCACCTGTAAGCACTTCATAGGATCTACACTGCTCTGTCCTATGAATTGCAACTCTTACCTAAATTATTTACATACTTACATCATTATAAAATTCTACGGGGCGCTATGACATTCAGGCATGCATTACAAAATAAAAAAACTGGAACCTCTAACTATCCTTAATTAAACTATCCTTACTCAAACAATCAAAAGAATTTACAACATTTTAAAGTGTACAAATAGCAGCAGCACAGGTCTCTCTGGCTTGACAGTCAAGCACAGAGTTTTACATTTTTTATTGGAACGAACAAAACACAAAAAATGGATGCACTTTAATTCACTTAAAGGGGTTGGGGGGGTTTGTTGAAGTCCGAAAATAGGTGATCTGAGGGTGCATATCGGAGTGCGAGTGCGGGTGGCTTTCCTCTGCCATTTCCTCAGTCTTAGAGTCTGAACGACACTGCAGAGTATCGCAAGTACGAATAGTGATTCCACAACGTAGGATAGCGAATACCAGGTGATGAACCGGTCACACCAGGTCGGTGTACTGGTAACTACCTCGGGGTTTAATGTATGGCAGGGGTGGGAAACATTCGCGGCCTGCATGGTAGGTGTCAGGGGGGTTGCGTCCTTGCGCAACTGGAGGGATTCTGCTAAGATCCAACTGTAAAGCATGATGGTTGTCTTCATCTTCCTTTCTGTCTTCTTCTGAAGTTCCGAAGTTCTATGGACACGAGTATAATATCTGTTATTATCTTGCTTAAGATCTCGTATGTCTGCCTGTCTGCCCTCTTATTGCCAATTATCCATTATAATTGGTCACCATCTGTGACTCCCTCATTTTTTTTTAAACCAAATATTTTGGACAAGACATCCGAGAAAAACTGACACAGTGCGAGCCGTCTCGCAGCCTGTGCGATCTACCATCCCAGTGTTTCGAGGATGTAAATAGCATTTGGAAGCAACCAAACGGTTGCCATAAACAAAACAAAAAAAGAGTTTTTAACGTAGAGAGCCAAAATGGGGTGCGTATGGTAAGAATGGGTGGAACTCCGGGTAGGGCGGTGACCAGTGCCGTGTGTGCTCTACCCGAGATTAGCTGACCAGAGGGGGGGCGTCCTCAGGCAGGGTGGGGACCAGTGCCGTTTCTCCACTGCCTGAGTGACCGGCAAGAACGGTACGAATATATGGTCGTCGTGGTGGCTGCCTCTCGTGATTACCTTCAAATCAGGAGAGTAGCTATGATTGGTTGTCTGCCGACAAACTAGTTCCTCTGAACGGTTGTCTGTCGACAAACTTGTTCCATTAACTGCCAGTGGGCGTTAAAAGAGTGATGGCGTGGGGCCATGAAAACGTTAAATTGACAAACGACATTTGACGTTCACAATAACGAACAAACATACATTACAAACATGGTGCAGGTTCGATCAGAAAGGACACCGTAACTCCATCGGTTCCTTTTTACCATCATCTGGACATCTCATTGCTCAGTAGCAAACAGAGTCGCAAAGGGATTCGTTTGGTGGGAGTCAGACTCTATGTCATCTTCTCCCGGCTGCCATACTCTTGATTGGAGTAGGTTTGCTAAAGCTGCGTGGGGCAAATTGGGGTCCATCTCATCATTCCGGATGAGCCTGAACGAATTGTCTCGGTGCCAGAATCTTGTGTCGAGGTTGGAGCTGCTAGGTTTTAATCCGTAATCGTCGGGCAGTGGGTCTGGGTCAGGGGCTTTAATGTTTGTTATCTCGAAGGATCGCTGGAATCATGTTCGGAATCGCTGGGAGTGGGGCCTGGTGCAGGGGTGTAATCGTAGCGTGGTGTGCTGGGGCTGTCGCTATCGCTATCTCTGTCGCTGTCGCTGCTGGTTGAAGGAAGGGAGAGGCGGAGTCATGCCTCTAGGGGTGGAGTTGAAGTCGTGTCTGAGGATGGACTGGACTGGTTGGGGGGCGGGTAGGAATACGTCATTCGTGGGCGGGGCGTGCTCATCTGCTGCTGCAAGTGAGATGTGGTGTGCATGGTTGTTCTGCGAGCCATAAGCCTTGAGCTGTTTTTTGTGAAACCACGCAGACTTGCCATTGGGATATGTGATCTTGTATACAGAGGGGCTGACTTTGTCAGAGATGGAGTACGGTCCGGAAAATTTGGGGGAAAGGAATGAACTGGGGTTGTATCGGGATAGCATCACTTGCTGCCCGACTGCAAACTCGGTGGCATGTACCGTTTTATCAAAGCAAGCCTTGCTTTGTTTCTTCCGTGTCGCAAGTCTGACAGCTGCTGCGAGCTGTGCTGCCTTTACATTATCAATAATCTGCTGTACTGCTTTTTCATGCGTGAGGGCGGTGACTGTGGGGCCAGGCCAAATCCAGTCCTAATAAATATTCTGTCCCTTTCATGTGGTGTCCGGTCATGAGGGTGTGGGGTGTGTATCCTGTGGACGTGGATACTGTGTTTCAAATGAACATTAATGCAAATGGGAGAACGGTGTCCCAGGTGCTGTTGCACCATTTTCCTGAGGGTGGCTTTTAGAATTCTGTTCATCCTTTCTACAATGCCGCTTGATTGGGGGTGGTACGCAATATGACATTTTTGCTTTATTACGAAAATTGAGGACGTTTTTCATCACTTTTCCTGTAAAATGGGAGCCTTGATCGGACTCTATACTGCGTGGGGGTCCCCATCTTGTAAAGATGTGCTGTGTTAGGATTTTAGCTGTCTTTTTTGCAGTGTTTGTTCTGGATGGAAAAGCTTCCACCTGTTTTGTGAAGGTATCGATGACCACCAACACATAGTTAAAACCATTTCTGCAGGGGGGGTATGGGTCCTATACAATCTATTTGCAAATTCGTCCAGGGGCCATTAACGGGGCAGGTGTGACTTAGCTGGGCTTTCCTTGCATATCTGTCCGGATTGTTCTGGGCACAAATTAAGTAATTCTCGATGTAATGAGTGGCTTCTAAATCAGGCCACCAGCAGAGAGGTCTGAGGTGGGCTCGGGTGGGTTCAATGCCCTGGTGTCCATGATTGTCATGGAACTGACATAATTTGGTTCCTGTCCTGGCTGGGGACTGTATAAATGCCGTCTTTTAAAATCACACCGTCATGTGTGGTTATCGCGTTTTTAAACTGATCATATGGGGCTGGGAAGTTACGTTTTAAAACTTCCCTGAGCTTCTCATCTTTTTGAGCCATTGCCAAATCTTGAATGTTGGTCTGTGAGACCTGAACTGCGTGTACTGGGGCGCTTTCGGGGGGGGTTCCAAAAGTGACCATGTCTGGAACCTGCCTTCGCTCGGGCGTCTGCTTTAACGTTACTAGGGGGGGAAGAACGATGTGCTAACTACAAACTTTAATAATGCCACATTTCCTACCTTTAGCTGTCTCTAGGATATGCCGGAATAATGGGGCTAAGGGTAGGGGCTTTCCGCTTGCGGAAACGAATCCTCTAGTTTCCCACAGGGGTAGGAATTCGGTTAAACTGTTGCAGACATATAAACTGTCCGAATATATGTCGGCTGGGGTCGGAAACGAGTCGGGGTGATCTACAATGTACGCTATGGCTGCCAGTTCTGCTGCCTGTGAGCCTAAGTGTCCTGGCAATTTTAACAAAATCTCTTCGAGTGCGCGTCCTCTACATAAATACCGCAACAGTAATTCTTTTCCCATTTAAAACTGTGGAGGAGCCATCCACATAGATTCTCAGGGGTGCGCACGTGTCTGTGGGCTGGGGTCTCTGTGGTGTACTACCTGCTTTCCTGGGAGTTGACTTGGGTATAAAGGGTCTTGTCTTATTTTTAGTGGAGATGATCTCACATTCGTGGGGTACCTGCATATTGTAAATTATCGGCTCGGAAAGTGTGGGTCTTGGTTCTTTTAACTGTAATGTCCCGTTCCTGTAAAAGAAGGGTCCAACGGGCACGGATTTGGCTGACTGTGCCATCCTTAGTCCATCTGTAGTAGCAGATCATCTACATATTGGAACAGACAATCGGGTCGGGAAAATTTTGCTAATCCATTTGCCAGCTGTCGGTGGAAAATGGAGGGGGAGTTGTGGAAGGCATGTCCACGTATATTGTTGTCCCTGGAATGTGAATTTATATTGGCACGCTTTATCCAATGGAATGGACCAAAAGCCGTTGCTAATATCCAAAACCGAAAAAAGTTTTGACTGGGGTCCCTGTTTGAGCATGGTCTCTGGACTCGTGGCTACGGTGGGAGCCGCTACTGGGGTTACTTTGTTCAGTTACTGGTAGTCCAAACGTGCTCTGAAACTCATTCTGAACGGAAAGCAGAGATTGCAATTCTGCAATTTGCTTCCGGCACTTTGTGTGATCTACCGAGCTCTGCCTTTGTTCCGTCTGGAAGTGTGGAGCGCTCGTAGGGCTGCTTTTAAGTCGTTGCACTGTTTCTGCAACTGCTCAACCTGTTGTTCAGTTTCCTGTCTTACCAAGACCGCACGTTGCGTGTCTTGGTAGGCCTTATCATATTGGGTCTGAAATGGGCGAGACAAGACCAGCTTGGCATCAGCCACCTCCTTGTCCCTCGCCGCTAACTGCTCTCTCAATTCCCTGTTCTCCTCAAATTCGCTCACATCTCCTTCACTATTCCTGTCTCTCTCCTCAATCTCTCTACGGAGCGTCCTAACGACCTCCTCTGTGCCTCACAATTGTGCCAAGCAGGACACGATTGCCATCGGCTTGCGAGCTTTCCCTAAGCTCTTCTTGTGGATCTCCCACCAAGTATTCCCTATACTTCCGGGACCTGTTTCATCATTGGCGCAGAATTCACTCCAAAGGGGCCATCCTTTCCCTTTGAGATATTTTCTGATCTCTTCTTCCCATACGGGACACTGTCCTACTCTACTGTTCGTCGCGGCCTCAAATTCCTGAGGTTCATAAGGCGTTCCATTGCCTTCATTGCCATTTTTATCTATCTCTGGGTTCTCTACTGAATTTGGAACAGGGGGTGATAAAGTGGTGATGTAAACACTGGTACGGCTTACACTAATTTCCGGCCTACAAAACTCCCGACAGTTTTACGCAACAAAATCTCTCAGGTTTACCTTGCATCCCTGTTCGTACGCATGCATTAACACACTTCCAAATCTCAGAGGCTTGATCAGTATTGTTCTTACACTTGTGGTTTTTCTGTTTCCAATTGGACTCCAATTCAAATTTGGGTTCTCTCGGAGTGACTAGGCCACTTCTAGGTCAAGTCCCGTCAGAGGTCGCCAGTGAATGTTGCTCTCTTTGGTTGGCTCTGAATATGGCAGTCAATATGGTCGCCTTCTTTAATCCTAATTGTGTTTGCTCTAGAGTTGCCAGGTATCATTCGATACCGCAACAAGGTTCAAACCCGAATGCTGTTCAAAGAGTCGGTACACCAGTTAGTTAGTTCAAAGTCAATACTATTTATTTACACACACAGTAATATCTACTCATGCACGGCATACTACAGACTAAACTATCACTACTGCTAAAGCCTATACCTAACTTCGGGCGCCCACTCAGTCAGAGGAACAATGGCCGTTGCTCGGATCTGAGGCTGCTGGGGTCGGAGTGGTAGAGGGGAAACAGCTAAGGTCATCCGCCTGGTAGCGAACGTTGACCTTGGCTGGGTGTGTCCTAGGTGGCCGTTGGCCTGCTTTGTTTTCTGCTTTCGGTTTGGGGAACTGGCGCCGTGAGGTCTGGGGCCAGATCGGTTACTTAAGTATCTTCCTTTGTTCCCGGAGATGGGCCATCCATATGCTAATTGGCCTACAGTTTCAGTCTTGTCTGGGAGCTGCGGCTCCAATATGCAGGCAGGCTCTGTGCCTGCTTGCTTTCTTAACATTTGTCCATTTTTCCCTGCAATCTTTGCAAATGTCCATTTTGTATTCTGGAAGTGGCCATCCCAGATGGTTACACCTTTGGACACTAAGGGGCAATTTAGTATGGCCAATCCACCTAACCTGCACATCTTTAGACTGTGGGAAGGAACTGGAGCACCCGGATGAAACCCACGCATACACTGGGAGAATGTGCAGACTCCACCGAGATGGTCACCCAAGGCCGGAATTGAACCCGGGTCCCTGGAGCAGTGAGGCAGCAGGGTTGTCATAATACTGAGAAAATGCATAATGATGCTTTTTTTGTCGAGTCCCTAAAACTACAAATAGAATACAAAATGTGACCGTATGTTTTATTTGCATCAAGCTAGAATCATTTGTTTCCTTAAATTCTTTTCCTAAGATCTCTATTAATTTCTTTCTCCATAAAGGCAAATTATTATTTTTTTTTTTTTAAATAGTATATTTTCACGGTAACTGCAATCTCTACAACACCCTTGTACTTTTGGACCATAACAAAATTATATAGATATGACCATGCAGGTGCTTTGTTGTGACATGGAAGCTTGTGGCGAGCATTGCAATCCCAAACAGCCGCAACTGCAGTAAATGCATCTACAGGGACTTCAGCTTTGATGTTGAACTGGAGTCTGAGGTGTAGGCAGGGCAATAGGGTGGAGGAGTGTTACCTGGCTACTTTCTTTCAGGAAAGAGTCACATCTTAGTTTATGATGTAGTACAGAACTTGGTTAATATTCATTCACAGAGGATGTGAATATGGCAGGCAAGGGGACTATAGGTGTGGAGCTTGAGGAGCCTCAATGTTTACACTTATTCAGTAGGTATGAGATTCTTTCAGCCTGTGAGATGAATGAAGTCTGAAGGGTTGAAAAGATCACTGAAGTGGTGGAGTTAAGAAGAATGTGATAGTACGAAGAGACTGAATAGGTGAGGAAATAAGACACTGCTCTCTGTAGCTGACTGGTAGTTTGGAAGATTGTGATGCCTGCCTGGTACCAGGGTTAAAGACATCGCATGTTTGGACAAAGATTTTGGAGTGGGAGGATCAGGTGGTCATGGTTCACACAGGAACCAGTGATGTAGGTAGAAGAATAATGAGCTTCTCGTACAAATTTAAGTTCAGGAGTAGGCCAGTCAGACACTTGAGCCTGCTTTGCCATTCACCAAGGTCATGACTAATTAATTTGTCGCCTCAACGCCACTTTTCCACCAGAATCTAGTGCCCGGTTCCCACGAGCATGCTGTGTGTTAACAGGAGAGGGATGCCATCTATCTGACCACACTCCAAGCCTTAATCCAGCAGCACTATGCACTGACCAGAGTCAGCTATCTCAGGCCTTCCAGTGATCTGCAATGCCTTTTGAAAGCGTAGCGGGATTTTGAGTGCAGAATATTCAGAACCTCAATAATCTCTGCATTACGACCTGATCCATTCGCAAATTAGCAAAAGTTTAAACAGATCAGAGAGTTGATTGCCTGTCAGGAATAGTGGAGTGGTGTAAAGAGACAGGTTTCGATTTGTGATACACTGGCGCCAGTTCTTGGGTGGGTGTGGGGGAGAGAACTGTTCTGTTGAGATGGGCTGCACTTAAGCAACGATGAAACCAGTGACCATGCTAGGGCTTTAACTTAAAAGTGGGGTTGGGGTTCAGGTGAGAGGCAATTTATAAATGTAATACATGAAAAGTCCAGCCACAAGAGCTGTGTATTGTTTTGGGTAAAGATAGTGTGACAGGAAGGGATAACAATTGAATGGTAATAGTGCATTAATAAATACGATCAGGTGAAGGAGAAAAAGTTTAAATTAAAGGCACATTTTCTGAATGCATGAAGAAGCATTCACAGCAAGATGATTAATGGACAAAAACAGATAAATGGGTTTTATTTAATAACATTAGAGATGCAGTTAATTGTGTGGTGACCAAGATTGGGAGCTAAATATTTCAGGGTGCTTGATATGTTGAAAAGACAGACATGGTCTGTCAGGACAGCATAGTGGTTAATATGGCTGCCTCACAGTGCCAGAGATCGAGGTTCAATTCCAGCCTTGGGTGACTGGGAATTTGAAGTGGCAATGCATGTGGATAAGGTGGTCAAGAAGGCATACGCATGCTGGCCTTCATCGGTCGGGGCATTGAATATAAAAATTGGCCAGTCAAGTTACGCTGTACAGGACTTGAAAAATGAAAAAATGAAATGAAAATCGCTTATTGTCACAAGTAGGCTTCAAATTAAGTTACTGTGAAAAGCCCCTAGTCGCCACATTCCGGCGCCTGTTCGGGGAGGCTGTTACGTGAATTGAACTGTGCTGCTGGCCTGCCTTGGTCTGCTTTCAAAGCCAGCGATTTAGCCCTGTGCTAAACAGCCCCTAGTTAGGCCTCATTTGGAATGTTGTGTACAATTCTGGTCGCCACACTACCGGAAGGATGGGGATGCCTTGGAGAGGGTAAGGAGCGGTTTACTAGGATGTTGCCTGGTGTGGAGGGCATTAGCTATGAGGAGAGGTTAGATAAACTCGGTCTATTCTCACTGGAACTGGAGGTTGAGAGGCGACCTGATGGAGGTCTACAAGATTGAGTGGACAGAGTGGATAGTCAGATGCTCTTTCCTAGGGTAGGAGAGTCAAGTACTAGGGGACATAGGTTTAAACTGTGTGGGGAAAAGTTTGGAATAGATGTGCGAAGCAAATACATGGAGGGTGGTAAATATATGGAACGTGCTCCCTGAGGAGGTGGTGGGAGCGGGTACAATAGCGGCATTTAAGGGGCATCTAGACAAATATATGAATAGGGTGGGAATAGAAGGATACGGACTCCGTAAGTGCATACGGTTTTAGTTTAGGCAGGTGCCATGGTCGGCGCAGGCTTGGGGGGGCCGAAGGACCTGTTCCTGTGCTGTATTATTCTTTGTTCTTTGACTCTCTTTGTGGAGTTTGCATTTTCTCCACGTGTCTGCATGGGTTTCCTCCCGGGTGCTCCGATTTCTTCCCACAGTCCAAAGATGTGCAGGTTAGGTGGGTTGGCCATGCTAAATTGGCCTTTGGTGTTAGTTGGGTTATTTGTGGATGGGGCAGTGCAGTGGGCCTCGGTAGGGTGATCTTTCAGCGGGTCATTGTAGACTCAGTGGGCACTGTAGGAATTCTAAAATGGGGAAAAAAGAGTGTGGAGAGCACTGATAATAAAGGTCAATACTGAGGAAAGACCTCTGATCAGAAGAGCAGAAAGTGGAATTCATTATGGGCGAAAATAACACGGGCAGAAAATACTGGTAAGAGTAGTTTGCAAACCTTCTAATAGTAGTTATACAGTTGGACTAAGTATTAAGATGAACGTTCAAGGGCAGCACGGTGGCGCAGTTGTTAGCTTTGCTGCCTCACGGCGCCGAGGTCCCAGGTTCGATCCCGACTCTGGATCACTGTCTGTGTGGAGTTTGCACATTCTCCCCGTGTTTGTGTGGGTTTCGCCCCCACAACCCAAAGATGTACCGGGTTGGTGGATTGGCCACTCTAAATTGCCCCTTAATTGGAAAAAATGATTTGGGTACTCTAAATTTATTTTTAAAATAAAAGAGGAACGTTCAACAAAGGTAACGTATTAATAATTGAAACTTTAATCCATATATAGACTGGACAAATCAAGTTGGTAAAAAGTAGTTTAGAGGGCGAGTTCTGGGATGTATTTAAGACACTTTCCTGGAACAATACCTTTCGGAGCCAAACAGGGAAGAGACTATTTTAATTTTTTTTGTGTGTGTGTGTGTAATGGCGGAATTAATTAGTAATATCATAGTAAAGGACCGTTGAAACAATAGTGAAGATGATAGAATTTCACACTTGAGTTCAAGATTGACGTATACAAGTCTTAAACTTAATAAAGCCAATTACAGAGTTGTGAGCGGCGATTTGCTGCGGTAAATTCAGAAATTAGATTAAAAGTATAACAGTAAATGAGCAATTGCGAATGTGTAAAGAAATTGAGTATTGAAGAATGCAGGACCCTCCTGTTTAAACACTGTTTTCCCTGTATATTCCCTTTCTGTTATTCTGGCTTTTATAATTTGTGTACCTGGACAATTAATAGGACGTACATCTTTAAAATGGACTTCGCCTTTAATTTTTTTTAAAAGGGACCCAGCAAGAAGTGCTGGAATAGGTGATGACTCATCATGATGTACTTGGCTGTCAGCTAATGAGCTGCTTACTTTGCCAGGCTCTTGGCTGATAGTCTGTGCGATTGCTGCTGACCAATCCGTAATGTTCTGCCAGGGACAGAAAGGCTTCATCTGGTTTTTAGTTTCAGTTTGATCGAGAAGCTGGAGGGCCACAGCCCTGTTCTCTCTCTCTTACCTGATGGACTCTTTCTAAAGGTTCAAAGTAAAGACCTTTCTCTCTCTCTTGTCAGATTGAACTGCAAGGAAGCTTAGTCCAGCAAAAGCTGTAGGGCAGGGCCAGTCGTTTAAAGAATCCTCTTTAAAATATTGTGGAGTTGGAAACAAATCAGAATTACACCGGCCTGAGTGAAGGTGCAGGTTAATAAAAGTTAAAGTGACACCCCCAGAGGGAATCTATAGTCTGGGGATTCGGACTGAATGTTTTAGCCAGAAGATCCTTGTTCGTCGTCCAACTGGTGGTTCTCAATTATTCCGCGTCCTGGAAGGACAGTCAGCTGGAAAAACGACTTCAATTATCCCGCGTCCTGGAAGGACAGTCAGCTGGAAAAACTACTTCAACATCCGAAGCAAGGACACTCATCTTCCATCTCTCATTAATCCTCCAATGTTCCTCTCCCCCTCCGTCTACATGTGTATGTCTTGTGTGAGGGTGGGATGGTAAAAGGGGGGCAGGGTAGTAATAAATTAGCTAGCCATTATTCTAGTGTAATTATTGCACACCTTACCTCTACTGATGTTATAAATAAACGGTTGTTGTTTCACATAGAAATCAGGTGCCTGTAAGTCATTGGAGCAGTCAAGGCCCAAAGATCTCGGAAACGTTATACAAATTATTGGTTAATTCACTTGCATTGGGACTCCGGGGCCTGTGGGGCTGAAATTGATCGCTTGTTAGCCCAGAGTGCCATAACAAGAAAACAAACGACCCATCTTTCCATCGTGCACTAAACAGGATAATTTACAATAATACCAAATGTAATGGGAACAACATTTTATTCATGAGAAGAGAGTGCTGTTTGGCAAGTGGAATCCATCGATCTTCTGTAACGTTGTAGCAAGACTTGCTACAGTTGGTTGGCAAGTGAATGGCAACCAATCAATACTTTCCTCATGCAGTATGAATTGTTGTTCTCTTTACATTTGATATTCTTACGAATTGGCCTGATGAGTACAAGATGAAAAGCTTCAACAATGTATTTTTCAACAATAATCAAGTTCTTACTACCAAATGACTATGTCAAGAAAGTGATTTGAGGATGCAACAAGCTGGGTGGATAAAGGGGAACCACTAGAAGTATATTTGAATTTCTAAAAGTCATCCAATAAGTTGCCACATAAAAGGTTACAGTACAAGATAAGAGTTCATGGTTTTGTGAGTAATACATCAGCATGGACAGAGGATTAGCTAACTAGCAGGAAACACAGTCCGGATAACTGTATAATTTCAGGTTGGCAAACTAATTAGTGAGAGCCACAGGAATCAATGCTGGAGCCTTAACTATTTCCAATGTCTTGGATGAAGGGCTAAGTGTATTGTACTGACCATGCAAAGATAGGTAGGAAAGCAAGTCGAGAGGGGGACACAGTCTGCAAAGGGATGTTGATGGATTGAGTGGGCAAAACTTTGGCAGGTGGGATTAAGATGTGGAAAAATATGAGGGTGTCTATATGGGCAGGAGGAATAATAAAGCAGAAAATTTAAATTGATAGAGTAAATAGAATATGAGAGCAGAGTAGCCAAAAATATAAAAGCAAATTGTAACCCGCACAGGTATTTTTCTTTCTTGTGGGGGTGGGAAAAAGGTAGCAAAAGTAAATTTGCTCCCTTTCGAGGCAGTGAAACAGGAGAAAATTATAATGAGGAAGACAAAAACACGTACCAGAAATAGTGGGGATTGATGTGGTTAATGAAAGGGTAGAAGCTGAAGTTGTTTCATATTAAAGAAATTAATAGAACTGAACATCGACAAATCCCTGGGACCTGGTGGCCTACTTGAGTTCTAAAAGGGGTTGCTACAGTAATGGTGGATGCAATGGTTTTGATCTTCCAAAATTCCCTAACTTTTTGAATAGTCCCAATCAATTGGAAGGTAGCAAACGTTGCTACTCATGAAAGGGGGGGGGAAGAGAATATGGGGAACTACAGGTCTGACATCAGTTATCAGGATAATGCGGCAATTCGTTAATGAGGAAGTGGGAGCAGGAGACTTAGAAAATCATAGTTTAATTAGGCAGAGTCAACAAGGTTTTGTGAAAGTGAAGTGTGTTTACTAAATCTATTCAAGTTTACTTTGAGCATATAGCTAACCGGGTAGATAAAGGGGAACCAGTGGATATGATATATTTGGATTTTCAAAAGATGAGCAATAAAAGTGCCACGTAATGTTGCAGACGATATGACCTTGCGGCATTGTGGTAACAGGTTCACATGGATGGAAGATTGGTGAAAGGGGACAAGAGTAGGAATAAACTTATCGTTTTCAAAGTGGCAGGCTGTTGCAATTGGGTGCTTTGGCCTCAGCCATATAGTCCATATTGATGACTTGGATGATGGAACTTGTGTGTAATGTATCCCAGTTTTCTGATGTCAAGTTAGGTGGAATAGTAAGCTGTGAGGAATCTGCAAAATGATACAGATAGGTTAAGTGAACAGACAAGGAAATGGTAGATGGAGTACAATATGATCTAAGGGACCTTCCTGTTCCTTTATTACCCCTTTCTTTATTTTTTGCTGTTATCCCTGTCAAGCGCTCTCTCTCTCCCCCCGCCTCGTGCTCTCTCTCTCTCTCCTGGCCTCGCGCTTCCTCTTTCCCCCGCCTCACGCTCCCTCTCTCTCCGCTCCTGGCGCTACCTCTCTCCCCGCCTTGCGCTCCCTCTCTCCCCCCGCCTCGCGTTCTCTCTCTCGCCCGCCTTGCATTCCCTCTCTCTCCCCCCGCCTCGCGCTCCCTCTCTCCCCCCGCCTCGCGCTCCCTCTCTCCCCCCGCCTCGCGCTCCCTCTCTCCCCCCGCCTCGCGCTCCCTCTCTCGCCACGCCTCGCGCTCCCTCTCTCTCCCCCTGCCTCCGGTCCCTCTCCCTCTGCCTCCGGTCCCTCTCTCTTTCCCCTTGGCTCGTGCTCCCTCTCTCTCCCCGCCTTGCACTCCCTCTGTCTCCCCCCCCGGCCTCGCGCTCTGCCTCTCTCCTTGCCCTTGCCCACTCGGTCCCTGGTTCGCTCTTTCTCTCTCATAGCTGCTGTATTTCTGAAACTGCAGAGACCTGAATGAATCTACAGTGAAAACCATCACAGACTGGAAATTGAGACCTCAACCTGAAAGCCTGATTTGAAGACGTATGCTTAAAAACAATCATCTGAAAATATACTCTTTTTCCATTTACTTCTTAGTTTCACCCCTCTCTTCCCTTCTGTGTTTGTTGTCGTGTGTGTGTGTTTTATTGGTTAATTAAAATTGTGTTGTGACTCTGGGTCAAGGGGCGCTGGAATTGACTGTGCCCTAGTCCAGGGTGTCGTAACAATGGGGAAATATGAGTATTCATACTTTTTAAAATGGTGAGAAACTTAAATGTTGGTGTTCCGACGGATTTGGTTGCCCTTGCACAAGAAATACAGGATATTAACATACGGTAAATGTAAACAATTAGGAATGCATTGGAGGACAAGAACAAGGACGTTTTACTGCAACTGTACAGGTCTTCGGTGAGACGACAATTCTACAGGTTTGGTCTCTACCTAAGGAAGGATATACTTGTCTTTAGAGAGTTGCAATGAAGATTTGTGAGAGATTCCTGGAATGAGAATGCTGTCCTAAGAGGAGTGATTGAGTACAAAAGCTAATCTGTGAAGTTTACAAGAATGAGGGTGATCTCATTGAAACCCAAGATTCTGAGAGGGCTTGATAGGGTACATAAGAACTAGGAGCAGGAGTTGTCCATCTGGCCCCTCAAGCCTCCTCTGCCATTCGATAAGATCATGGCTGATCTTTTTATGGACTCAGCTCCACTTATCCACCTGCTCACCGTAGTCTTTGTTCCTTTACTGTTCAAAAATCTATCTATCTTTGCCTTAAAACATTTAACGAGATAGCCTCAACTGTTTCGCTGGGCAGGGAATTTCACCGAATCACAACCCTTTGGGTGAAGAAGTTCCTCCTCAACTCAGTCCTAAATCTGCTCCCCATTGTTTTGAGGCTTTGCCCCCTAGTTCTACTTTCGCCCGCCAGTGGAAACAACCTCTCTGCTTCTATTCTATCTATTCCCTTTATAATTTTATAAGTTTCTATAACATCCTCCCTCATTCTTCTAAATTCCAATGAGTATAGTCCCAATCTGCTTAGTCTCTCCTCATAAACTAATACTCTCAATTCCAGAATCAACCTAGTGAATCTCCTCTGCGCACCCTCCAGTGCCAGTGCATCCTTTCTCAAGTAAGACCAAAACTGTACACACTACTCCAGGTGTGGCCTCACCAACACCCTGTACAGCTTCAACATAACCTCCCTGCTTTTAAATTTCATCCCACTGGCAATGAAGGACAAAATTCTATTTGCCCTCTTAATTACTTGCTGCACCTGCAGACCAACATTTTGTGATTCATGCACACTGACACCCAGATCCCTCTGCATAGCAGCATGCTGCAATTTTTTACCATTTAAATAATAATCCATTTTGTTGTTATTCCTCCCAAAATGAATGATCTCCCATTTATCAACATTGAACTCCATCTGTCAGATCCTATCCCTCTGCAGACTTTCCGTATCCTGTGCACACTTGGCTCTCCCACTCATCTTAGTGTCATATGCGAACTTTGACACATTACACTTGGCCCCCAACTCCGGATCATCCATGTAAATTGTGAACAATTGCAAACCCAACACTGATCTCTGAGGCACACCACTAGCCACTGATCGCCAACCAGAAAAACACCCATTTATCACCATTCTTTGTTTTCTGTCAGTTAACCAATTCTCTATCCATGCTAATACATTGCCCGTAACGCCATAGGCATTATTCTTATGCAGCAGCCTTTTGAGCGGCACCTTGTCGAATGCCTTCTTGAAATCCAGACACACCAGTTCCCGTTCACCATTGTCCATTTCGCTCGTAATGTCCTCAAAGATCTTCGCTAAATTAGTCAAACATGACCTACATTTCATGAACCCAATGGGACAATTTCTATCCACATGTCTCGCTATTTCTTCCTTTACGATAGATTCAAGCATTTTCCCCACTACAGAAGTTAAGCTAACCGACCTATAGTTACCTGCCTTTTGTCTACCTCTTTTTTTTTTTAAACAGTGGCATCACATTTGCTCTTTTCCAATCTGCCGGAATCGCCCCAGAGTCCAGCGAATTTTGGTAAATTACCACGAGGCTATTTGCTATTTCCCCCACCACCTCGTTTAGTACCCTGGGGTGCGTTCTATCAATGCCAGGAGACTTGACTACCTTTAGCCCCATTAGCTTGAGGAGTTTGTTTTGGTTGGCAAGTCTGAAGCTAGGTGGTGTAGTCTCAGAATATAGGGATAACCATTTTAGATGATTGCGATGAGAGGTTTCTTCACTTGGAGGGTTGTGGATCTTTGATATTAGCTACCCCAGAGGGCTGTGGATGGTCAGTCATTGTGGATGGTCAGTCATTGTTGATGTCCAGGACTGTAATCATTGGATTTTTGGACTCTGGGAATTGAGGGATATGGAGATTGAGCAGGGAAGTGGAGATGAGGTTGGCCATGAGCTCAAAGGACTCGTTAGACGACTCATACATTTATTTCTCATGTTCCTATGTTATTATTGAAGGTAAGTATGGTGAACCAATCCCATCCTCTTGAAACTAATTCAAGAAATGTAAAATAAGTGAGATAGAAAGCTTTGCACAAACTTTGTCTGCAAAATGGAATGGGAGTGGGGTGTCGAAGAATGGGTTCTATACCTCCAATTGGAGTTCAGTTTGTATTGTGATTAAATGTAAATCAGGTTTTCGGGCTTCTGTTTTCACTTGGAATGTAAGCCATTAAGTTAGTTTGGTGGTAGGTCTTGGTTCCAGATGAATATGAGAACTGACTAGCAGAAGCACATGACTTTTAGGTGCACTCCTAGTGTTGGCACAAATTTGAGTATTATTTATTAATTACTGAGCCGTCATTAGATTTGTTGAATCATTTTTTAAAAACACAATATTGTTTTACAGTGTTGTTTTCTGTCATGTGCTACAACGTACTATGTGACAAATATGCCACACGACAGCTATATGGGTACTGTCCATCATGGGCACTGAATTGGGAATATAGGAAAAAATCTATAATGCAAGAAATCTTGAACTGCAATGCAGACATAATAAGTCTTCAGGTGAGTCTCTTTGTCACTCAGATTATCTTGCTTAAGGAGTTCTTTGCAAATAATTTTAAGAATTCATAGCCATTCAATGTGCAAGCTAACGTGATGCAATGCTTACAAAACCTCTTTTTAAAAAAACAAAAAATGTACAGGTGATATTCCCGTTCATGATGTTGTGCCAAATCTTTAATATACTGGCGTTGATCAATAGAAGCTAGAAGTGCATGCTCACAATTATACCATATCTGAGGAAGTTACTGTGAAGTTGTACCTGTACAATTTATGATTACTGTCCTACACCTGGACACAGTTGTGGTAGGATTACTAACAAATCTCGTCACTTGAATGCCTATTGAATTATGCTTTAATGTTTGTGCAGGAAGTTGAAACTGAACAATACTTCGCTTTTTTCCTGGTTGAACTTAAAGAACATGGCTATGATGGTTTCTTCAGCCCCAAATCCAGAGCCAGGACGATGTCTGAATCTGACCGGAAGCATGTAGATGGCTGTGCAATATTCTATAAGACTGAAAAGTAAGTTATTATTTTAATGGAAAGAAAATAAATATTTTAACCTCATAACTGTACTCAAATAGCCTAGTTTCAATGAACAGGGAGGGGTTGTTGGAGGAAATGAAATAGTCATAGAAGTTAATGCACAGAAGCCATTAGTTTTAATGCTTGCTAACTACAGGTAGCAACCCTAGTCTGTTTCACGTTTTTTCTTTTCTAGGACGGCACAGTGGTTAGCACTTGTGCCTCACAGTGTCAGGGACCTGGGTTCAGTTCCAGCCTTGGGTCACCGTGTGGGTTTCCTCCAGGTGCTCCGGTTTCCTCCCACAGTCCAAAGATATGCAGGTTAGGTGGATTGGCCATGCTAAATTGCCCCTTAGTGTCTATCGGGTTAGGTGGGGTTACTGAGTTACGGAGATAGGGTGGGGGCACGGGCCTCGGTCGGGTGCTCTTTCAGAGTGTCAATACAGATTTGATGGCCGAATGGCCTCCTTCTGCATGTTGTGATTCTAATGTATATCCTAATTTTTAAAAATTATACTGCCATCTTTTTAAACGCATGCTTGAAACAAACTATTCATGCTGTAATGCTCATATTAAAAGATTTCTAACTTTCTCGTTCAATATTCTAGTTATACTGAGTTTATTCCCCTTTGTTACAATCTACCATCCAGAAAAAAATCATTCACTGTTTTACTGCTTTACTGTTATACAAACAACCTTTCATCAATCTGAAAAATGAGACTCCACCTTCTAGTATTTTCTGTATCAATGGGAAATCGGGGGTTGGGCGGGGGGGGTGGGTGGTAATCTTAGTACCTAATTTATATAACTATAGACTTTAACTCTTGCTTTTATTCTCTTAAACCTCCACTCTGCCTTTTCTATGGCTTGTGGTTATAATGGACAGGAGTTTCTTCAAAGTTGCGCTGATTTCTCAACGCAGTTCAACCAAACTGGTAAAAAGATTGCAAACGTTTGAGCATACTCCTATCGTATGCAAATCTAATTTCTGCAATCTTTTGTGCTAGTTTAAAAAACGCTGCGTTGCAATGCAACCTAAAGCTCAAAGCTGATTATACCATTAGATATACGTCATCAAGGGCGGCACGGTGTTGCAGTCGTTAGCACTGCTGCCTCACGGAGCTGGGGACCCGGGTTCAATCCTGCCCTGGGTCACTGTCCGTGTGGAGTTTGCACATTCTCCCCGTGTTTGCGTGGGTCTCACCACCACAACCCAAAGATGTGCAGGCTAGGTGGATTGCCACTAAACTGCCCCTTAATTGGAAAAAATGAATTGGGTACTCATCACCATTGGCAGTTCTGCTGATTGCACTTGCGGACCTCCAAGCAGGTTGCTAAATAAACTTTTAAAACCATAATTGCACACTTCAATTGCTTTGCAATACTTAATTTATTAAGACACTGAACACTGAATGTATGTGAGCTTCGCTGGCGAAACCAGCATTTATTGCCCATCCCTAATTGTCCTTGAGAAGGTGGTGGTGAGCTGCCTTCTCGTATTTCTGAAGTCCATGTGGCGTAACTACACCCAAAGTACTGTTGGGGAAAGATTCTGGGATTTTGACCCAGCAACAATGAAGCTGCGGTGGTATATTTCCAAGTCAGAATGGTAAATGGCTTTAGAGGGGAGATTTGGGGTGGTGTACTTGCTGTCCTTGTCCTTTTGATGATAGTAGTCATGGGTTTAGGAGGAGCTGTTGAAGGAGACTTGGTAAGTTTGTACACTGCATATTGTAGATGGTACTCACTGCTGCTGTGGTGCATCAGTGGTGGAGGGAGTGAATGTTGGTGGATGGGATGCCAATCAAGTGGGCTGCTTCGTCCTGGATGGTGTCAACTTCTCGAGTGTTGTTGGATCTGCAATCATCCAGGCAACTGGACAGTATACCAACACACTCCTTCCTGGCTTGTGCCATGTAGGTTGTGCACAGGCTTTGTGGAGTCAGGTCGCTAGTTATTCACTGCAGGATTCCTAGCTTCTGACCTGCTCATGTAGCCACAGTATTTATATGGCTAGTTCAGTTCAATTTTTTGTCAAGGGCAACCTCCAGGATGTTGATTCAACAATGGTAAGGGGCGATGGTTAAATTCTCTCTTGTTGGCGATGATCTTTTCCTGGCACTTGTGTGGCATGAATGTTACTTGTCAGCCCAAGCCTGGCTATTCCTAGATCTTGCTGTATTTCAACATGCACTGCTTCCTTATCTGAGGAGTCGCAAATGGTGCTGAACATTATGCAATCATTAGTGAACATCCCCACTTCCGTCCTTATGGAAGGAAGGCCATTGATGAAGCAGCTAATGATGGTTAGGCCTAGGACACTACCGTGAGGAACTCTTGGAACCGATTTGACTGACCTTGAATAACCATAACTATCTTCATTTGTTCCCTTCCAGTCGGGGAACACTTCAGCAGTCAAGGGCATTCAGCCTCTGATCTCCGGGTAAGCGTTCTCCAAGGTGGCCTTCAGGACGCGCGACAATGCAGAATCGCCGAGCAGAAGCTTATAGCCAAGTTCCGCACACATGAGTGCGGCCTCAACCGGGACCTGGGATTCATGTCACCTTACATTCATCCCCCACCATCAGGCCTGCGAAATCCTACCAACTGTCCTGACTTGACACAATTCACACCTCTTTAACCTGGGGTTACCCCATCTCTGGATCTGTAAAGATTTAATCACCTGCTAATACTCGCATTCCAAGCATTGTCTGGCATCTTTGAATCTGTCTATATATATGTTTCTGGAACATACCTCGTCATTCACCTGAGGAAGGAGCAGCGCTCCGAAAGCTAGTGACATCGAAACATACCTGTTGGACTTTAACCTGGTGTTGTAAGACTTCTTACTGTGCTCATCCCAGTCCAACACCAGCATCTCCACATCATATCTTCATTTGCATTAGATATGACTCCAACCAATGGAGTTTCTCCTCTGATTCCCATTGACCCCAGTTTTTCTAGGGCCCCTTGATGCCACACTCTGTCAAATGCAGCCTTGATGTCAAAGGCAGTCATAGAATCTACTGTGCAGAAATAGGCTATTCGGCCCATCGAGTCTGCAATGGCCCTTACAAAGAGCACCCTACTCAAGCCCACGTGTCTACCCTGTCCCCGTCACCCCCACTTAACCTCTTGGGACACGAGGGCAATTTAGCATGACCAATCCACCTAACCCGCACATCATTGGACTGTGGGAGGAAACCGGAGCACCCGGAGGAAACCCACGCAAACACGGGAAGAACGTGCAGACTCCGCACAGACAGTGACCCAGCCGGGAATCGAACCTGGGACCCTGGAGCTGTGAAGCAACTGTGCTAACCACTATGCTACCAAGCTGCCCTTGCCTCACTCTTTGGGGTTCAGCTCTCTTGTCCATATTTGAACCAAACCTGCAATGAGGTCAGGAGTTGAGTTACCCTGGTGGAACCCAAACTGAGCGTAGTTAAGTAAGTTATTGCGAAGCAAGTGTCAATTGATAGCACTGTCGATGTCCCTTTCCATCACTGATGATGATCGAGGGGAGACTGGTGGAGTGGTAATTGGCTGGATTGGATTTGTCCTGCTTTTTGTGGGCATTTTTTCCACGTTGCTGGGTAAATGTCAGTGTTGTACCTGTACTGGAACTGGTTGGCTAGGGGTGCATCAAGCTCTGGAGTGCAAGTCTTCAGTACCATTGACGGAATGTTGTCAGGACTCATAACCGTTGCAGTATCCAGTGCCTTCAGCTGTTTCTTGATATCACGTGGCATTCGTCAAATTGACCAAAGACTGGCATCTGTGATGCTGGGGACCTCCAAAGGAGGCCAAAATGGATCATCCACTCGGCACTTCTGGCTACAGATTGTTGTAAAAGCTTCAGCCTCATCTTTTGCACTGATGTGCTGGCTTCCTCACCATTGAGGATGGGAATGTTTGTGGAGCCGCCTCCCCCAGTTGTTTATTGATCCACTGCCATTCCTGACTGGATGTGGCAAGAGTGCAAAGATTCAATCTGATCTCTGGTTGTGGACTTGCTTACCTCTGTCCATCACATGCTCCTTATGCTGTTTGACATGCAAGTAGCCCTGTGTTGTAGCTTTGCCAGGTCGATGCTGAGTGCTGCTTCTGTTATGTCCTCTTGCACTCGCTGAACAAGGGTTGATTCGCTAGCTTGGTGGTAATGGTAGAATGGGGGATGTGTTGTCCATGAGGTTACAGATTGTGGTTGAGTCCAATTGCTGTTGTTGGCTCAGAGGACCTCATGGTTGCCAAGTCTGGATCTGTTCGAAATCTATCCCATTTAACATGGCTGTAGTACCACACAACACGATGGAGCATGTTCTCAATGTTAAGTAAGTGGTTCTGATAGTTTTTAAAGCTGCTTTTAGTTATTTAAGATTGGGTTACTCAAATGATTGACTAAATTGTTTATTTTGTACGAGAAACCTACGGTTAATAAAGCTGCATCAGGTTACCATAAAGTATATCAACAAATATATTTTGTGCAAATTTTTAAAAATTACATTCTAAAAGACTGTCCAATTGCACAAATTCATAGAAGATTTTACATTAAATATGCAGACAAATTTGAGCAGAAACTTGAAGCAAAAAGTTTCAACCAGCACCATTTGCATCCAGATTGCCAATTGTTCCCAAAGCAGAAATGTTTGGTCGAGCAGTCAAACTTGATTGGACAATATTTGTTTAAATTGAAAAATTACTGGTTTCCCAACAAGGAATAACATAACAATTGGACCCTGTTCATAGTTGGTACTGAACTATTGAGATGCATAATTGAAAGAGATACATTTCTGGTCATGGGATCACCATTTAAAATATGTTAGCCAAATAGATCAGATATGCTGTAGCGTCTGTATGACCCAACTGATCAAAGTTGAGTTAATTAGAACCAGACTGAAAGAAATGAGCTACATTAAAGCGAGCAGCAACAACTGATGGGTATGCTCTTGTATAACTACGCTGCTGAAATAACTTGTTTGAAAACAGCAGTTGGTGTCTGTCGCCTGCTATCAAAAAACCAACCAGTGGAAAAAGCAGATTCCAATTGAGGCAATTTCCCTTCTCCCCAGCCTACTTTGTCCCCAGTATGAAAATTTCTCAATTCTTCTGGAAATATATTTGTTGTACGCTGGCTTTGTCACTGGTTTAACATTACACTTAAAAGCTGCACTTTTTTTTAGAATGTAAAAAAATTGTCATGTGCAATTTTGAGAACCCCAGAAATGTAAAATTTCAGATCTCCAACGTCTTCAGGCTCTTAATTGGCCTTTCCAGAAACAACAAGAGCAACTAGTATTTATGTAAAGCCTTGAATGTATAAAAGCTCCCCAAGGTCCTTTGCAAGAGGGTTATAAAACAAAATTTGTCCGTGAGTCACACAAGGTTATTAGGTCAGCTGGCCAAAATATGATCAAATGGATAGGTTTTAAAGAGCATCTTAATGGAGCAAAGAGGTATTTACAGAGCTTGGGGCCTAAGTAGGTGGAGCAATTAAAATCAGGAATGCCCAAGAAACCAGAATTAGCTGAGCATAAATATCTCTTGAGGGTTGTGGGCTGGAGAAGATTCTAGAAGTGGGGCGAGGCCATGGGGCGGTTACTGTGAAAGGAGGATGCAAATTTTAAAATTGGCTACCGATCAAGTAATGCCTCAATGTAAGTCAGCAAGCAACGGGTGATATTGACGAAGAGAACTTGGCGTGAAGGAGGATACAAGCCACAAGAGTTTTGGATGACCTCTGGTGTGTGGAGGGTAGAATGTGGGTAGCTGACCATAAGTGTGTCAGAATAGTCTATTCTTGAGGTGACAAAGGCGCAGATGAGGTTTCGGCAGTAATCACACTGGCAAAAGTAAAGTCCAACGATGCTACAGAGGTAGGAATAGGCGCTGTTGGTGACGGTGCCAATATGTGGCCGAAATATGACAGCAAGGTTGCACACAGTCTGGTTCATAAATCCGACTGTTACCATGGAGAGGAATAGTCAGTAGATCGGGAACAGAGTTTGTAGCTGGGATCAATGGCAACGACTTTGGTCTTCCTGATATTTAGTTGCAGGTGATTTTTGCCTATCAGTACTGGATTTCAGAGAAGACAGCCTGATTATTTAGCACCAAAACTAAGGGTCCAACCTAAAATCATCAGCTCAACTCCCCTAGAGGTCACTTTACAGAACTTAGATTAAATAGTGTTAATGCGTCAAGGCCACACTTAAGCAGCAGGATACCATGTTTTGTTTCACATGGTATGATGTTCTGATTGGATCTATTTTAACATGAAACTTTTGCTTAATAGGTTCCTAAAGTATGTCTCCTTCTGCTTAACAGTTCTGTGTCTGTTTTTTAAGAATGTCTCATCGTACACATTTGAATTAATCGTTTGATTTCTTTCTTTTTGTTAAAGCTGATAGTTTTGTGCTACATTTCTGAATCTACACTAGTATGCCATACACTTTCTGGTGTACTATTTTGCTAGTTTTTTTCCTGAAACAATCTCTTGGTTTGCTGCTTAGGGAACAGGCAAATTCCATGGTGCACTTTTGGTAAAATAAGTAGGACAAAAGACTGGTAAGATTATAAGCCTGCACTTGAGTGCAATTCCTATTTTCCAATTGTATGATGAGAGCCATGCAGGGTTGATAGCCAGCGTCTTCTAGTTGTTTGGATGAGTCATCTAAAAGTAGCATGTGTAGTTTAGTGCACAAAAATGTAATGCTGCATATTTTTGTATATAATGGCACAGGCTGCAAAGCAGGAATACTGAATGAAGCAGCAGCTGTAGATCGGCATTATATAGTAGACACATTGGACTTCAAATTTACATGAACTAGCATTTTTGATTGAATGCTGACTGGACAGTTTTTGTAAACTGAGAAATGGTTAACTTCTATATAAAATTTCTTTGTATCTAGAAATGCACAACAGGACCATTAGCATGTGAAGGGAAAAGTCACATTAACATTTTAGGTAGGGGTAAATAAGAATAACTTTCTTTTTCTTCGTTGCTTGTAGAGGCTGTCTGACTACTGGATCTTTGTAGCATTCCACCCCTCCCCCAAAGACATCCAGTAATTACCATATTTTTCTGATCTGTACTTGATAAGTCTAACTGAATTGAGGAATTCTAACGAACGTTAATGGAAACTTTTACAGTTACTGTTCATAATGTTTCTATTGTAGATTTTGTCTGATTCAGAACCATACTGTTGAATTCAACCAGTTGGCCATGGCAAACTCAGATGGCTCAGAAGCTATGTTGAACAGAGTTATGACAAAAGACAACATTGGAGTTGCTGTGCTGTTGGAGTTGCAGAAGGATTCTTTTGAACTATCCCGTAAGTCTATCTCTGTAAAGCTTGAATGCAGCACAATGCTATTAATAATTATTGTGAAATATTGCTGAGTTCTTCCTAATTTGTTCAACATAAATAAATTAAATTCTCCTCCATAAGAGTGTAAAAAGAAAATAGTACTAGGCTACTACCCTATTTTAAGAAGTTGGTGCTTTAAAATGTTGAGTTCTTTGTCTCCCTCCACACTGTCTTTACTTTGCTGTACTTTAACCCTTAAGTCTTGGCTCAGTTCTCACTCTTTCGTCAAAGATATCTGGTATTTCTTGTTGTCCAGCTGAGGTGCTGGATTTTTTTTTGTCCATATTTTGACAGTTATATGATTTGGGTCTAGGTTTTATTAATTTTGCTTGGCCAGTGTATTGGAGGTAATTGGTGAATTAAATAATATTTATTTATATAACACCTTTTAACAGTGAATCATTTTGAATCAAAATGGTTCATTTTGGCAGGAAGAATGAGAAGAGGCAAAATGAACGGCATCATTCAATTTTAAAGGAAGTGCAGGACAGAAAGACCTGGGGTGTAAGTACACATCTTTAAAAGTGGCAGGAGAAGTTGAGAATGCTGTTAAAAAGGCATACTGGATTCTTGGCTTCATAGATTGAGGCAAGGAAATCATGCAAAACCTTTTATAAATATTAGACCCCAACTGGAGTATTGTGGTCAATTCTTGATTCCACTCTTTAGGAAGACTGTCAAGTTCTAAGGGAGGGGCAGAAAGATTTACCAAAATTATAGGGGAGGAGACGAAAGATTTACCAGAATGATGTGAGGGGCTTAGTTATGAGGAGATATCAAAGAAACTGGCATTATCCGAGCAGGGAAGGTTAAGGAAAGATTTGACAGTTGTATTCCAAATCACGATAGGTTTTGATAAGAGTAAATAAGGAGAAACTGTTTTGTGTGGCTGACCTGTCGGTGACCAGAGAGCAGAGATTTATAGCAGCAGATGGGCAATGAAGGAAATAAATTATGCATGCATTATGTGCAGCCTGAAATCGTGGTGGTAAGGCAGCACGGTGGCACAGTGGTTAGCATTGTTGCCTACGGCGCTGAGGACCCAGGTTCGAATCCCGGCCCTGGGTCACTGTCCGTGTGGAGTTTGCACATTCTCCCCGTGTCTGCGTGGGTTTCGCCCCCACAACCCAAAGATGTGCAGAATAGGTGGATTGGCCACACTAAATTGCCCCTTAATTGGAAAAAATAATTGGGTACTCTAAATTTATTTTAAAAAGAAGAAAAAAAAAGAAATAGTGGTGGTTGCAAATTAAATTAAATTTCATGCCAGAGTTTGAAAGGTGCTGCTACAGAGGGGAAGACAGGCAGGGGGTTTGGGTTTTCCAAACCTGATGTATTACTACTGGGCGGCGAATGTGGAGAAGGTGCGGAGCTGGGTCAGAGGGGTTGATTCCTAGTGGGTCAGAATGGAGGAGAGTTTGTGCAGGGGGTCGGGATTGAAAGCACTAGCAACAGCGCCGCTCCCGATAGCCCCGGGGAAATACTCGGAGTCCGGTAATAATAGCTTCATTGAGAATTTGGAGGCAGTTTCGCCAACACTTCAGGTTGGGGGCAGGGTCAAGGGAAATGCCGATTCGGGAGAACCACAGATTTGAGCCAGGGAGGTGGGATGGAAATGTTCGGAAATGGGAGGAGAAGGGGATTAAGACACCAAAAGATTTGTTTCTTAGGGGTCGGTTTGCAGGATTGAAGGAGCTGGAAGCGAAGTATGGGCTGGAGCAGGGGGAAATGTTTAGATACTTGCAGGTTCGAGATTTTGCCAGAAAGGAGATACTGAGCTTCCCGGTGGAGCCGTTCTCCACATTGCTGGAGGAGGTGCTGACGACGGGGGACTGGAGAAGGGAGTAGTGTCAGCGGTTTACGGAGCTATTTTGGAAGAGGAGAAGGCACCAGTGGAAGGGATCAACACAAAGTGGGAGAAAGAGTTGGGAGAGGATATGGAGATGGGGTTCTGGTGTGAGTTGCTCTGGAGCGTGAATGCCTCCACCTCATGCGCGAGGTTGGGGCTGATACAGCTGAAGGTGGTATACGCAGCACACCTCACGAGGGCGAGGATGAGCCGATTCTTGAAGGAGTAGAAGATGTGTGTGAACATTGCGGGGGGTTCCACTAATCACGTTCATGTTTTGGTCCTGTCCAAAGCTAGAGGATTACGGGAAGGAGGTTTTTAGGGTAATTTCTAAAGTGGTGCACGTGAAACTGGACCCGGGCCCCCGGAGGCCACATTCGGGGTGTCGGACCAACCAGGGTTGAAAACGGGTGCAGAGGCAGATGTTGTAGCCTTCGCCTCGTTGATCGCCCGTAGGCAGATCCTGATGGGTTGGAGAGCAGTCTCTCCACCCTGTGCCCTGGCGTGGCGGGGGCGACCTGTTGGAATTCTTGACTCTTGAGAAGGTTAAGTTTGAACTGAGGGGAAGGATGGAGGGGTTCTACAATTCATGGGCATTATTCATTATGTGCTTTCGAGAACTGGATAACATTGAACATTAGTTGGGGCGTGTGGGTGGGAGGGTTGGGGGGAGGGGAGCTGTGTGTGTTAATGGCGACTATGGGTGATCCGTAATTCCTTTTTGTCATTTGTTTGTGTGAACATGCGGGCTAATGTTTGGGGTTTGGTGGGGGGGATGGGATCGTTGTTATTGACATGGGGATTGACATATTTGTTACGGATTATTGTTTACTGTTGGTGGGTGTAAATTTGGGAGAAAATGTGAAAAAGGAGGAGAATAAAAATATATATTTTTTTAAAAAATTTTTATCTCAAAGGGGAATTGGATGAATATTTGAAGGGAAAATATGTGTGGATGAATGGGGCAAGAGTGGGACTAATTGTACAGCTTTTTTAAATGTACAGTGCACTAAATGGCCATGCCCTGTATCATTCTGTGAATGTATGGAAAATGTCCCAAGGCAATTTCAGAGGGATTATCAAAAAATATAGCGCCAAGAGGAAAAAGATGCAATTAGTGATGACTAACTTGGCCAACAAGTAAGTTTTGAAGAACCACAAGTTTTGACGGCAGTAATTGTAGGCAAGTGACCTAACTTTGGGGTTTTAACTCTGAGTGAATGTCATTCTGAGTGATGCCTAGACAATCATTGGCTTCATCTGCACTCTAGTTTTGCCAATTCTGGCTCTGGAAGCATAATCAACATAAGTGTTTGAGTGTGATTGATATTGTGCTGCCAATTCCAACATACTGAAGCATTGAAGTAAGGCATCAGCTGAGGAGCTGCTAGTTTTGGAGGTACAAGTTTCAGAATATGAGGTCCCGGGCAGCATGTGGCACAGTGGATAGCAGAGGGACTGCGGCGCTGAGGACCCGGGTTCGAATCCCGGCTCTGGGTCACTGTCCGTGTGGAGTTTGCACATTCTCCTCATGTCTGCGTGGGTTTCACCCCCACAACCCAAAGATGTGCAGGTTAGGTGGATTGGCCTTGCTAAATTGTACCTTAATTGGAAAAAAAATAAAATAATTGGGTACTCTAAATTTATTTTTATAAAAGAATATGAGGTCCCAATGCAAAAAAAGCCCTGATAGTTCCAAAATGAGTGAGAACGATTAGATACGAGACCGTAAGCGTTATGTTGAAGAAACATTTCAAGTCCTCTTCTAATGTGCAAGTAGTTAGTCATATTTGACGATGGAAATGGAGATCCTGCAGGGGAAGCCAGGTGAAGGAAAATGTGATTGTTGTTCACGAAGTTGCAATGTCGTTGCAGGCATTCGGGCTTCTAAGCAGTACTTTGTATGACTCTGGATCCTTGGTTCCACCGCATTGCAGATAGAGATCCAGCTAATATGAGAATAATAATCATCTTTATTATTGTCACAAGTAGGCTTACATTAACACTGCAATAAAGTATTAGGAATACAGCCAAGTAAGAGCCTTATTTGAGCCCCTGGCCTTTGGAAGCACCTATCTCTTAATGTCATATTACCTGTGCTGATTACATTGGCCAATATGGAGAGAGCTCTACTCTGCATTGTGGTATAGCTAACCCAGGGGTGCTTGGTATGAACACGAGTTTAGCATGATAAGAATTAAACTCCCTGCACTAATATGTGTTGAAGCGCAGAATCTATTTTGAAACAGGTATAAAACCATTAAGCTGAATGGGAAAGCTGCAGAGTTTCCGTTCAAATTGAAATTTGATACTTTTAGAACATAGAACGATACAGCGCAGTACAGGCCCTTCGGCCCACTATGTTGCACCAAATTTAAATATTACATTTTAAATATTAATGTTTTTTTATCGGGGGGGGGAATAAAGCAACTTTTATGATGTTAACGGAGAATCAAGATTAAGTGTGGTCTTCAGGTGAAGCAGGGTTAGAGTGTAAGCAACATTTTGACTTTGGTAAGTAAATGCTTTTCAGTCTCATTAAAGTACATAGAACATTACAGGGAAGTGCAGGCCCTTCGGCCCTCGATGTTGCGCCGACCTGTGAAACCACTCTAAAGCCCATCTACACTATTCCCTTATCGTCCATATGTCTATCCAATGACCATTTGAATGCCCTTAGTGTTGGCGAGTCCACTACTGTTGCAGGCAGGGCATTCCACGCCCTTACTACTCTCTGAGTAAAGAACCTACCTCTGACATCTGTCCTATATCTATCTCCCCTCAATTTAAAGCTATGTCCCCTCGTGCTAGACATCAGCATCCGAGGAAAAAGGCTCTCACTGTCCACCCTATCTAATCCTCTGAACATCTTGTATGCCTCAATTAAGTCACCTCTTAACCTTCTTCTCTCTAACAAAAACAGCCTCAAGTCCCTCAGCCTTCCCTCATAAGATCTTCCCTCCATACCAGGCAACGTTCTAGTAAATCTCCTCTGCACCCTTTCAAATGCTTTCACATCCTTCCTACAATGCGTCGACCAGAATTGCACGCAATACTCCAAATGCGGCCGCACCAGAGTTTTGTACAGCTGCAACAGTACATTTTAGCCTCTAAAATCAAAGTATTATTGAAAATAAAAACAGAAAATGCTGGGCAATCTCAGCAGGTCTAACAGCATCTGTGGAGAGAGAAAGGAGCTAACCTTTTGAGTCTGGGTGACTCTTTGTTAAAGCTAGAGAGAACTGGAAATAAGATGCGATTTATACTATTGTGGGATTGGGGCAGGGCTGGCGCAGTGGGGCTGGATAGAGGGTCAGCGATGGGTGGAGATGGACAAAAAGACAAAGAATGTAAATGTTGGTGATCATGATAATAAGAGATCAGAATGTGTTAAGGCAGAACAAAAGTAAGCAGTGTGTCAAAAGGACAACTTGGAACAGGAAACCTGACCCGGGTGGGGGTGGGACACAATGGTAATGGAAAAACAGATCAATGGAATGAAAATAAATTGATAGAAATAAAAAGGGGTGAAGGTGGGCGAGCAAGTTCACAGTCTGAAATTGTTGATCTCCAGATAGTCTAGACGGCTATACTTTATAAAAATAAATAAATAAATTATTTCATGGAATGTGGAAGCCATTGGAAGAAGACTTGCTGTTTCTCCAGTTTTGTGTTGAGCTTCACTGGAACATTGCAGCAGGCCAAGGACGGACATGTGGACATGAGAGCAAGACGGTTAGTTGAAATGGCAAGTGACAGGAATGTCTGGATCCTCCTTGCAGACGTACTGAAGGTGTTCTGGACAGCGGTCACCCAGTCTGCGTTTACTCTCCAGTGTAGAGTTTACCCCATTGGGAGCAGCTGCAATAGACCAGATTGAAGGAGGTGCACGTAAAGTGCAATGTGACCTGAAAATAATGTTTAGGCCCATTGATGGTGTGCAGGGAGGAGGTAGGAGCAGGTTTTCCACCTTCTGTGATTGCATGGGAAGGTGCATTAGGAAGAGTAAGGTGTTGGGGTGATGGAGTAGTGGACTCGGGCATCTCTGAGGGAATGGTCCCTGTGGAATGTTGACGTGAAGAATGAGGGGAAGATGTGTTTGGTGGTGGTATCATGCTGGAGTTGGCGGAACTAGTGGAGAATGATCCTTTGAATGTGGAATTATTCTGATTCTGGGAGGGAATGGAAGGGCTGAGATTGAAGGATAGTGCAGGAGATCGGTTGGACACTATTGAGAGCCTGTCAACCACAGTGGGTGGGAAGCCATGATTAGGGAAGAATGAAAACATGTCATCAGCACTGTTTTGTAAAGTGGCATCATCTGAACAGATGCGACAGAGGCAAAGGAACTGGGAGAATGGGATGAAATAATTTCAGGCTCTGGGGTGTAAAGAGCTCCAGCCGAGGCAGCTGTGGGAGTCAGTGGGCTTGCATTGGATAGTAGTGGACCGTCTTTCCCCAAAAATGGAGATGGAGCGGTCAAGGAAGAGAAAGGAAGTGTCAGAGATGGACCATGTGAAGGTGATGGAGGGGTGGAAATGGAAGAAAAATTGATTTTAAAAATTCCAGGCTAGATGGGAACATGAAGCAGCACTGAAACAGTCGTCAGTGTACAAGAATTGTGGGATGGGGTCAGAGTAGGACTGAAACAGCAAATTTTCCACGTACCCCATGAAGAAACTGGGACCGATATGGGTACCCATAGCCACACCTTTAGTTTGGAGGAAGTGAGACAAGTTAAAGGTGAACTTGTTCAGTGAGAGACAAGTTCAGCCACTATCACCCTGCTTAGTCTAGATCACAGTGTACATCCTTTGTCCTTTTCGTCCACGACATCTTTGTCAATTTCCACCTATCGTTGACCCTCTATCCACATCCCATCACCCCCCCCCCCCCCCCACACACACACACACACACACACACACACACACACACACACACACACACACACACAAAACAGTATAAATCTCATATTATTTCCACTTCTCTCTAGTTTTGGCAAAGTCATCCAAACTCGCAAAGTTAGCTCCATTCTCTCCCACCGATGCTGGCATTGTCCAGCATTTTCTGTCTTTGTTTCAGATTCCAGCATCTGCAGTAATTTGCTTTTATATAGAAAATATTAACTAAATAACTGATGTGTTGGGTGTTCTGGATCTGTGGAACACATTACAGGTCACCAACACTTGAAATAGTGCAACACTATTTTATTGAATCATTAACTGTTTAACATACTCTGACTGTGGGTTAACAAGATACCAGCTTTAAATAAAGACCTTTGCCTTGTCCTAACCAGTCGATGCACTCAGCACATGGTGAATGTCTGTGTTACAGGCTGTGAGCTCTGTCCTAGCTAGCTGCAACTCGAATGAGCGGGAACTCTGATGCCCCCTGTCTTTATAGTGCTGCTCTAACTGGTGATTGTACAGTATGTCACAAGAATAACAAGATGAGCACTATATACAAACCACGTAAACGATTAAACGGAAGAACAGAACAAATCAGAAAGTTCACAAATTAAGTCTCTGAGGTGGGCGATGAATTCTGGTTGACCGCCTCAAGGGTGGGTCAGGAGCCGCCGGCTGAGGAGCGGGCTGGACTGCGTCAGAGTGAGGAGGATGCAGAGTGACCGGAATCTCTGCAGAGTCCATGGCAGGGTCAGCAATAGGGCGAGGAGACCGTGGAGGATCACGTAGCGAGCGCAGAACGAGACAAAGGCCACGTCGATTGCGGCGCAGAATGGAGCCAACCGGTAGACGAACCAGGAACGAGCGGGGGGCCACCTGCCGAAGGACCACAGCGGTTGCAGACCAGCCACCATCCGGAAGATGGATGCGGACGTTATCATCTGGAGCCAGAGCAGGGAGATCAGCTGCACGGGAGTCATGAGCCGCCTGTGCACGAGACAGCTGCATCCGTCGAAGGACCAGAACGTGGTCGAGGTCTGGTACATGAATGGATGGCACCGTCGTCCTCTGGGTGCGACCCAAGAGCAGCTGGGCTGGCGACAGGCCAGCGGACAGTGGGGCGGAGCGATAGGCCAGCAAGGCGAGGTAGAAATCGGACACAGCATCGGCAGCCTTGCAGAGGAGCCGTTTGACTATATGGACCCCCTTCTCCGCTTTGCCATTTGATTGAGGTACAGGGGACTGGATGTCACGTGCAAAATTGTACCGCCTGGCAAAGTTGGACCATTCCTGGCTTGCGAAGTAGGGGCCATTGTTCGACATCTCCGTGAGTGGGATGCCATGTCGAGCAAAGGTGACCTTACAGGCACGGATGACTGCAGATGATGTGATGTCATGCAACCGTATCACCTCCGGGTAATTTGATAAGTAGTCCACAATCAGGACATAGTCTCTGCCCAGCGCGTGGAGCAGGTCGATGCCCACCTTGGTCCAAGCTGACGTGACCAACTCATGGGGCTGCAGGGTCTCACGTGGTTGGGCCGGCTGGAAGCGCTGACAAGTGGGGCAGTTGAGCACTGTTGGCTATGTCGTCATTGATGCCGGGCCAATACACTGCCTCTCGGGCCTGTCGGCGGCACTTTTCCTCGCCAAGATGGCCCTCGTGTAGATGTTCCAGGATGAGCTGGCGCATGCTATGCAGGATGACAATGCAGTCCAATTTCAGGAGTACCCCGTCCACTACCGCCAGATCATCTCTGACATTATAGAACTGAGGGCATTGGCCCTTGAGCCACCCGTCTGTTAGGTGGCGCATGACATGCTGTAGCAAAGGGTCAGCCGCCGTCTCGCGGCGAATTTGGTCGAGGCGTTCATCCATGGCAGGTAGATTGGAGGCCACGAAGACTACATGAGCGTCAACCTGGCAGACGAATCCCGCTGGGTCACATGGAGTGTTGACTGCCCTGGAGAGAGCGTCGGCAATGATGAGGTCTTTGCTTGGGGTGTATACCAGCTGGAAGTCGTATCGCCGGAGCTTGAGAAGAATACGCTGGAGGCAAGGCGTCATGTCATTCAAGTCTTTCTGTATTATATTGACCAGCGGCCGATGGTCGGTCTCGACGGTGAATTGAGGAAGTCCGCGCACATAGTCGTGAAACTTAACCACACCGGTCAGAAGGCCCAGGCACTCCTTTTCTATCTGCGCGTAGCGCTGTTCCATGGGGGTCATGGCGCGTGACGCATATGCAACGGGGGCCCATGATGAGACCTCATCGCGTTGCAGGAGCACTGCCTCAATGCCTGATAGGCTGGCATCGGTCGAAATTTTGGTCTCTTTTGCTGGATCAAAGAAAGCTAAGACCGGGGCCGTGGTGAGTTTGGTTTTGAGTTCTCTCCATTCGCGCTCGTGGGCAGGGAGCCATTGGCAGTCTGTCGTCTTCCTGACCAGGTTCCTGAGAGCCGTGGTATGAGAAGCGAGATTAGGGATGAACTTCCCTAAAAAGTTGACCATACCCAGAAATCGGAGGACCGCCTTTTTGTCCTCTGGCGTTTTCATGGCTGTGATAGCAGCCACCTTGTCCGCATCCGGCCGCACACCCAACTGGGAGATGTGGTCCCCCAGGAACTTAAGTTCTGTCTGACCAAAAGAGCATTTGGCCCTGTTGACGCGGAGGCCATGCTCATGTATGCGCTTGAACATATGCTGGAGGCGACTGACCTCCTGCAGATGGTGGTGGACCAAATGACTATGTCGTTGACATAGATGCGAACACCTTCAATGCCTTCCATCATTTGTTCCATGATCCTATGTAACACTTCTGAAGCAGATATGATCCCAAACGGCATCCTGTTGTAACAATATCTGCCAAAGGGGGTATTGAATGTACACCGTTTCCTGCTGGATTTGTCGAGCTGGATTTGCCAGAATCCTTTTGAGGCGTCGAGTTTGGCGCGAGCCATCTCACATGTGATCTCTTCGCACTTGGGAATTTGATAATGCGCCCTCATGATATTGAGATTCAGATCCTTGGGATCAATGCAAATTCCCAACTCGCCGGACGGCTTTTTTACACATACCATGGAACAGACCCACTCGGTTGGTTCCATGACTCTGGAGATCACTCCTTGGTCCTGGAGGTCCTGCAGCTACTGCTTGAGGCGGTCCTTAAGGGGTGCTGGGCCCCTGCGAGGTGCGTGCATCAGAGGCGTGGCGTTCTGTTTCAATAAGATCTTGTAGGTATAAGGGAGCGTGCCCATGCCCTCTAAGACGTCGTGCTGGTTGATGATGGCGTCGAGTTGCGCCCTGAAGTCAGTGTCCTGAAAGGCAGACGTGTCATAAGGAGAGAGAGAGTGAACTCTCTGAACTAGGTTCAACAGCTTGCATGCCTTCGCGCCAAGCAGGGAGTCTTTCGAGGAGCCCACGATTTCAAAAGGAAGGATGGCTTTGCGTGACCTGTGCGTCACTTCAAGTTGGCACGAGCCGCCTGCAGGAATGACATTGCCATTATAATCCAATAGCTGGCAGGCTGATGGAAGGGTGGCTGGTTTGACACGAAGGCTTTGGAAGTCAGACCATGCCATGAGATTGGCGGAGGCACCAGTGTCCAGGTGGAATCGTATTTGGGACCGGTTGACCGTCAGGGTGGCACACCATTCATCGTCTCGATCGATACTGTATACTGACAGCGGCTGGTGTCTTTGCTTCGGGGACAGCCTGATTTTTGTCACAGCACCGACTCGAAAAGGTGCCTTCGGGTCCTTAGTGTCACTGCTGTGTGGGAGGTCCGCATCGGACTCGGTGACCGTGGGTTGAATTGCCCGGACATTCCTGCAAGGCTGGCTGAAGCGATATGAATTGGCAGGCTGAGCTGCTCGGCAGAAAGCAGCATAGTGGCTAAGTCTGCCACATCGTAGGCATTGTCGAGATCTGGCAGGGCATTGCCGTTTTAAATGGGCGGAGCCACAGTTGCCACACGTCGTAACGTCAGCACATTGGCTGCGCCACCGCGCATGCACGGTGCGGTCGTGCATGGTGCGCGCCTGCGCATTACGTTCTTCGGCGTCGCTGTCCCCTTGTTTGGTGCGCACCAGCGCGGGAGTCCGCGAAAAGCGCGCAAAATGGACGCCCTCATCCAGGCTGAGGCCCTGGAGTTGCTCAATCACTTGGACCCGTTCCGCCTTGTGGGGACCTTCCCGCGCCGTTTCAGCCGCTTTGATGTGGGAATACCGACTCGCGGCATTTTCGTGTAAGACACAGGTCTCAATGGCGGTAGCTAGGGTGACCTGCTTCACTTTGAGGAGCTGCTGTCGTAGGGGGTCCGACTGAACACCAAAAACAATCTGGTCGCGTATCATGGAGTCGGAGGTGGGCTCGTAGCTGCAAGACTGCGCAAGGATGCGGAGGTGCCTGAGAAAGGATTGGAAAGGTTCATCGTTACCCTGCAAACGCTGTTGGAACACGTAGCGCTCGAAACTTTCATTCACCTCTACGCTGCAGTGTCAAACTTGAGGAGGACCGTCTTGAACTTTTTTATTTTCATCACCCGCAAAAGTGAGAGAATTGAAAATGTGGATGGCATGGTCTCTGGCCGTAGAGAGGAGGAGAGCACTCTTCCTGGTATCTGAGGTGTCCTCCCTGTCTGTGGCCTCAAGGAAGAGCTGGAAGCGCTGTTTGACTATCTTCCAGTTAGCCCCGAGGTTGCCGGCGATGCGGAGCGGC
Source organism: Scyliorhinus torazame (assembly GCF_047496885.1). NCBI lineage: Eukaryota > Metazoa > Chordata > Chondrichthyes > Carcharhiniformes > Scyliorhinidae > Scyliorhinus > Scyliorhinus torazame. The sequence goes on along the minus strand of NC_092713.1, from coordinate 253,503,822 downwards.
GGCGGCGGGCTGATGTTGTCCATGTTGCAGGATGACGGAATGCTGGCGGAAGGCAGATCACTTGCAGGTAGGTCTAAGAAGTGCTAATATCCCTCAACTCCTGGTATCATGATGTGTTGGGTGTTCTGGATCCGAGGAACACATACAGGTCACCAACACTTGAAATAGTGCAACACTATTTTATTGAATCATTAACTGTTTAACATACTCTTGACTGTGGGTTAACACGATACTAGCTTTAACTAAAGACCTTTGCCTTGTCCTAACCAGTCGATGCACTCCGCACATGGTGAATGTCTGTGTTACAGGCTGTGAGCTCTGTCCTCCTAGCTAGCTGCAACTCGAATGAGCAGGAACTCTGATGCCCCCTGTCTTTATAGTGTGTGTGCTCTAACTGTTGATTGTCTGCAGTGTTGTGTGTGTTGATTGGTCCCACTGTGTGACAATCAGTGTGTCTGCACCATGATATACTGGTGTATATTATGACAACCATTTGAGATGTACACATATATACAGTCAGTTGGAGCACAGGAGTTTCTTGAGCCTTCCGAGCAGCACTGTTGCTGTACCTACAGAATTTGGACTGCAGCAGTTCAGGAAGGTGATTCACCACCACCCTCTGAAGGGGAAATAGGATTGGGCAACAAATGGTGACCTAGCCAATGACGTCCACATTCCATGAAATAATTTTTTTTTTTTTAAAGTACAGACCAAGCAACGGGGCAACAAAACTAAGATATATGCAGCTTACGTGAGCAGGTACTTTTATAAGTGCAGACATTGGGGTAAAGCGAACAAAGTTAGACAAAAATATGCCAAAGTAATGTTATACAAGTTTTAAATTTTTTAAACTTCTAGATATGTTCATTTGAGAACAATTTTAAGGCGATCAGCTTACTGATTTTACTTATCTTGAACAAGATTTTATTTGAATACTAAAAATATTCTGACATTTGGCATTTTTTTCCAATCTTAGCTGGCAAGTCATTTCATGGTATGGAAAAGCAGCTTGTTCTTATTGCAAATGCACATATGCATTGGGATCCTGAATATTCTGATGTGAAACTGATACAAACTATGATGTTCCTATCTGAGGTGAAGAACATAATTGAAAAGGCTTCTCGTACACTTAGACCTGGTGCGGTCACAGGAGACCTTAATGTCATTCCTCTTGTACTGTGTGCAGATCTCAATTCACTGCCAGATTCAGGTAAGGATTGCTAATCCGCTTTGAGTTGTGTTATGATGACTGCCAGTACTTCTCTACATCAAATAAATTGGTTAATTTCTCCCCAGAATGTTGAGCATTGTCCAGACATAAATCTTGTGAATTTTGAATGAAAGTTAATTGCACTTAGAATTTTAGAATTAGTGCGTCCACAGTGATGAGCTGCATGTGTGGCTTCAAATCTGCTTCAAAATGTAATTTGTCCAAAGTATAAAAGTAAGAACATTGTGACTGCCAAACTATTGTCCATTTCTGCCACCTCAAAGTTAATCTGTTTGGTTCAGCATTCCCCAGGCATTTACTTATATACTCCAAGGTCTTGTTTCTTACACCCACACTCCTCCAGTTCCATGTTCATACTTTTGTTACATTCTTCCAAAGCTGTTTTACTAAGCATCCTCCACTTTCCTTTATCGTTAGGAGCAGTTCTTTGCCATCTCCCCTTCTCAACCCCCATGCTCTCAAGCTCTCTTCCTAAACCCATGCATTAAATCACTTGAGTGTCTTTAAGACCGAGATAGATAGGTTCTTGATTAATAAAGGGATCAGGGGTTACGGGCAGAAGGCAGTGGAATGGGGATGAGAAAAATATCAGCCATGATTGAATGGCGGGGCAGACTCGATGGGCCGAATTCTGCTCCTATATCTTATGGTCTTATTTCCCCCACACCCCACCATCAAAATATCTTCCTCCTTGTTTTAAAACACCTTCTGCCTGCACCACTAATCTGCCTTCCATTCCTCCTTGAGATTGATCCAAAATTAAGGCACTTTGGGATATTTTGTGATGTTAAGGGTTCTATATGAATACAGGTTGTTGATAAACCAAACCACCACGAGTGTTTATTTATTTATTTTAAAAAGTTTTTTTTATTGGGGTTATGGTATACAAAACAAACATGAACAAACAGTGCGAGTAACGTAAGAGAGTATATAAGGAGCAATACTAGAATTATTTACATCAAGATCGGTTTTAACTATTGACATAGATATATCACAGTTTCCCTTTTCTTTTGTCCCTGCCTTGCAGTGTTTGCTGTAGTAATTGTGGTCCACTGCATTTCGCTCTCCACTGGTTTCCCTTTTCTTCCCTCTTCTTCCAGTTATTGTTACCCCTTCTCTCTCTCTCTCTCTCTCTTTCTCCCCCCAACCCCACACACACACACACCCTGTGTCTCCTGGTTCCTCTGTTGGGCTTGGTTGAGCCCCTTGTTTCCCTGACCCCCCCCCCCCCACTTCCTTCCTTTCTGTGTCTCGGCAACCTCTCCTTATCTTCGGGTTCCTAGTTGTTGGCTACAAATATGTCTTGGAACAACCGAGTGAATGGCTCCCATGTTTTGTGAAAATCTTTTTCGGACCCTCGGATGGCGAATTTGATTTTCTCCATTTGGAGAAATTCTGACAGGTCGGACAGTCAGCCAGTCAGCAGCGTTGGGTGGTGGTGCTGACCGCGATCGGGGAGGCAAAGGCGTCGGCCCTTCTCCCCATGAAGAGATCTGGCTGTTCTGATACCCCGAAGACTGCCTTTCTCGGGCTTGGCTCCACCCTCATCCCCACCACTTTGGACATTGCCTCAAGGAAGGCTGTCCAGAACCCAGCAAGTCTGGGGCAAGACCAGAACATGTGGGCGTGATTGGCCGGGCCTCCTTGGCACCCTTCGTATCTGTCCTCCACTTCCGGGAAGAGCCTGTTCATTCGGATTTTGGTTAAGTGGACTCTATGTACCACTTTTAGCTGCGCATCTGTGGTTATTGCACATGGGGGCTTTGTTGGACATTTCGGTTAACCCAAAATGCTGTCGCAGTTGATTCCACAACTGGAGTGTTGCCACCACCACTGGGCTCGTTGAATATTTCTTGGGTGGGGATGGGAGAGCCGCCGTGGCTCGGGCCCGGAGGGAGATCCCCTGCAGGGGTCCTCCTCCATAATCACCCATTCTGCTTCTGTCTCCTTTATCCGCCCCTTTACTCTCTCTGCAGTCGCTGCCCAGTGGTAGTACTGGAAGACTGGGAGGACTCGGCCCCCATGGATCTCGTTCTCTGCAGTGCTTTTTTTGGGATCCTTGCATTCTCGCTCTCGCTCTCGCTCTCTCTCTCTCTCTCCGCCTCCCCCCATCATGAACGCCATAATCAGTTTGTTCAATGAGTTGAAAAAGGCCTTGGGGATGTAGATCGGGATGGATCTAAACAAGAAGAGGTACCTGGGCAGTACTTTCATTTTGATTGTCTGCACACTCCCTGCCAGGGAGAGTGGGAGAGTGTTCCATCTCTGCAGGTCCTTCCTCCGTCAGGCTGGTCGGGTTCAATTTGTGGGTCCCTGTCCAGTCGTGGCCGATTTCGATCCCCCAGGTAGCGAAATTTGTGTCGGGAATATTTAAACAGCAGGTCCTCCAGATCTGCCCCTCCCCCTTGCAGGCTCAGCGGGAAGATCTCGCTTTTGCTCAACTTGAGTTTGTAGCCTGAGAAGGCTCCAAACTCTTTCAAGACCGCCATGGTTCCTTCCATACTGCTCTGCAGGTCCGAAATGTAGAGGAGCAGGTCATCTGCATAGACCGAGACTCGCCTCCTCTCTGGATCACTTTCAAATTCTTTGCCGCCCTGAGCACGATCGCTAATGGCTCGATTGCTAAGGCGAATAGCAGCGGGGATAGCGGGCATCCCTGTCTTGTGCCCCTGTGCAGCTGGAAGTACTTAGAGCTGGTGGTGTTTGTCCTCCCGCTCGCCGTGGGGGTGTTATAGAGGAGTTTCACCCAGGCGAATCTTGTCCCAAGCCCGAACTGCTCCAGTACTTCTTGAGGCACTTCCATTCGACTCTGTCGAAGGGATTTTCTGCGTCCAGGGAGACGACTACCTTGGGTGTTCTCTTCCCCGGATGGGGTCATGATCACGTTCAGCAGGCGCCTGATGTTTGAAGTTGGCTGTCTACCTTTGACATAGCCTGTCTGGTCCTCTGCAACCACCTCTGGCACATAGTCATCCCGCCTTTGGGCTAGGAATTTGGCCAGTATTTTGGGGTCTACGTTTAGTGGCTGGATGGGTCTGTAGGATCCGCATTCTGTTGGGTTTTGGTCTTTCTTCGGTATCAGCGAGATTGAGGCTTGTGCCACCGTAGGAGACAGTGTGCCCCTCACCAGCGAGTCTGAACATCTCCCGCAGGTGCGGGGCCAGTGCAGTCACAAATCATTTGTAGAAGTTAGCCGGGCGATCGTCCGATCCTGGCGCCTTCCCAGGCTGCATGGAGCTAATACTCTCCCATGATCTCTCCCAGTTCTAGCAGTGCTTCCAGCCCCCGTTCCCTGTCGTCCCCCACGTCCAGCATGTCCAGTCCATCAAGGAACTGCTTCATCCCCGAGTCCCTTGGTGGGGGCCCGGAGGTGTACAGCCCCTGGTTGAAGGTCGCGAAGGCTTTGATAACCTTGTCCGGTTCCACTACTAATTTGCCTCTGCTATCCCTAATTTGGGCAATCTCCCTCATGGCTGCCTGCTTTCTCAGCTGGTGAGCCAGCAGGCGGCTGGCCTTGCCTCCGTGTCTGTATAGGGCCCCTTGTGCCTGGTGGAGTTGGTGCACTGCTTTCCTTGTGGAGAGCAGATCAAAGTCCACGTGGAGCTTTTTCCTCTCTTCCAGGAGCTGTACGGTCGGGGCCTCGGAGTATCACCGGTCCACCTCCAGTATGGAGTCAACCAGCTGTTGCCTAGCCACTCTCTTCCTTGTCTCTTGGTGCTTTAAAAGCGATAATTTCTCCCCCGGTCACAGCCTTCAGCACCTCCCAGAACGTGGAAGGTGAGACCTCTCCATTCTGCTTATTACTAATATACTAGTCTATGGCCTGTGATATATTCTCACAAAAAGCCTTATCAGCCAGCGGGGCCATGTCCAACCTCCATGGGGGGTGTTGGGCACGGCCCGTCTCCAATCTCACATCCATATAGTGTGGAGCATGGTCAGAGATTATGATCCCGGAATACTCCACCCTCACCAGCCCTGGAAGCACCGATTCTCCCACTACAAAGATGTCGATCCGAGAATAGTAATTATGTACATGGGAGAAGAAGGAGAACTCCTTCTCCCCTGGGTGGGTGAATCGCCATGGGTCCACCGCCCCCATCTGCTCCATAAATAGACCAGAGTTATTTTGGGATTTCAGCTATGGTCTTCTTTATAAATTCCGTGTCGTCTCAGCTGGGAGTGACGCGTTCACCAGGACTACCGGTGCCCCATCTAGGACACCGCTGACCATGACGTACCATCCCTATACGTCCGTAACCGTCTTTGTCGCCGTGAACTTCGTCCTCTTATTTAGCAAAATGGCTGCCCCCCTGCCCCTCGTCCCGTAGCAGGCATGGTAAGTCTGACCCACTCGGCCCTTCTTACCCTCAGTCGGTCCTTCTCTCTCGGGTGCGTCTCTTGGAGGAAGACTATGTGAGCTTTCATATTTCTCAGGTGGGTGAAGACTCTGGATCTTTTCACTGGGCCGGAAAGTCCCTCAACGTTCCTGGACGTTCCTGGTCCCCACGCTCCTGCGGGATCACAAATATTTTCCTGGTGGACACGCCCCAGATGTCACCTTGTGTTGTTAGAGTCAGGTTCTGTGAGCTGCTCATCACTGCCCCTGCTGCCGCTTTTCCAGCCTGTGCTCTGCGACGAACTTGTCCCCGTCTGCAGGGACTGTGAGAAAGTGCTCTGCTTTGGTATGTGACCCAGAGCTCATGGGTACAGCATTCTGAACCGTACACCGTTCTTGTACATCGCGGCGTTCGCTTTGTTGAATTCGGCCTGGCGCTTGACCAGGTCAGCCCCAATGACCTGGTACATCCGGATCTTGTGTCCATCCCAGCTGCAGTTTTTGGACTGCCTGGCCCAGCGCAGGATTCTCTCCCGGTCCATTTTCGCAATTATCGCCCTCGGCTGGTCCCCGGCTTTGAACTTTGGTTGGAGCGATCGGTGTGGTTCCACCAGGTTACCCAGCATTTGGGCCACGTATTTTGTGGGGTCCCTACCTTCGATCCCCTCCGGTAGGCCCACGATTTGCAAGTTCTGCCACCTCGACCGTTTCTCTGCGTCTTCAATCTTTCCTTTCAAGTTGACTTGTGTCGCAGACAGCCTCGCCACCTCCTTTTCCAGGGCGATGATCTGGTAGTTCTGGTCCGTTGCGGCTTTTTCCAGGTCTTTGATTGTCGCCTGCTGGACCTCCAGTCGCTTTTCGCCTCTGTCCAGGGCCAACCACATGTGCGCCAGAGCTTCGGCCACCGCGCCCTTCACCACAGCCTGGATGTCCGACTTTGTCTTGTCTCTATATTCCCTCTCTCTCGAGCAACATTCTCCAACCATGCCCTGGTATGGGAGGGCTTCCTGTGCGGCTGGTCGGACCCTCTTGCTCCGGCGAAGTCCGGGTTTTGTCGCCTCATGTGCCGGTCGGCACACCCGTCTGCAGCTTGTCCAGGCTCTTCCCACTCCTGGTCTACGCCCGACCCCTGGGCTGGCTCTTATTTGGCATCCTTCTCTCTTTCATTGTTCTGCTCATGTTATAGGGATGATTTGCTCAGTGTGCAGCAGTTTTTCGGGTAGAAAGTGCATGTTTTTCAAATTCGCAGGAGGAGAGATGCCTGATGTTCGACTTATCAGCACATCCCCATCACCGGAAGTCACCACTAGCGTTTATCACTGAACCACAAAATCTGAGGAATAAATAATGAGCAGAAAATCATACAAATATAACTGGAGAATATGATTATATCATTCAATATCCAGTACCTACCAAAAAAGAATTAAATTTCTCATAAATTCCTCAATTTGTCTTGACATTTTCCATCCTCACTTTTCATTACATGTGGCATTGTAAATGGAGAAGAAGCTCTGTCCTAGAAAATCACTGAACAAGCTTATAAGTTTGGTTAATTCATGTTCCTTAATTTCCCCTACTTAGTCTGTGCTTCCGTCTGGAGTCTGACCTCAAGTTGCAAATTTTACATATGCCTGCGGTCGGATTGTGTGTAAAAGATGCATCTTCAGTGTTACCATGATCTAAAATTAAGTTGTCTTTTTCGTGGCTTTCGCATCAGTTATTTGTAAATTTACTTCCTATTGCAATGGTGTACTTTTCAGTATTTTGTGAGTAGAATAGTGATGCATTACCCAGAGTAAGCCACTGTGCCTGGGCAACTAATTTACAATTAACTGATGCCAAAGCAATCTAAAATATGTTATAAATAAATGTAATTTTTATTTCAATAGTAGTATCTTTGTCAAATTGATGGGCTGAATCAAGGACTAAAATAATCAATGGGATTCTACGTTCCTGAGGTTAAGTGTTGACGATGGGGCAGGATTCGTGGACTTCCACGACAGAAAAACTGATGCTGCACCTGGACCGATTCAGTGACTGTGCAGGGGCTAGCACCAGTGCCACGTGGAATGCAATTGCTTCCAATGAGAAACGGTGCGGGATTTGCATATGACACTCAGGAGGCTGAGAAGCTGCAGCCGCAAATACACATCACATTCCCCACAAACACGCAGTCCTGTCAACAAGATGGAGCGCGCCCATCCTACTGATAAGGCCGGCTGGGGTCACAGGGTACCGGAGGGGGGCAGGCAGTGAGCGACATGCGCAGCTGCATGGTCGCCTTGCAGGCTGTGGCAAAGGTGCTCCATGCCCATCCACCCCGGCCCTGCAGCCCACCTCCTGGTCACCCCCTGCTACTCCCCCTGGCTCTGACCGAAAGCCCCTGGCCAGCGGCACAACTGTCAGCAAACTATGGCGATGTTGGGCACTTTCCGTACCCCCTCTCTCTTCCTCAGCACCACGGCGCCTGTTTCGCAATTTTTAAAAGCACAAGTGAACCTCTCATCGGGAGGATCACGGAGGCCGCAGAGAATACCAGTTCAGGCCCGCTAATGATATGCCAACATCGTTTACTGTACGTGCGTTCTGGAACGCATTGACGCCACTGTCGAGGCACCAGAAAATTGTGATTTGGCGTGAAACTGGCAGCCGCCACAATTTCGGCATAAAAACCGATTATACGCCCAATCGCATTTCACGATTCCGTCGTCATATTTCAGGTTATTGCATTGTTGCTTTAGCTCTATCTGGCTCTCTATTGCTCAGTTTCATTTCTCTACATCCCCTGTGTCCAACTTTGTATTTAACATTGATCTTTTCAAGATCTGTAAGAGGTGTTGGGTAGTCTCACAGAATCTACGGCACGGAGACTGGTCTTTCAGCCCAAACTGGTCCATGCCAAACAAAAGTTATTTATGATCTGAATAGCATTGTGGTGTATTTCTTTATCCCCATAAATGACTTCAGTGTTATTAATGTCATTTCTATATTCTACATGACTTCTACTTCCCATCGAATACTCTCCCTGGCATAGTGATTGCTTGGAACTTGGTTAATTCTGCATTTATATTAGAAATAAACAATTAGTGACCAATGGTGGCTTGTACATCTATTTCGACTTGTTACATTAGTGGACTCTTTCCAAGAATTCTGTACTATCAGCTATTCTGAACACCAAATACTTAAGACATGCGTTAAGTTATTTTGGCTGTACCATATTATCCAGCTAAAAGGTTAGTTGTAAGTATCACTCTTGAACAGTGCAATGCAGTACTTCATCACCAAAGCACACCAAAGCAATGTTCATTTTCTGTGACTATATGCCTTCACTTATCCTTGTGGAACTGTGAGGACAATCATAATGTCTGAATCATCCTATTGTTTATACATAGCTTCCACTATCCACCTATTTATTAGCAATTTCCAAAATGATATTCAAATCAAGCTTTTGGAGAAATGAAAATGTTTATCCTTTTGCCTCTAATTTTCAGTAGCATATATTCTCGACTCAATGTCTCTGGCGTTATTGGAGTAACAATAATAATTTAATTGTAGCTAGGCAGTTTTTGAAATCTAGCAAATGACTTGTATCACTCATTATAAATCAGTGAATACATTATTTTATGAAGTACACTGTTTAAAGACAGGAAACTTTTACTATCTAAAATGCAGTAGATTGTTCTGCTAAAGAGCAGTTATGTCTTTTAAGGTTAAAAAATTTAGTTGTGTAGTAATCACCGAATGAGCTCTTGGATATCAAGATGAGAGGTTCCAGACTTTCTGGTCCCAGTATCTTTTGTTGAGAATCCCACTGATGTTCAATGCAAGGGTATCCCAAAACCCAGAAGGGTAACTTTGAACACTGGTTCATAGTGATACATATTTTCAATTTGGTGTACTGCGAGAAAAGATATGCAAACCAGGGAGGAATCGTCCAATCGATTTTTTTTTTTTTTAATAAACTATTTTATTGAAGCATTTTGGCATAGTAAACAGCAACAGTACAGAAGTGTGAAAGAACAATCAACACAGTACAAAAACCAGCTCCCATCCCACAAGGACCCGCCTAATTAACCCTCTAGTCTACTTTGCCCTAACCCCCGCCGCCACCTCCCCCACCCCCCAGCTGACTCTTAATTTTCCGCGAAGAAGTCAATAAATGGTTGCCACCTCCGGCGAACCCTGACAGTGACCCTCTCGGGGCTAACTTGATTTTCTCCAGACCGAGGAAGCTTGCCATGTCCGATAGCCAGGCCTCCGACTTCGGGGGCTTTGAATCCCTCCATGCCAGCAGTGTTCGTCACCGGGCTACCAGGGAAGCAAAGGGCAGAACGTCGGCCTCTTTCTCCTCCTGGACTCCCGGGTCCTCCGAAACCCCAAAAATTGCCACCTCTGGACTCATCACCACGCTTGTTTTCAGTACCCGAGACATAACGTCCGCGAATCCCTGCCAGTACCCCCTGAGTTTTGCCCAGAGCATGTGGACATGGTTCGCTGGTCTTCCCGCACCTCTGGCGCACCTGTCCTGCAGTCCAAAGAATTTACTCATGTGGGCCAGGTGGACGACCTTGAATTGGATCAGGCTGAGCCTAGCGCATGTTGCGGTCGAGTTTACCCTACTCAACGCCTCTGCCCATAAACCCTCTTCTATCTCACCTCCGAGTTCCTCTTCCCACTTAAGCTTCAGCTCCTTGGTCAGCGCCTCCTCTGCCCCCATAAATTCTTTAGATATATCCAAGACCCTCCCCTCCCCCACCCATCCACTGGACACTACCCTGTCTTGGATCCCCCTAAGTGGCAGACGAGGGAAGGATGGAATCTGTCTGCGTAGAAAGTCCCCCACCTGCAAGTACCTGAAATCATTCCCTCTCGCCAGCCCAAATTTCTCCTCCAGCACCCTCATGCTCGGAAAGCTCCCTTCTAAGAACAGATTCCCCATCCTCTCAATCCCAGCCTGCCGCCATATTCGGAACCCACCGTCCATATTCCCCGGGGCAAACCGGTGATTGTCGCAAATTGGGGACCAAACCGATGCTCTCACTTCCTCCATTGGCCCCAGATCTGCAAAGTCGCCACCACTATAGGGCTGGGGGAATACCGTGCCGGCGGGAGCGGCAGGGACGCCGTAACCAGGGCTGCCAAACTGGTGCCCCTGCACGAAGCGGCCTCCATCCGCCCCCAAACCGACCCCGCACTCACCATCCACTTCCTTATCATAGCTATGTTGGCCGCCCAGTAGTAATTACTAAAGTTTGGCAGCGCCATCCCCCCTTCCCCTCGGTTCCTCTCGCGCATCACCCTCTTCACCCGCGGGGACTTTCCCGCCCACACAAATCCCATAATCATTTTATTGACCTTCTTAAAAAAGGACCGCTGAATGAAAATGGGGAGACACTGGAATACGAACAAGAATCTCGGCAGGATCGTCATTTTAACCGTCTGCACTCTCCCCGCTAGTGTCAGTGGGAGCGCATCCCACCTCCAGAACTCGACCCTCATTTGCTCCACCAACCGGGATAAGTTCAACTTGTGCAACCGACCCCAGTCCCGCGCCACCTGTATCCCTAAGTATCTGAAACTGTCCCCTACTAACCTAAACGGCAGCCCCCTCAGCCGACCCTCGCCCCTCGCCTGGACTACAAACAACTCACTCTTTGCCATGTTCAGTTTAGACTCTGAGAACCGGCCGGATTCCCTCAAGGTTCCCATGATTCCATCCATCTCAGCCACTGGATCCGTGATTTATAAGAGCAGGTTGTCGGCGTATAACGAAACTCTGTCCCCCCCCCCCCCCAACACCCCGTACCAGCCCCTGCCAACCCCTTGAAGCTCTCAGGGCAATTGCCAGCGGCTCTATTGCTAGCGCAAACAGCAGTGGGGAGAGGGGGCAACCCTGCCTTGTCCCTCGGTACAGTCTAAAATAGTTCAGACGTCATCCTATTCGTCCTTACACTAGCCTCCGGAGCCTGGTACAGCAGCCTCACCCAGTCGATAAAGCCCTCCCCGAACCCAAATCGACCCAACACCTCCCATAAATAATCCCACTCAACCCGGTCAAAAGCCTTTTTGGCATCCATTGCCTCCAACTCCCTACTCTCCGGGGGCATCATGATCACATTCAGCATACTTCTTAGGTTAGCCACCAGCTGCCTGCCCTTGACGAACCCGGTTTGGTCTTCCATAGTAACGTCCGGCTCACAGTCCTCAATCCTAGAAGCCAAAAGCTTGGCCAGTAATTTTGCATCTACATTGAGCAGAGAGATCGGCCGTCCCGTTTCGGTATCAGGGAGATGGTGGCCTGTGACATCGTCAGGGGTGAAACCCCTCTGTCTCTTGCTTCATTAAAAACCCTAACCAGCACCGGCCCCACTATCTCAGAGAACTTTTTATAAAACTACACCGGATACCCATCCGGCCCCAGGGCTTTACCCAATTGCATGGCTCTCAAACCCTTCAATATTTCTTCGGTCCTAATCGGGGCCCCCAGCCCGTCTACCAACCCCCTACCCGCTTTTGGGAAGGTCAGTCCATCCAAAAAATGCCTTATCCCCTCCGGCCCCGCGGGGGGTTCCGAGGTATAAAGCTTACTGTAGAAGTCCCTGAACACCTTGTTCAGCCCTGCCCCCCCCCCGGGCGACTACCTTCCCTACTACCCTAGCCGCCTCCCTCTTCCTCAGTTGCTGTGCCAGCATTCTACTGGCTTTCTCCCCATGCTCGTAGATCGCACCCCTCGCCTTCCTAAGCTGCTCCACCGCCTTACCTGAGGGCAACACCCCAAACCCCATCTGTAGCCTTCGTCGTTCCCTTAATAGCTCTGCCCTCTGGGTCTCTGCATATCTCCTGTCTACCTGTAAGATCTCCTTTACCAGTCGGTCCATTTCTGCCCTGTCCGTCCTGTCCCTATGTGCTCGAATCGAGATCAGCTCCCCTCTCACTACTGCCTTCAGCGCCTCCCAGAGCACCGCAGCTGAGACTTCTCCTGTATCATTGACCTGCAGGTAGTTTTGTATACATTTCCTCACCTTCTCACACACCGCCTCGTCCGCCAACAGACCAACCTCTAACCTCCATTGTGGGTGCTGAAAGCTTTCCTTACAGACCTGCAGATCAACCCAATGTGGAGCATGGTCCGAAATAGCGATCGCCGAATATTCTACGTCCGTCACCCCCGCCTGCTCACGATGAAAAAATCAATTCGGGAATACACCTTATGAACATGTGAATTGAACGAAAACTCCTTCCCCGTCGGCCAACTAGCCCTCCAAGGGTCAACCCCCCCCATTTGCTCCATGAACCCCCTCAGTTCCTTTGCCATCGCCTGCACCCTACCCATTTTTGAACACGACCGGTCCAGGTCGGGGTCAAGGACGGTGTTAAAATCACCTCTCATAATCAGCCTGTGCGAGTCCAGGTCCAGCAGTCTCTTAATAAAATCCACATCATCCCAATTTGGGGCATATACATTGACCAAAACTACCCTCGCCCCCTCGAGCTTGCCACTCATCATGACAAATCTACCTGCCCCATCCGAAATTGTGCTACCCACCTCAAATTGCACCCGTTTGTCTCACAAGTCTCCCACCTGTTCCCGCTGACCCATCCCCCCCCCCCGCCCATCGACACCACTTCCCCAAACCAGCCATCCTCGAGCAATTGCTCTGGAAAAAACAAGAAACAAAGAAACCCCCGACACTAGTGCAATTCAAGTAATACAAAGTAAGTAATAGGCACTTCCAACCACCCCCATCAGAACACAAAGAGCCCCCAGAACCAAATACCTTAACTTCTCTCTTCATCAACAAAAACTCGAGTACAGAAGAAAAAAAGAAACAAGAAAAACATATAAACATCACTCAACAACTTTTTAACTTAAGTCCAAAAGTCCTCAGTTCGGCACCAGCCCTTCTCTCTTGGCGAAGTCCTTCACGTCCTCGGGCTCCTCAAAATAACGGTGCTGTCTCTTGTGTGTGACCCAAAGGCGCGCCAGGTATAGCAGCCCAAACTTCACCTGCTTCTTAAACAAAATCTCTTTGACTTGCCTGTAGCCTGCCCTCCTTCTGGCCACCTCCACGCTCAGGTCCCGGTAGATGCACAAGGCACAGTTGTTCCAATTGCAGCTCCGCATGCGCTTGGCCCACTGTAGCACCCGCTCCTTGTCCAGGAACCTGTAGAACCTGACCACCATCGCTCGGGGGGGGGGGGGGGGGGCAGCAGCGCCCTGTCCACCTCCAACGGACGAGGGAAGACATCATTCCCCAACAGCTTCTGGAACATGTCTGCCACATACGCGGCAGCATCCACTCCCTCAGCCGCCTCCGGGAGACCGACGATTCTTAAATTCTGCCGACAGGACCTATTTTCCAGGTCCTCCACCTTCTCCAGAAGCCTTTTTTGGTGGTCTTTCCGCCTCCCCTTCTCCACCTCTACCACTGTTTGGTGATCCTCCTGCTCCTCCAGCACCTTCTCCAGCTTCTGGATCGGGTCTAAACTGTCCCGTTTCAGCACGGTGAAGCCCTCTTGGATGACCTTCAACAGATGCTCCGTTGTTGGCTGGGCTGTCTGCACCGGGGTCCGGACATTGGCCATATTGTCCTCAGCAGCAGCTTCTACACTGCCCTTGTTTGCCCACTTCTTCAACTGTTTATGATTTTTTTCTGCTACTTAATTCCATACACCTATATCTGGAGTCAGTGCCTGAGTGCCTATGCGTTCAGATCCAGAGCTCAAAAGCACAAAAAAGTCGGGGGGAAAGGTCCAAACGTCCGACCGGAGCGAGAGCCACCAAATGTGTGACTTACTCCCTCGTAGCTGCCACCAGAAGCTCGTCCAATCGTTTTTTGATCAGTTAATAAATAATATTTATTAACTTAAAAAGAAAAACACATGGCAATAGGGACTATAATCCACAGCAACAGTACACTTTACACTGATGGCTTTACACACATTATTAAATTAAGTTACCCCTTCGTCCCCCACCTATCTACCTTCCCTGAACTCTGTGACACCCTTTGTTCCCAAACAATATCCAATATTATTTGATTCGTACGAACTAAATCCAGCAGATAATCACCAGGTTATTTGTCCATGTTTGGGATAACCGTCTTCACTTTGAGCGAAGGCGTAATCGTCTCTGTTCAAGTTTTGGATTTTAGGCTTCCGGCTGCGGCGATGACCAGCTAAGTCGCACGTTTCGGCAGCTCCCGGTGGAACGGACTTTTGGGCTCTTGATAGGAGCCCCAACGGCAATTTTAACGGCTAAAAACACCGTGTGGTAAACCAGAAGGGAATTCCCCATGGACACGGATGGAAAAAGGAGAGGAAAGTGGCCGGATTGCAGCGGATCCTTTGGAACAGCGGCAAGGAAGGCAAGCAAAAACCAAGATGGCGTCGGAAGGTGGCAGTTTCATATGGGGCCCTGAACAACAAGAGTTCTTGAAATGCTGCGTGGAAGAGATAAAAAAGGAAATGAAGAAAGAGCTGTTGGCCCCGATACTACAGGCGATCGAAGGGCTAAAGGAGGAACAAAAGACCCAGGAGCAGGAGCTTCGGGTCGTGAAGGCGAAGGCAGCCGAGAATGAGGACGATATACAGGGCCTGGTGCTGAAGACGGAGATACAGGAGGCACATCAGAAACTATGTGTGGAGAGGTTGGAGGCACTGGAAAACAACGCAAGGAGGAACAACCTGAGGATTCTTGGTCTTCCTGAAGGTGTGGAGGGGGCGGACGTCGGGGCATATGTGAGCACGATGCTGCACTCGTTAATGGGAGCGGAGGCCCCGACGGGTCCGTTGGAGGTGGAGGGAGCGTACCGAGTTATGGTGCGAGGATCGAGAGCAGGAGAAACTCCCAGAGCCATAGTGGTGAGATTCCTCCGTTTTAAGGATAGAGAAATGGTCCTTAGATGGGCGAAGAGAACTCGGTGCAGTAAATGGGAGAACGCGGTGATCCGCGTTTATCAAGACTGGAGTGCGGAGGTGGCGAGAAGGAGGGCGAGCTTTAATCGGGCCAAGGCGGTGCTTCATAAAAGGAAGATAAAATTTGGAATGCTGCAACCGGCAAGACTGTGGGTCACATATCAAGGGAGGCACCACTACTTTGAGACGGCGGATGAAGCGTGGACTTTTATTGTAGAAGAAAAACTGGACTGAGTGGACTATTAAAAAGAACGTTTGGACAAAGTGGTGGGGCGAATGTGGGGGGCGAAGAGGGGTTTTATGTTCTAATCCTGCGGTATGGTAACTTTTCTCTCTCCCACAGGTGGTGATGGGGGGAGGTGGGGAGGGAGAGGAGATGGGGCGTTGGCCATGGGGGGCGGGGCCAAGGGAGAAGCGCGGGCTTGGTTCCCGCGCTATGATAATTATGGCGGGAATAGAGAAGCAGGAAGGAGGGGGCGTCGCACGGTGCGAGCCGTGGTCACGGGGGGAAGCTGAGGTCAGCCAGAGTTTGCTGACTTCTGGGAGCAACATGGGGGGAGTAATTACGCTAGCGGGGGGGGTGGGAGGAGGGAATTACTGGGTTGCTGCTGCTGGGGAAAGGGGGGAGTGGGTACGGGAGAGGATGGGCGGGGGGGCACCGCCTGGGGGAGATACAGCTGCGTGGGAACTGGGTGAGAAGCTGGAAAAAGATGATGGCTAATCGGCAAGGGGGGGGGTGGGAAGCCCCCCAACTCGGCTGATCACGTGGAACGTGAGAGGGCTGAACGGGCCGATAAAGAGGGCACGGGTACTCGCACACCTTAAGAAACTTAAAGCAGATGTGGTTATGTTACAGGAAACGCACCTGAAACTGATAGACCAGGTCAGGCTGCGCAAAGGATGGGTGGGGCAGGTGTTCCATTCGGGGCTGGATGCGAAAAACAGGGGGGTGGCTATATTAGTGGGGAAGCGGGTAATGTTCGAGGCAAAGACTATAGTGGCGGATAACGGGGGCAGATACGTGATGGTGAGTGGCAAACTACAGGGAGAGATGGTGGTTTTGGTAAACGTGTATGCCCCGAACTGGGATGATGCCAATTTTATGAGGCGAATGCTAGGACGCATTCCGGACCTAGAGACGGGAAAGCTGATAATGGGGGGAGACTTTAACACGGTGTTGGAACCAGGGCTGGATAGGTCGAAGTCCAGGACTGGTAGGAGGCCGGCAGCAGCCAAGGTGCTTAAAGATTTTATGGAGCAGATGGGAGGTGTGGACCCGTGGAGATTCAGTAGACCTAGGAGTAAGGAGTTCTCGTTTTTCTCCTATGTCCATAAAGTCTATTCGCGCATAGACTTTTTTGTGCTGGGTAGGGCATTGATCCCGAAGGTGAGGGGAACGGAATATACGGCTATAGCCATTTCGGATCATGCCCCACATTGGGTGGACTTGGAGATAGGGGAGGAAACAGGAGGGCGCCCACCCTGGAGAATGGACATGGGACTCATGGCGGATGAGGGGGTGTGCCTAAGGGTGAGGGGATGTATTGAAAAGTACTTGGAACTCAATGACAATGGGGAGGTCCAGGTGGGAGTGGTCTGGGAGGCGTTGAAGGCGGTGGTTAGGGGGGAGCTGATATCAATAAGGGCACATAAAGGGAAGCAGGAGAGTAAGGAACGGGAGCGGTTGCTGCAAGAACGTTTGAGGGTGGACAGACAATATGCGGAAGCACCGGAGGAGGGATTGTACAGGGAAAGGCAAAGGCTGCATGTGGAATTTGACTTGCTGACTACAGGCACTGCAGAGGCACAATGGAGGAAGGCGCAGGGTGTACAGTATGAATATGGGGAGAAGGCAAGCAGATTGCTGGCACACCAATTGAGGAAAAGGGGAGCAGCGAGGGAAATAGGGGGAGTGAGGGACGAGGATGGAGAGATGGAGCAGGGAGCGGAGAGAGTGAATGAAGTGTTCAGGACATTTTATAAAAAACTATATGAAGCTCAACCCCCGGATGGGAGGGAGAGAATGATGGACTTTTTGGATCGGCTGGAAATTCCCAAGGTGAAAGAGCAGGAAAGGGTGGGACTGGGAGCACAGATCGAGGTAGAAGAAGTGGTGAAAGGAATTAGGAACATGCAGACGGGAAAGGCCCCGGGACCGGACGGATTCCCAGTTGAATTCTACAGAAAATATTTGGACTTGCTCGCCCCGGTACTGACGAGGACCTTTAACGAGGCAAAGGAAGGGGGACAACTGCCCCCGACTATGTCTGAAGCAACGATATCGCTTCTCTTAAAGAAGGAAAAGGACCCGCTACAATGCGGGTCCTACAGACCAATTTCCCTCCTAAATGTGGACGCCAAGGTCCTGGCCAAGGTAATGGCAATGAGAATAGAGGAATGTGTCCCGGGGGTGGTTCACGAGGACCGAACTGGGTTTGTGAAGGGGAGACAGCTGAACACGAATATACGGAGGCTGTTAGGGGTAATGATGATGGCCCCACCAGAGGGTGAAACGGAGATAGTAGTGGCGATGGACGCCGAGAAAGCATTTGATAGAGTGGAATGGGATTATTTGTGGGAGGTGTTGAGGAGATTTGGTTTTGGAGAGGGGTATGTTAGATGGGTGCAGCTATTGTATAGGGCCCCAGTGGCGAGTGTGGTCACGAATGGACGGGGATCGGCATATTTTTGGCTCCATAGAGGGACAAGGCAGGGATGTCCTCTGTCCCCATTACTGTTTGCACTGGCGATTGAGCCACTGGCGATAGCGCTGAGGGGTTCCAAGAGATGGAGGGGAGTACTTAGGGGAGGAGAAGAACACCGGGTATCTTTGTATGCGGATGATTTGCTACTATATGTGGCGGATCCGGCGGAGGGGATGCCAGAAATAATGCGGATACTTGGGGAGTTTGGGGATTTTTCAGGGTATAAATTGAACATGGGGAAGAGTGAGCTGTTTGTGGTGCATCCAGGGGAGCAGAGTAGAGAAATAGAGGACCTACCGTTGAGGAAGGTAACAAGAGACTTTCGTTACCTGGGGATCCAGATAGCTAAGAACTGGGGCACATTGCACAGGCTAAATTTAACACGGTTGGTGGAACAGATGGAGGAAGATTTCAAGAGATGGGATATGGTAGCCCTGTCAATGGCAGGGAGGGTGCAGGCGGTTAAGATGGTGGTCCTCCCGAGATTCCTCTTTGTGTTTCAGTGCCTCCCGGTGGTGGTCACGAAGGCTTTTTTTAAAAGGATAGAAAAGAGCATCATGGGTTTTGTTTGGGCCGGGAAGACTCCGAGAGTGAGGAAGGGATTCTTACAGCGTAGTAGGGATAGGGGGGGGCTGGCACTACCGAGCCTAAGTGAGTACTATTGGGCCGCTAATATTTCAATGGTGAGTAAGTGGATGGGAGAGGAGGAGGGAGCGGCGTGGAAGAGATTAGAGAGGGCGTCCTGTAGGGGGACTAGCCTGCAGGCTATGGTGACAGCCCCATTGCCGTTCTCACCGAGGAACTACACCACAAGCCCGGTGGTGGTAGCTACACTGAAGATTTGGGGACAGTGGAGACGACATAGGGGAAAGACTGGAGCATTGGGGGGGTCCCCGATAAGAAACAACCATAGGTTTGCCCCGGGGGGAATGGATGGGGGATATGGAATGTGGCAAAGAGCGGGAATAACGCAACTGAAAGATCTATTTGTGGATGGGAAGTTCGCAAGTCTGGGAGCGCTGACCGAGAAATATGGGTTGCCCCAAGGGAATGCATTCAGGTATATGCAACTGAGGGCTTTTGCGAGGCAACAGGTGAGGGAATTCCCGCAGCTCCCGACACAAGAGGTGCAGGACAGAGTGATCTCAAAGAAATGGGTGGGGGATGGTAAGGTGTCAGATATATATAGGGAAATGAGGGACGAAGGGGAGACTATGGTGGATGAACTAAAAGGGAAATGGGAAGAAGAGCTAGGGGAGGAGATCGAGGAGGGGCTGTGGGCAGATGCCCTAAGCAGGGTAAACTCGTCGTCCTCGTGTGCCAGGCTAAGCCTGATTCAGTTTAAGGTAATACACAGGGCGCATATGACTGGAACACGGCTCAGTAAATTTTTTGGGGTGGAGGATAGGTGTGCGAGGTGCTCGAGAAGCCCAGCGAATCATACTCATATGTTTTGGTCATGCCCGGCACTACAGGGGTTTTGGATGGGGGTGACAAAGGCGCTTTCAAAAGTAGTAGGAGTCCGGGTCGAACCAAGCTGGGGGTTGGCTATATTTGGGGTTGCACAAGAGCCGGGAGTGCAGGAGGCGAGAGAGGCCGATGTTTTGGCCTTTGCGTCCCTAGTAGCCCGGCGCAGGATATTGTTAATGTGGAAAGAAGCCAAGCCCCCGGGGGTGGAGACCTGGATAAATGACATGGCGGGGTTCATAAAGCTAGAGCGGATTAAGTTCGTTCTAAGGGGGTCGGCTCAAGGGTTCACCAGGCGGTGGCAACCGTTCGTCGAATATCTTGCGGATAGATAGATGGGGGAAAAAAGAAGGCAGCAGCAGCAGCCCAGGATTTGGGGGGGGGAGGGATGGGGGGGTGGGTGGGCGGGGGGGGTGTAGCTTGTGACAAGGCAGTTGCCAATTAGGGCTAGTTTTTATTTTTGTTATTTAATATTTATTTATTTTTTGTTTTTTGTTTATATAAAATAGGTCATTGTTATCTGTATTGTTATAATGTTGTGTAAAGGATGCACAATGTACTGTGTTGGTTGACCAAAAATTCTCAATAAAATATTTATTTAAAAAAAGTTTTGGATTTTAACCAGCTACGCTTTTATCATTTGTTTTCAGTGAAGATTGTTCTCTGTAGCTGGGTATGGCTGTGATGGTAGCTGCCTCTACTATCTCCCTTTCCCCAATTCTTCCCTTTTTTTTTGAATGAAACGTCATAATTTGGAAGACTTCTTTTATTTCTCAACCGTTTCTTATCAGTTCTACATTACAAATATTTAAAGTGCACATTAACATAAAATATACGCTAAAGTATTTTCACACATGGTTCCCAATATCTCTTTTACACTCGTGATAATGCATCAATGATATTTTCTCTTCCAGCCACAAGAATAATTTTCAAATTGAACAGTTGTAGTAACAAACTCCATCTAAACAACCTGGTGTTCCAATTTTGAAACCTCTCTAGCAATTGTAGGGGATTATGGTCTATGTATATGATTGTCTCCACACAGACAGTGACCCGGGGCCGGGATCGAACCCGGGACCTCGGTGTTGTGATGCAGCAGTGCTAACCATTGCGCCACTGTGCCACCCTATTCCCAAGAATCTTAATCTCTTTTCTTGTTATAGGTTCTGGCAAATCCCAAATGACCTGAATTTTCACATCCTGTGGAGCCATCTAACTATGTCCTAAGATATGTCCTAAATATGAAATTTGAGCTTGAGAATATTCACTTTTGCCAAATTCATGACGAGATTAGCTTCTTTTAACTATTCAAACAGTTATTTTCAGTGTTGCAGATATTCTTCCTAACTTAGACTAAACACCACTAAATAGTCGATGTACATTGCACAGTGTTTCAGTCCCTGAATGACTTTATTCATTAGCCTCTGAAATGTTGCGGGCGTGCTCTTCATCCTGAATGACAACTTTATATTGTTAAAAGTCCTTTTGGCGTCACCAATGCTGAGATTTCCCTTGCTTCTTGGACAATGGCACTTGCCAGTATCCCGAGGGCCAGTCTATTTTCGTGGTGAATTTAGACTGCCCAACTCTTTCAATGCAATCCCCCAACCATGGTACAGGAAACAAATCGCTCTTGGTGATGACATTCACTTTCCTGTAGTCCACAAAGTTAGATCTGGCTTCGGCACCATTAAGATAGGTGATCTCCAATCATGAGAACTCAATTAAATAATATCATTTTGGAGCATATATTTAATTTCCCTCTGTACTTGTGATACCTTTGCTGGATTTAACGTGTATGGATGTTGCTTCATTGGAGCAGTTTCCCCCACATCTACATCATGCATCGTGATTTCAGTGCTACCTAATTTATTCCCACAAGTACATTTATAAGACTGCAGTAACTCTTCCAATTCGCCTCTGCTCTTATCTGGAAGATAACTTAATCAGTTTTTTAAATTTCCCAGTACTTCTTCATTATCCAAATGAATTCGAGGAAGAATTCTTCTTCTCCCTGTTTCATTATTACTAAGACCTCAGCTCGTCCTCATCTCCTCTATTCCAATATCTCTTCGAGTGGATAGCTCCGGTGTTTTGTTATTTTTTTAGATTTTTCCAATTAAGGGGCAATTTAGCGTGGCCAATCCACCTACTCTGCATATCTTTTGGTTGTTGGGGTGAGACCCACGCAGACACTGGGAGAATGTACAAACTCCACACGGGCAGTGACCCGGGGCTGGGATCAAACCCAGGTCCTCAGCACCATGAGGCAGCAGTGCTAAGCACTGGGCCACCATGCCATCCTCCAGTTTTCTTTCAATCTGATATGGTCCACTAAATCGCGAGCTTTCGATGGTTCACCCGACACTGGTAATAACACTAGCACTTTCTCGCCTGCTTCAAAAATGAATCTGAGTTCTATTGTTTTCATGCCTTTCTGGGCTATCTTTAAATGTTTCCTTGGCACCTCAAAAGCCCCCTTCACTCCTTCTCTGAAATTCAATACGTAGTCCAAAAGCATAATCTCTGTTTTCTTACTCAATCACTTTTCTTGGATTAATTTCAGTGGTCCTCTAACTTCATGTCCATAAACTAATTCCAAAGGATCAAATCTTGTGGAATCATTTGGTGCTTCCTTTATGACAAATAATAAAAATGGAATCCCTTTATCCCAATCATGAGTGTAATCTTGACTCTCTCATCGTTGTTTTCAAAGTTTGATGCCATTTTTCTAATGTTCCCTGTAATGCTGGATGCCAATGATTTAGATGGTTTTATTTCCAAGCTGTTCATGACTTCTTTAAATAATCCTGTCATGAAATTTGACCCTTGATCCAATTTGTATCTTTCGGTAAGCCATATCCAGTAAAGAACTTGGTTAATTAATCTACCACTCTCTTGGCTACCATGTTTCTTAACAGTATGACTTATGGAAATCTAGTGGATATATCCATAATAGTTGACTAGTATTGATTTCTACTTTGCATTTTTGAAAGTGGTCCAAGACAGTCGACTAGAACCCTTTGAAAAGATTTGTCGAAAGTTGGAATAGGTATCAAAGGTGCTTGCTTTCTTGCAGCTTGTGGTTTTCCTATTACATGACGTGTGACTTGATCAACAAAATGTAACTACACCCTTCTGTAGTCCAAACCAGTAAAACTGTTCCTGGATCTTTGCTTATGTTTTCTTTATTCTTAGATGTCCTCCTAATGGAATTTCATGAGTTATCCTTAGAATTTCTTTCATAGAATCATAGAATTTACAGTGCAGAAGGAGGCCATTCGGCCCATCAAGTCTGCACCGACCCTTGGAAAGAGCACCCTCCCTAAGTCCATACCTCCACCCTATCCCCGTAACCCCACCTAACTTTCCTATGCTCAGGAGGTAAAACAATTTGATGTATTTCTGTCCATTTCCCACCTGCACCAATATGAGTAGGACTTCATTTTCTCATTAATATGTCATTCTTTACATAATAACATTCGGGAATACACTTCGTTTTCAATTCCAAGTAAGCTGGTTTAATGTGGAATCGCCCTGCTGTAATTGTATCAAACCCTTTGAGCTAAACACATCTGCTTCTTCCCTTCATCTTTGCCATCTTCATTCAGCTTTAACTATATCAACCATATCTCACTTTTCTCATCCTGTGCTCTGAACTCTTCGTTCTCTTGTCTTATCCTATGTGCCTGTGATCCTGTTACCACATAATCAGAAAATATCCCAGGATCATCCATTTGCAATTTTTCTGTTGCTTGATTTTCTACCAGCTGTTCAACCACAGTAAGCATCATTACTATTTGTAATCCAGCTGTATCATTCCCGAGAATGAATTGAATCTCTGCAATGGGCAATATTTCTGCCACTCCTAGAATCATAGAATCATAGAAGTTTACAGCATGGAAACAGGCCCTTCGGCCCAACCAGTCCATGCCGCCCAGTTTTTACCGTTAAGCTAGTCCCAGTTGCCTGCACTTGGCCCATAACCCTCTATACCCATCTTACCCATGTAACTATCTAAATGCTTTTTTAAAAGACACAATTGTACCCGCCTCTACTACTACCTCTGGCAGCACATTCCAGACACTCACTACCCTCTGAGTGAAGAAATTGCCCCTCTAGGCCCTTCTGAATCTCTCCCCTCTCACCTTAAACCTATGCCCTCTAGTTTTAGACTCCCTTACCTTTGGGAAAAGATATTGACTATCTACCTTATCTCTGCCCCTCATTATTTTATAGACCTCTATAAGATCACCCCTAAGCCTCCTACGCTCCAGGGAAAAAAGTCCCAGTCTATCCAGCCTCTCCTTCTAACTCAAACCATCAAGTCCCGGTAACATCCTAGTACGACCACTTCTCCTGTCTTCAAGCTACTCTGCAAGTTTACTTTCATCAGAGGAATTTCTTTAGTCTCTTCATGAATACTACTAACCAGGACCTCTTCCTTCATTATCCCGTCTGAACAACAAGTATCTTTATTCCACAACATTAGGGATTGACCCGTTCCTGTATCTCTCAAAATATTGATACCTTTTCCCATTCCATTTTGTACACGTGCAAAATTTCCCTTCACATACAAAATCCTTAAACACATCAGCTGACTGCTGTTCACTCCCCCTGTGCAGGTTAGGCACACACTTTCACCCCTATTGTTTTTCCTTGTGTACAAACCCTACCAGCTTCTCTTGTCCTCCAGTCTCTGATTTAATGTTTCCTTTCTTAAGACTTAGAACTCCACTGGCTTGCCATTTAACTCTCACATAATGATTTTGAATGGCCCAGTTTATTACAATGAAAGCATCGACCTTTCCTCGTATCCCGCATTCCCTCAGTACCACCTTTTTTTTAACTTGAGACAAAGCCCTCACTGCAATTCCAAGAAGTGCCTTAATGTGCAAAACAATGCAAATTACTGCGGATGCTGGAATCTGAAACAAAAACTGAAAATACTGCACATACTCAGCAGGTCTGACAGCATCTGTGGAGAGAAAAGGGAACTGACGTTTTGAGACTGGCTGAGTGTTTGTCAGAGCTATAGAGAACTGGAAATGGGGTCAGCTTTATACTGTAGTGCGGGGTGGGGCTGGATAGGGGGCCAGCGATAGGTTGAGATTGACAAGGATGTCGAGGTCAGAAGACAAAAGGAATGGGAATGGAGGTGATTAAGGCTAAAAGGGTGCTGATAGTGGCACATCAAGAGATTGGAATGTGTGAATGGCAGAACAAAGTTGAGACCGGAAGTGGTCTGCAAAGCGGTCACCCAGTCTGCAGTTAGTCTCTCCAATGTAAAGTAGACCACATTGGAAGTAGCAAATGAAATAGATCAGATTGAAAGAGGTGCACTTGAAAAGAGTGTTCAGTGCCTGAGATGGTGAGCAGGGAGGAGGTAAACGGGCAGGGACCTGCTGAGACGGTCAAGTATTTTCAGTTTTTGTTTCATACTTTGTTTTTGCCTGGCAACAAGACACTTAAAACACGTTTAAACTTCTTGAGTAACCAGGGGCGAAATTCTCCCCCAACGGCAGGATGTCCGCCGACTGGTGCCAAAGCCGGCGCCAATCAGACGGGCATCGCGCTGGCCCAAAGGTGCGGAACGCTCCGCATCTTTGGCGGCCTAGCCCCAACATTGAGGGGCTAGGCCGACGCCGGAGGGATTTCCGCCCCGCCAGCTGGCGGAAATGGCGTTTGTTTCCCCGCCGGCTGGCGCGGAAATGCGGCGCATGCGCGGTAGCGACAGCGGCCGCTGTCAGTTTCCCAGCGCATGCGCGGGAGCGTCAGCGGCCGCTGTCAGTTTCCCGCGCATGCGTAGTGGGGAGAGTCTCTTCCGCCTCCGCCATGGTGGAGGCCGTAGCGGAGGCGGAAGGGAAAGAGTGCCCCCACAGCACAGGCCCGCCCGCGGATCGGTGGGCCCAGATCGCGGGCCAGGCCACCGTGGGGGCACCCCCCGGGGTCAGATCGCCCCGCGACCCCCCCCCAGGACCCCGGAGCCCGCCCACGCCGCCTGGTCCCGCCGGTAAATACCAGGTTTGATTTACGTCGGTGGGACAGGCAATTCCTGGGCGGGACTTCGGCCCATCCGGGCCGGAGAATCCAGCGGGGGGTCCCGCCAACCGGCGCGGCCGGATTCCCGCCCCCGCCCAATCTCCGGGAGAGGAGACTTCGGCGGGGGCGGGATTCACGGCGGCCAACGGCCATTCTCCGACCCGGCGGGGGGTCGGAGAATGACGCCCCAGATGTCCAAGCTGTCACATCAGAGCATTACTAACCATTGAAATCCTGACATTTCATTAGTTAAGGAGATGCTATTGAGTTTGTTGATCACCAGTTCCACTGTAGGCCTTGCCTCACCATTATTAATTTGCACTTCCAGTAATTGGATTTCAAGAGTGATGGAAAAAATCCAACCCGTGGCCCATGCAGTGTGCAAATTCTCGGTCAATTGCTTTTGTATCTGATTCTGTACATGGGTTTCCAATGAACTGCATTATGTTGCTATTTGCTTTGCACCACTGGGTGGTGCTGTATGTAACCAGACCTGCATCACTGCTTTGTTTCTGTACTGTTAGTCCAGAGGTAGAATGTGTGTGGGGAGACGATTTATGGGCTTTGCAGAGCTATCTTCATCTCTAGCCACAAAACCACTTAGTTTGAGCCTCCAATTGTCTGATGTTTTGTCATTGTTTTCTTATTACCATAGATTATCATAGAATTTACAGTGCAGGAGGAGGCCATTCGGCCCATCGAGTCTGCACCGGCTCCTGGAAAGAGCACCCTACCCAAGGTCAACACCTCCACCCTATCCCCATAACCCAGTAACCCCACCCGACACTAAGGGCAATTTTGGACACTAAGGGCAATTTATCATGGCCAATCTACCTAACCTGCATATCTTTGGACTGTGGGAGGAAACCGGAGCACCCGGAGGAAACCCACGCACACACTGGGAGGATGTGCATACTCCGCACAGACAGTGGCCCAAGCTGGAATCGAACCTGGGACCCTGGAGCTGTGAAGCAATTGTGCTATCCACAATGCTACCGTGCTGCCGTTACGTTGAAGATCTTCTTTTATTTGTTATGGGTCCACATGTTTTACTAATTATTGTCTAGCCCATTAGGAGATGTCTAAAAGATCTTCCACATATGTTTGTAAAATGACCTACAAGCAATGACTTACAAGCGAGATCACTAGGTTTTTGTTAGCTGATGGTATTGTGACAATTGGAAGATGTTCGGAAGATTGGATTATAAATGCAGGGGGCAATTTAAGGGTTAAACGCTTGGGGTTAGAGTGAGTTTTTTGGAAGAATTCTGTTATGCAGGGTCTTGGTCGGTTTAGCAGCCAGCATGTGAAATTGACAAAGGAATATGTTTTTCAGTCTGGGCTGATGCATAGTGATTTGCCTGGGGAAGTCCCTGGGGATTTAATATGCTTTGCAGCCTGCAGAGATAAGTTATTTTTCAACTTAGGAAGATGAGGTCATTGTGAGGTGGAGCCAAGGAATTCAGATAGATATTTTGAAAGCGGTCGAGAGACAGTTGGTGGAATAACCTGGGAGAGAGGAGTTGCCTTCTGATCTGCCTGATGCTGAGTCCACAATTCCCCCACAGTAAGATAGATTGAGCTCTGTATGTTTCTTGTTGTTTAATGGGAAATTGATGATTAGTCTTTAAGGTGTAAATTGTAAGCTGTTCTTTTTTGGTGTGAAGTTAAAAAGTTTAATGTTGTAGTTAAAGGTTTGTGTTAAAAATAACCAAGCCCTGTTTCTTCAATCAATCACTCCTGGAGCGAATCATTCTGCACAGTCTTTCAAATAAACTAAAATAGTGGGGTTTTGGTTCAGTATCGTGGCCACTTTTGGGATCTGGTCTGCTCTTAGTATAAAAGAATATGGAACAATAGTGAACAAGGAGTTGAGTAGGTTGTTTGGTGGCCTTTTGTGCCAGCTCCACCATTCAACAAGATCATGGTTAATAATTTATCTCTGCCTTATCGCAGTAGATTTGAGGGTTTAAATGGCTTATTCATGTTCCTAAATTCCTACCTGTCCTTTGCACAGTCATTCACAGACCAGGGCAGATGCCTACGGACAAAAGGGTTCCTTGAAAAATATAGATTTATATAAATTTCCAAAGATACTTGCTGGAAAATAATCCTTTCTGGACACCCAGTTAAGGATAGGATTGAATGTCGATTGCGTCAAGTTGTCAGTAGTCTGCCATTAATTACCATCTTGGCTCTATGCATGGTTTTTGCGAAGGAACGAGATTGAAACCAGTAAACGTGAAATCATTGTGTTCATGAGCTGGGGTAGGGAGAGAAATTTGAATGTGCTGAAGGAACAAAACTGGTATTTGACATTAAAGTAGACTATTTTGTTGCTTTCTGAATGGTCAACAATTTTCAAGAACGGCTAGATACCATGTCCTGTTGCCATTATTACTATGTGGACTTACACTTAAGGACTTAATGAGGCTGAAACAACTTGAGTGCTTTCACTAAGCATTTGCTCTGCTCTCAAAGTGATGTCAATATTTTAGGTTTTCTTAAACCCACCTCCCAGGTTTATATTATTGAAGATAATTCTGAGGTATGTGGAGGTTTATTTAATTAGGATTAATGTCCTTTCTGCCAAACATAAGAGGTCATTTTAAGAACCTGAGCCTCTGCAATGGAGCTTCATCTGCCCGCAATGAAAATTGAAAATTAAGATCGCCACTCTGTGCTCCCCCTGTCCCTGCTTATATGATCTCAATTTTGTAAATGTTTTTCACATTTCATATACACAAATTAAACCAGACCTGGCTGTCAATACTCTTTTTTTGGCTGCTACCTATCCCAGTTAAAGATTAAAAATCTAGCTCAGATTAAGATTTTGCACAGAGTGCAGTTGAATACCAAATGACGGTGATAGGTTCTGGAGCAAAGCGCATCACCTCCCTCCGCATGCTTGCTCGCTCCTGTGGTGCCTCCTGCTCACCCTCTCCTGTGGCCCAACCCTCACCCCTACAAATTACTTTAGAATGATTTAAAAACAGAAGATGGTGGAAAAGTTCAGCAGGCCTGGCGGCATATGTGGAGAGAGAAACAGAGTTAATGATCAAGTCTGTATGACTTCTTCAGAGCGGAGGTGTCATGTAAACAGAAATTGTTTTATTTTGACACTAAAGATTTGTTTGTTTTTCTGATCTTCAGGTGTTGTAGAATACTTGGCCACTGGAGGAGTTGATACAAACCACAAGGATTTTAAAGAGCTGAGATATAGTGACTGTCTAATGAAATTCAGTAATATTGGAAAAAATGGAACGCCAAGTGCAAGGATCACTCATGGCTTTAAGCTGAAGAGTGCCTATGAGAATGGCCTGATGCCTTATACAAATTATACCTTTGATTTCAAAGTAAGTACCACATCAGTTTCTGTCATATATTACAACTGAGTCAAATATTAATATTAAGATTTGTGTGATATTTGGTTAACTTTGACATTTGGGTATCAGTGATGTTTAGGGTTTAGTGGATTTTTCAATATAATCCCAGCTGTCGGGGTGCCAATTTTTAATGACCTCTTTTGATTTAATCCTGCTTTATTTTCTCCCTCATGTACATTTGTGTTGTCCTACTCCCTATGGTTTAAATATTGTGTAGATTCTAGTCTCTATAAGTTTTGAAGGCCTGGACCTCTTGCTCATTAGCCACTCTTTCCCCCTAAATAAAAACTTCAGTTTGAAAATACTCCGTATAATTGAAAAAAGAGTGATAAAAGGTCATATGAGGGCTGTAAATTATGATATTCCACTGTGATTAACCAGCTTTGTTAGATTAAGCACCTGATCCTTCTGTTGCTGATGTGGGCAATCCATAGACTAAAGCTTGTCTGTAATAATTGCCTTCCATGTTGGGAACGGAAACCAATCACACCACAGAAAATATCTGCAAGTGTGATACAAGGATTTCCAGATTCTGTGTTATTAAAACATAAAAAGAATTCCTGTATGTGAAAACAAATTGTAAAAACAATGGGGTTTTCGAACAGATGCCCTTGGGTACTGTCCGCTGCCATCCGATCGCACCCTAGGCTGTCCAATTTCATAGCAGAGCACGGGTTCATATTTGGTCAAAGAGAGTCAGATAGGACAGCATGGATTCAGAAAAAAAACATTCAGCTAGTCTATCCTTATTCACTGCTACCCACTTCAAGCTGAAATTCGACTTTGGGAGGAGACTATTGATATTTATGACATGGAAATACTATTCTGTCAATGTTTTGCTTTAAAGGCAACTGATAGGAAATGTACTTAATAGTTTACATGGATTGTTTGGATCAAAAAATAGTTCTCAAGCTGGCCTGATTGCATTTCGCCGTAGAAATGCAAAAAGTTTGGTGTCAGCATTTTTTTGCTCTCATCAATCCTCAAATAATTTGTCAAATGGTGTAATGTGATGCACGTAGAGTTGTTTTCCAGTTTGATACTGATTTGTGTATTTGGGTACTTCGGTTTATATGTGGTATCAATAACCCTTTGTACAAACCAGAAGAGAAACTGAAGTTCATTGTGACTGTTGAAAGTTGATTATATTTTTCACTTGACTGCAGGGTATTATTGACTACATCTTCTACTCAAAGCCTCACATTAACATACTGGGTGTTCTTGGACCTTTGGATCCTAATTGGCTGATTGAAAATAGCATCAGTGGCTGTCCACATCCACATGTCCCATCTGACCATTTCTCACTTTTTGCACAGCTGGAGCTTTTACTGCCCTTTGTGTCACCAGTAAATGGCATCCATCTGCCAGGCAGAAGGTAGTTGTGTGTGTACTCTTTGGAGGGAAGCCTCTTAAACAATCTTGTAAAATTGTAAAATCAAAGTACTGAGGAGTGAAGTATGGCCAGTAGGATTGTTGTCTAAATTATGTTCTTAATCAATTTTTAAATTTGTTTCTTGGATAGCTTGTCTCAGTAATAAACAATAGTAGTCCGGTGCTATTTACAGATAATGAAATTCTGAGCCCTGTTTCCTACTTTGTAAACAGTAGACAAATGCCGAAAATGGGTTTCTTTACAAAGCTTCTACTGCTTTTTGCTTCTTCATTTTTGGTGTAAAATGAAGCAAAATCTCCAGTCTCTATATATAAGTTATGCAGTTGATTCCTATTAGAGTGGGTGGGTGGGAAGGGAGGTGAGGGGGGGAGGCGAGGAGGCAATTTGCTGCAATGTTTTATTTTCGTAGGAATGTTCACAGAACAGAAACTCACACTTTGAAATGCAACTGTGCACTTTGAAATCCAACTAAGTGAATGAAACATTTTACATTGTCACCTTTTATCTGAACGTTTTGTAATATGGTGGAAAGTTTAATAAATAGCTACATAGGGTATAGAGTGCAATTGAATTTGAAATGGGGACAAAAGAACTGTAATCTGACTATTTAATTGCTTAAAGGCATGTTCAAAGTGAAAGTAAGGATTTAATCTGCAAATGTTGACAAAAAAAATTATTTTCCAACTGCTCCCCCTAAGTTAAATATCAATTTAAATTATCATGTGGTGGTCTCATCCTGGTCAGGGCAATTTTTTTTTTCCCATGCCTAGATTTGGAAATATGGATTCTTTCCCCTCCCACTCTTTTCAAAAAAAAAATACTGCCTCAATGCCTAGTAGCTCACAAGTGCGCTTCTTTTCTCAGTAGAAACTTGGGAGTGCTTCAAGCCAAAGTTAAACAAGAAGAAACTAAAATGTTTCAGTAATGCCCTTGTAAACCTCACAACACTGACTGCTCTGTGGGGGTCTTAACCCTGGAGTGTTTCATTACATGTTAATTCAAAGTAAATATACAGGTGTAAAAGAACTGTGAGTTTGGTTTTTAAATTGCCTACTTGACAAGACAGTAAACTATTTTACTGAAGTGGAATCAACTGTGTATTGTTGCACAAAAATCCTGTCTAGCACTACCTTTTCAGGCCAGTAGTAGCCATTGAGGACCTTTCTTTCCATACTTCACTCCCACAATTTTGAGAAGTGTTTGTATAAATTTGAATTTGAATTTAGCCTTTAATGATTGTATATGAACCATAGAAGACCTGATTTAGGGAGTTTTGTACTTAAAAAGATTTAAAACAGATTTGGAAAAATGATTGTATTGTAAACTAAGGCTAAATTTTTATCTGTTTCATGCTTTAAAAAACCATTTGTAAAGAAAAAAGAAGTTGCAACAGGTTTCCTCTGCTAATATTTGCACTGTTCTGGGTTTGTAACTCGTGTACTACTTTTACAGTTGAGGACATTGTTGATTTAAATTCAAGTATTTCACTCCTCAGGATTTGGTATCAGCATTCGAACCTTATAATCTCTGAATTTCCCCAAGTTCCTCTGATTTAATTTTTTTACATGACGTGCCTCATCAACCTTTTTTATTTTTTGAGGGGTTTTTTGGAACCAGCACTGCCTGTGCACGCGGAGAAATCCTGAGCATCTTCTTTTGAGATTTTTTTAAAAAATAAAAACTGTTAAGATTTGTGAGATTTTATGAAGACACTTTTGTATAAGCTCTGTGGCATTTGTTTTTCTTGTGGAGCAATGAACACCACATTGTTGATCAGGTTGGGTACAGTAGGGTACAGAGTATAACTTTAGCCCATTGTACCCTAGCACTGCTTCTGTCCCTTTGCACAGTGCTACTTTTCACCAAGGAAAGCTGCATCATGTGAGACCATACACCATCAATATTGTGTGCTTTGATCTTGTAGAGAAGTAGCATTCCTTGGTAGGAATTTTAATGTTCTGAAGCAGTGTAAACTAGAACTGAGCTATATTTTGCATGCAGGTCTTCCAGACAAAGTTTGAAATCCATTATTTTTTTAAATAGTCATGATTTTGTGTTTTTCAGCTGGACCAGAGCTATAGCTCTACTCTCTGTTCATTGTGCCATTGGTAGCATATTCTTAAAGCCAAGTGTGCAAGCTTTAGTAGGTTAGCTTTTGCTGTGCTTTTTGTTTAAGGTGCTAGGGGGAAGAAGGGGAACCTTTGGAGTTAGCTTGTACTATATTATGCATTGAATGAGCCAGAGGTATAGTTTGATCTAGCTTTTTAGTTTCGACTGCAGGCAGAGAGACAAAAGAACACAACATGACACTAAAAAAAAATTGGACCAGTCTTCATTCCAGTTTACAGTTAATGTGGAATGCAGCTAAGTGGATTGTGACAAATTTTAACTTTTAAAACGTTTAACTAAAAAGACAAAGCACTTAAATAAAGATGGTGCAGACAAAACCAGGATGGAATGAACAATTTGGGAAAACTCGCTAAGTTTAAAAAAAAAAAGTAGTAAATACCCATAATAGATTAATGATGAACCCTTGTCTGGGACCTGCAGTCGTCTTTGTTTGTACAATTAGCAAACATGTCCAATTTATAATCAGTAAACTAATTACTGGTAGTATTGTTTGTAGTAGATTTAATGAGTAGCTTTTTGTAAAGTGTGAATAAAAGGTGTTTACTCATGTTTTCCTTGCTTTACCATTTTATTAATGTACATCATGATACCCCAAACTGAAGTAAATTAGGCAAAGTGGCCAATCAGTATTGATTTCGTTATTCCAGCTTCATGGTCACTTAGAATGGATATATACAGTTCACAGTTCAAAGGGACTGTTAATTCACAGACCAATCCAAATGCTATTGTATACTTCATTTCTGTGACTGTTTGAAGTGTGGCGTCTTATTTAAATGCTGTACTGAAATTAAATATTATCTCTTTGGTAGGGTATTTGTGGGAATTTTTATATGCAGTATTTTTTTGCATAGTCCTACAAATATACAGATGTTTGGATTTACAGAATGCAAAAAAACCTCAAACCGGTGCATTTTATGTAAGTTTAAAACACCCCTTTTACATCTATTCAGGAAAGTAACAGACCAGGTTACTTTTGTGTACAGTCAAATTCACTCCCATGTCCAAATTAAATGTATTCCAGTGAGTCCTTGATGGTAACTTGTAGGCTACATAAATCTGAACCTTCTCCACATTTTCTTTAGTGATGATCACTACTCAGGATAGAAGGACATCTTTAGTTCTGTGCTAAACCTATTTCTACAGATTTCACTATATAATGCACTGCAGCAACTCTTGTTTACCATTTTTCATGGGTGCACTGATCAAACCAGCAATTACATCTGCACTAAGTAATTTTTTTTAAATTACAGCTACCTAGGCAGCTCTAAAGTCAAATTTGAGATGAAGTGGTAAACGAGGGCTTTTTAAATGTTATGTGAACTTTTTGGCTTGAATAGCAGTTGATAGCACGATGTTTTCCATAAACAGGGTCTGCTTGTTCCTGTGCACAGGTGTATTTTTCCTACTCACAGCTTGGACAATAAATTGTATATCTATTTCAAAGTTTGTTTGCTGTATTTATTCACATTACAAATATAGTAGTACAAGCCCGAAATTTCTACATCCACAACCTGAATTTGTGTCGAACCCGTAAAAATATTTAATGGAGACATTAGGAATGCCGGCTGAAACAAGAGCAGAAGTTAGGAGGTACGTTGGAAAGCTTGAATGAAAAATAAATTTTGAGAACATTTTAAAGATAGGTGCTTTTCATCTATGGGTATACTTCCCAATGAATCATTATTTCCTTACTTAATGTCCCAGTTAGGTTCTCTGATTGCAAGTAACTCGCAGGTTCCCATAAGAATCAGTGTTAAAACAAAGTTTGGTTCTTTCGGGCATTTCTCACCCAGATAAACCAATGTACAATAATAATAAATAATCGCTTATTGTCACAAGTAGGCTTCAATGAAGTTACTGTGAAAAGCCCCTAGTCGCCACATTCCGTCGCCTGTTCGGGGAGGCCAGTACGGGAATTGAACCCGCACTGCTGGCCTTGTCCTGCATTACAAGCCAGCTGTTTAGCCTACTGTGCTAAACCAGCCCCAATTTGAAATACTGTCCTGTGCTTGACAGTACTGTACATTCCCAACTGAACTAACTTAAGTACAGTAAATTACTTTTTTATGGAAAAAATACTACATAAAGTCAAATGCCAGACTTTAATCAGTTTACAGGGTATTTTTGTCAAATGAAGAAATGGTAGAGAATATGATGTCTGTGCGCTTTTACAGGATTGCCGCTGTTTACAGAAGGAAGTAATAGTCATGCCATGTCAAGTCTCAAAATACTGGGCAGGATTTTCCAGCCATGCCCCAAGTTCAGAAATTCCCACCCGAGGTCAACGGACCTTTATTTGGTCTGCCAAATTATCCGTCCTGCCATCTGATGCCCGCCGTGACTGGGACTGGAAAATTTACCCAACTTAACGGTGGCTAGTACTTCAAATAAAATGGCATGCTTCCAAATAAATTGTATTTTCATAAACACCAATTTTCTCTTCATATAGTAAATCTTGTGTAGCATGCTTCTATGAATGAGCAGTGTTCTTTTTCCTCTCCTTCCAACTCTCATTCATTCCCACCTTTTGTAGAGAATTTGGAAGTCAGAATGATGCTGTAATAAACATCACAATTTTAAAAGCGTGTACACTCAATGTGCAGTGTGGATTTATTGTACCTCTATTATTGTGAGAACAAGGGATGATTAGAAGGCCAGAATCAGGAAAACAATATTCGGGAACCACTGGAAGATGCCATGGAGCAAGATTGGTATTTATAAACCAGGAAAGGAGTTTATATTTGATTTATTGGGGAAATAAAGTCAGTGATGGACCAGTGAGATATTGTGCAAGCTAAACGCAAGTGATAAAGCTTTAGCCAAGCTGGACTTTATGAGCCAAGGAGAATGTCAAACCAGAGAAGACAACTCGAGCAATTGAGTCGAGGTGACAAGTGTGCACAAAACAAGTACTTCAGCAGTGGAAGGGCTGTAAGTCGAGCAGACATGAGTAATATTATAGTGCTGGATGTAAGCTTGGTGATGGATAGGACGTTGAGATTAATGCGTGGCTCAGAATCAAATATTGTACTACATCAACGTTACGCATGGCATCACTTACTCTGGGAAAATAATTGGCAAGGCAGCTGAATGTAGGGAAGATTCAAATTTGGCTCTTTTGGGATTTAATGGTAGAATGTTTGACAGCACGCATTTAAAGAAGAGGCAATACATTATGATTGCAAAGAACAGTTTGATTGAGAATTTTCAAGGAGGGGTCAATGATTTGAAGGAGAGGGCTGGCACGTGCAAACAAAAGATCTTTCACATGCCTCTTTGATCAAGAGCGCAAAGGGCTTTTGAGGTGGAAGGTGAGGAAGACAATGTTAATGATGGTTATAGACTTGAATGTTCAGCAGGCAAGAACGTTTAGCGGCACAGAACCATGAAGTAGTAAAGACAGTTGATCTCTATCTTTAAGAAACTTCCATCAGTTCCTCACACTTTTGTGAGTGATACTAACAGTGCAGGAAGTTCTGATGAAAGATCATCAATCCAAAATGCTAACTTTGTTTCTCTCTCCACAGATGCTGCCCGACATGCTGCATATTTCCGGCATTTTCCATGTTCCATATTTCTGCAGTTTTGATTGTGTTAGAGCCTTTTGCATTAAAAACAAACTGGCACTGATGTAACGGATTCCCATGGTATTGCATATAAGGAACCAAGATCAACTGTAAGCTTTGGGCAAAGGTTCGACTGGAGACTGGGGATCATTGGCGTTTGAGTACGTCAGCCATACACCACAGAAACAGACCATTCAGCCCAAACAGTCCATGCTGCTGCTTAAGCTCCACTCTAGTCTCTTCACATCTTTCTTGATCTAAATCTACAATTGCATCCCATTATTCCATTCTCCTTTGTGATTGTCCAGCTTCCCCTTAAATGTATTCACCGACGCTGAGGACCCGTGTTCGATCCCGGCACTGGGTCACTGTCCATGTGGAGTTTGCACATTCTCCCCGTGTCTGCGTGGGTCTCACCCCCACAACCAAAGATGTGCAGGGTAGGTGGATCGGCCATGCTAAATTGCCCCTTATAGAATCATAGAATTTACAGTGCAGAAGGAAGCCACTCGGCCCATCCAATCTGAACCAGCCCTCAGAATGAGCACCCTACTTAAGCCCACGCCTCCACACTGTCCCAGTAACCCCACCTAACCTTTTTGGACACCTTAAGGGCAATTTTCTAGCATGGCCAATCCACCTAACCTGCACATCTTTGGACTATGGGAGGAAACCGGAGCACCCGGAGGAAACCCACGCAGACACTGGAAGAATGTGCAGACTCCGCACAGACAGTTACCCAAGCCAGGAATCGAACCTGGGGCCCAGGAGCGGTGAAGCGACAGTGCTAACCACTGTGCTACCGTGCCGCCCACCAAGCTGGGTATCGATCCTGGCACTGTGAAGTAACAGTGCTAACCCTTAATTAGAAACATTAAAAAAAACCATAAAAGCTTTCACTTCAACCACTCTGGTAATGAATTCCACATTCTCACCACTCTTTGGGTAAAGAAATTTCTTCTGAATTTCCTATTGGATTTCTTAGTGATGGTCTTATTGATGACCTCTAGTTACCCTCTTTCCCACAAGAGGAAACATTCTTATGTATCCACGCTCAAAATATTTCATAGTTTTACATATCTCCATTCGGTAATCCCCTCAGCCTCTCTTAAAAAGAAGAGACCTAACCAGTCAATCCTTTCCTGATGCGTATGCCCACACTTTTCTGGCATCATCATCCTCTGCAAACCTCTCCTGTTCCTCTCTATCCTTTTTTACATGACAGCCATAACTTCATACAATACTAGAAATGTGGCCTGACTAAGGTACGATATAATTTGGCATAACTTCCCTCTAAGCTTGGTTATCGGTTTGTTAATTGGGACGATGAAAGATGTCAGGAAAATTGGATGATAAATATAGCGGGCAGGACCTCCGGTGGTGACCATGGAGTGACCGGTCGCACATTTGGTGACTTCTGCTCAAGGCAGATATTTTCAGTCTTTTCCCTGCCCGAAGGGCAAAGTATTTGCATGCAGGAGTGCCTGGGGAAGGATTTACTTCTCTGGTGTGGCTGGTGGTTGGATCCACAGACTAGGACTGGGGCAAGAAGGAAAGAGCTGCTGGAACAGGAGAGTCTTTGTGGTACACCACAAGATAAGATGGCGGAGGGCAAGGCAGCTGCTCTGCCCGCCCAGTGGTCAACAGCAGTTAATAGAATTCCTTAATGGAAAGTTCTGCCAGTAGAGGAAAGACCTACCAAGGTGGTGGAACCGATTAAGTCGGGGATTGACAGGGTGGATGATGAGGTCGCAGGTGGGCGAGTCGCCAAGGGCGATGGTGGTGCTGTTGCACCGCTTTCTGGACAAGGATAAGATTCTCCGATGGGCGAGACAGATCAGGAAATGCACCTGGGAAGGGAACGAACTGTGTGTGGAGAATGAGCTGCGGGTGTATCAAGACCTGGGAGCAGAACTGGCAAAGAGGAGGGCTGGGTTCAACTGGGTCAAGGTGGCCATCTTTAAAAGGGGGTGAAGTTCAGCGTATTGTACCCGGCCTGTCTGGGTGATATCAGAAGCGAGAGTACTATTTCAGAATGCCTGAAACAACAAAATGAGGGACAGTGAA
This sequence comes from Scyliorhinus torazame, assembly GCF_047496885.1. Lineage (NCBI taxonomy): Eukaryota > Metazoa > Chordata > Chondrichthyes > Carcharhiniformes > Scyliorhinidae > Scyliorhinus > Scyliorhinus torazame. Next base: position 253,465,581 of record NC_092713.1, on the reverse strand, counting down.
CTTGGAGGAGAGTGAGGACATTGAACTTTAGAGAAGTTTAAGTGTTTTTTCGAAGCCTTTGATAGTGGGTTTCTTGGAGGGCAGGTATTTCATGGAGGAACATTGAGGGTGAGTGCACCTTTTGTTACTCTTTTTAGGGGAGTATGGTTAGAGGGGTAGTTGGGGGTGGTAGGGAAGTTGGAGGCCTTGAGCGGGGGGCCACCATGCTAGCTGGGCGGGCTAGTTAACGGGAGAGAAGTGTGTTGCCAGGAGGCAGGCGCGGTGGGGGTGGATAGGGTTGGTGTTTCGTTCAAGTGTGGAGTGGGGGTTGCTGACAAGGGTATGGTTGTGGCGCAGTTGGAAAAAGATCAAGGATGGTTGGCATCCAAGCGTGGGCCTGGAGGGTCGCATGACACAGACAGGGGCTTGTCCAAAAAGGTATGTGGCTGATCAGCGGGGGGGGGGGGGGGGGGCAGGGAGCCCCCTGACCAGGCTGGCCACATGGAACAGGAGGTGGCTGAATGGGCTGGTCAAACGGTCACGTGTTCGCGCACCTGAGGAGTCTGAAGGCGGATACGGCCTTTCTGCAGGAGATGCACTTGAAGATAAGGGACCAGACAATATTGAGGAAAGGATGGGTGGAGCAGGTGTTCCACTCGGGACTGGACTTGAAGATGAGAGGGGTGGCAGTGTTGATGAATAAGCGGTTGGTGTTCGAGGTGGGGAACATTGTGGCAGATTCAGGGGGAGGTTTGTGATGGAAAGTGGAAAGCTGCAGGGATGCCGGTGGTTTTGGTAAATGTTTATGCTCCAGATTGAGGTGATGTAGATTGTGTGAGGCCCGTGTTAGGAAAGATTCCTGACTTGGACTAGCACCAGTTGATTATGCGGGGATTATCATATGGTTACAGAACCGAGCTTGGACCGGTTTGAGTCCCAAGTGAGCGAAGGAGCTGAAGGAGTTCATGTACGGGGGGGGGGGGGGGGGGGGGGGGGGGGGGGGGGGGGGTGGCCCCTTAGGGTTTGGGAGGATCCATGGAGGTTTGGGAGGGTGTGGGGTGAACCTGTGGAGGTTTGGGAGGGCGAAGGAATTTTCATACTTCTCCCATGTGCACTGGGTGTACTCCCGGATTGATTTCTTCGCGTTGGACAAGGCATTGCTGGCGGGGATGGTTGACTCGGAGTATTCGACGATTGTGGTTTCTGACCATGTGCCTCATTGGGTGGATTTGCGAATAGACCGGGGGGGGGGGGGGGGCAGCGCCCACAGTGGCGACTGGGTGTGGGGTCGTTGGCAGATGAGAAGATGTGTGAGTGGGTGCGGGCTGCCAATCGGGAGTACGTGGAGCTAAATGACACGGGAGGTCGCGGCCGCCACGCTGTGGGAGGCATTCAAGGTGGTGGTTATGGGGGAGTTCATTTAAATTCGGGCGCATCGGAAGAAAGCGGGCAGAGATGGCAAGGTTGCTGGGCGGGATTTTGAGGGTAGACAGTAGGTATTCGGAGGCCCCAGAAGCAGGGCTGTTGAAGGGGAGGCAAAGGTTACAGATGGAGTTTAGTCTAGTGTCTACGGGGAAGGCGATGGGATAGTTATGGGTGGCTGAAGGGCAGTGTATGAGTATAAGGCGAAGGCAAGCAGGATGTTGGCCCACCAGTTGAGGGAGCAAGAGGCGGCGAGGGTGATTAGCAGAGTAAGGGGTGATGAGGATATGGTGGTGTTGGACCTGGAGGGGGTGAATGGCATGTTTGAGGGGTTTTGCAGAAGGCTATACGTGTCTGAGCCCCCGGCTGGGGGGGAGGAGGGGAGGGGATGCGACAGTTTTTGGACGGGCTGGAGTTTTCCAATGTAGAGGAGGAGTTGGTCTGTTGAGCACAGGGTCAGTCTCATTGAATGCAGACAACCTGTTCTATATCACGACCCTTTGGGCCGTATCGGCAACATAATGGGGATTTTGGAAGAGTTTTGCCTGTTCCAGGTACAATTTGAATATGGGAAAGAGCGAGGTGTTTCCGATTGAGATGAGAGGTCAGGAGGGGAGATTAAGGGGAGCTGCCGTTCAGGGCGCTGTGGGCGAGCTTCTGATATTCGGGGTTGGGTGCAGCTGCACAAGTTGAACGTGGCTCTGCTGGGGGAGCAGATGAAAGCGGACTTTAGGAGGTGGGATGTGCTGTCACTGGTGGGGCGGGTGCAGACGGTTAAAAATAACGGTGCTGCCAAGGTTTCTGTTCGTGTTCCAGAACCTCCCAATTTTCACCCCAAAATCATTTTTCAATAAGGTTAATGCGCTGACCTCTGGGTTTGTGTGGGCATTAGGAGGGTTTTTCTGGAGCGAGGGGGGCGGGAGGGGGCTTGCGCAGCTGAACGTGATGGACTACTATTGGGCAGCAATTATCATATGGTTAAGAAATGGGTCGTGGGGGAGGAATCGGTGTGGGGGCAGATGGAGGCGGCATCATGGCGGGGAACGCATTTGAAGGCTTTGTTAGCAACTCCACTGCCATTCTCGCCGGCCAGGTACTCCATGAGCCCAGTGGTGGTTTTTACTCTTAAGAGTGTGGGGGCAATGGAGGCAGCACTTGGGGCTGTAGAGTGCCTCGGTGTGTTCACCGATCTGCGATAGCAGGTTTGTGCAGGGTGGGTGGGGGGGTTGGATGTGTGGTTTTGGGGATGGTGGCAAACAGGGATTGGTTGATTTGGTGACCTGTTCATAGGGGGCAAATTTGCTAAGTTGGAGAACCTAGAGAAAGAGTACGAGCTGCCCAGAGGGAACGGTTTTAGGTGCTTGCAGGTCCGGGATTTTGTGAGGAGAGAGGTGCTGCCTTTCCTGGGCTGCCGCCCCTGGGGTTGCAGGATGAGGTGCTGTTGAGGGACAAGATGGGAGAAGGGGAAGGTGTCCGAGGTCTACAAGGAGTTGATGGGTCCTGGTGGGGGATATAAAACTCAAGTAGGCACATATGACGGTAGTAAGGATAGGTGTGGGGATGCCCGCGAATCACGTCCCCATATTCTGGATGTGTCGAAGGCTGAGGGGGTTCTGGCAGGGATTTGCGGATGTAATGTCCGAGGTGTTGGGGGTAGAGGTGGCCCCGAGTGCAGGAGTGGTGATGTTTGGGGTGTTGGAAGATCCGGGAGTTCAGGGGGCGAGGGAGGCTGATGTTTTGGTCTTTGCCTCCCTGATAGCCCGGAGTCTGATTTTAAAAATAACCAAGCCCTATTTCTTCCTGTAATCGCTCTTGAAGCGAATCTTTCTTTCCCCACAGTCTTTCAAATAAACTAAAACATTGGGGTTTCGGTCATGTATCATAGCAACTGTTGTGGCCTGGCCTGAGATCGTAATAAAATTGAGGACTTGTCCGGGATTCTTAAAGTATAATTCCTTGTTTGGCTTGGGGTAATTGAAATTAAGACCCTGTGTGTGTGGAATGATTGCATCCTTTCAGGTTTTGGAATTTAATTAGGGAATGACTGGAGATGGCTCTTTCAGTTGCAAATATTTTCCTGGGTGTTGAAGCGATTACTTGAGATGGTTTCCAAAGGGAGACTAAAGCAAAACGTTATGGTTTGGTGGAGAAGCTGCAGTTAACCTTGACAAAAAGGGTGAGAAAGGTTGAGACAATACAAACCATAGCTCAATATTTCAATTTGCCAGACAGACAGTCTGAATCATTAGAATTAGGTAAAATTCGATTACAAATAGAAATGAAGAAATTGGAAATAGAAGCAAAGGAAAAGGAGAGATTAGCAATGGCAGAAGCAAAGGAAAACAAAGAGGGCTTTTCAAAAGGAAATGGAACGGAGGAAGATTGAGATAGAAATGGAAAGGTTTGCAAAGGAATAAGGAAAAAGAGAATTTGAACTTAGAAACTGGCACTCCAACATCAACTTAAAATGTTGGAGTTAAAGGCAAAAGCTGAGGAAGGTCCAGAGGAAGAAGAAATATTTCCGAGTCAAAGGTTTAGTAGGGGTATGTTCAAATAGATTCAAGCATTGCCAACATTTGATGAGAAAGATGTGGAAGCCTTTTTAAATTCATTTGCGAAATGGCTAAACAATTGAGTTGGCCAAAGACCATGTGGGTAGTATTTGTTCAAACAAAGTTAGTAGGTAAAGCGTTTGCATCACTATCAGAGGGAGTATACAGGGATTAAGATGAGGTGAGAAGAAACATATTAAGTGCATATGAATTAGTGCCAGAAGTCTGGAAACAGAAGTTTAGAAAAATCTAAAGAAAGAACCAGGTCAGACATATATAGAATTAGAAAAAATGAAAAGCAATAATTTCGATAGGCAGATAAGAGCATTAAAAATAGACCAAACATATGAGGCTCTTGGGGGAATAATGTACTTTCACATTGTTCATATCATCATTTGATATCATAAGACCATAAAACATAGGAGCAGAATTGGCCCATTTGAGTCTGCTCCACCATTCAATCATGGCTGATATTTTTCTCATCCCCATTCCACTGCCTTCTCCCCATTACCCCTGATCCCTTAATTGATCAAGAACCTATCCATCTCTGGCTTAAATATCATCTTGTTCTCGCGCCCTGGTAAATACTAAAGCAAAATAATTGTTTAATATTTCTGCCATCTCTATGATTACCTATGAAATTATTCCTTTAATGGCCTATTCCCATTCCACTCTTCCATTTTTTTAATTGAGCTCGTAAAATATTTTGCTCAGTTTACACTTTAAATTGCCCACTATATTTATTTATTTTGAATGTTTCCCATTACCATTCTACATCTTTGTTGCTAATTTTCCCATGATCTATTCTCAGCCTCAAAATTAACTTTTCTTCAAAGGATTAACTAACTTTTTGTCATACTTGTGTCTTCTCTATCATCAATGGGCGGCATGGTAGCACAATGGTTAGCACTGTTGCTTCACAGCGCCAGGGACCCGGGTTGGATTTCCGTCTTGGGTCACTGCCTGTGCGGAGTCTGCACATTCTCCCTTTGTCTGCATGGGTTTCCTCTGGGTGCTCCGGTTTCCTCCCACAAGTCGAAAGACTTTGATTTGATTTGATTTATTGTCACATGTACCGAAGTATAGTGAAAAGTATTTTTCTGCGGCCGAGGAACGTTCACAGTACGTGCTTGTTAGGTGAATTGGACATTCTGACTTCTCCCTCTGTGTGCCCGAACAGGCGCTGGAGTGTGGCGACTACGGGATTTTCACAGTAACTTCATTGCGGTGTTAATGTAAGCCTATTTGTGACACTAATAAAGATTATTATTATTGTCATCGTAAAATGAATATGGTCATCGTAAACTAGATGGTTCCCTACATGTGCCTTCTTATCTGCTCTGGTTCAGTTTCTGTTACTAGATCCAATATTGAATCTTCTCTCTTGGGGTATTTTATATATTGGATTAGAAGATGTTGCACGCTATAGCGATTCCATTCCCTTATCTCCTTTACCTAATGCTGACGCCCCCCCCCCCCCCCATGACATTGATTATTATTCTGCTTTTTACTAATTCGTCTGCATGTTTCCTCCTCCACCTCCCACTATTGGGCGGTCTGTAGATTTCACTTATTAGTCTGAATGATCCTTTATTATTTTCGACGTCTATCCAGATGGATTTTATTTGCATTTTGTTGATACCCCCTTTTTCCTTCTGCTATTGTTATCCTTAATAAGTACAGCTACTCACCTCGCCATGTTTCCCATCTATCTTTTCTAACTCTGTGACCTCGCGATTCTTTTGTCCATTTTCGCACCAAGGCTGTAGTGTGATCAAGAACTGTGTGGCCCAAGCGAAACCCAAATTGAGCGTCCAGTGAATAGGTTGTTGCTGAGTAAGTACCACTTGATTGCATTGTCAATGACATTTTCCATCACTTTGTTGGTGAATAAGACAAGACTAATGGAGGTGGTGGGGGGGCTGTAATTGGCGCATTGGATTAGTCTTGCTTTTTAGGACATAACTGGGCAATCTTCCACATTGTCGGGTAGATGCCAGTGTCGTAGCTGTACTAGAACAGCTTGGCTAGAAGCATGGCCCATTCTGGATCACAGGTCTTCAGTGGTATTGTCAGAATATGTCAGGATCCACAGCCTTTGAGATATTCAGTGTCTTCAACTGTTTCTTGCTATCACTTTGAGTGAATCGAGTTGGCTGAAGATTGGAATCTGAGATGCCGGGGACCTCAGGAGGAGGCTGAGATGGATCACCCACTTGGCACTTCTGACTGAAGATAGTTGCAAATGCTTCAGTCTTGCCTATCAAGCTGATATGCTAGGTTCACCCATCACTGAGGATGGGGATTTTGTGGAGCCACCTCCTCCGGTTAGTTATTTAATTGTCCACCCCCGAAACCTTTGGAAATAATGGAAATTCCCTGTGATATCACTGCAGGTGACACACACACACATCTGTGTATGTTTCATATCTTTTTAAGTCATTTCTCTTGAGGTTGCAGCAGTGTCGGATTAGAGAGCCCCATGCAATTTACTGGCACAAGTATTTAACAATTCCTGGGAAAGTGAAGTGGAGTTTATCTTCACTGAGTTTCTGCTAGCACTGGATAAGTGTCCCTCTATATCACACAAAATTGTTTCCAGAATAACGTGCACACCACCTTTCTAATCACTTCTGCTGGCATTTGCTGTAACAGGTATTAACATGTCCTAGCCAATATTTATACCTCGACCAATATCACTTATCTAATCATTAACATATTGCTGTTTGTGGGAGCTAGCTGTGTACAAATTAACTACCGCGCTTTCGACTTTACAAGTGTGCTGACAGCTCAGTTCAAATATTTTCGGCTCACTCAAATGTGCCGCAATTTATTCAGAGCAGTGGCAAACATCAGTGGCATATTCCTTTACTTTGTACTGTAAATGCAAATTCTGACCGATTTCCAAAACCTCCCAATGAACTAGGGACAAGCTGTTGTCTCACTGGAAATGTGTCGTATTTTGCCATTCCATCAATGCTTTTGATCTAAATATTCAAACATAAGACAAACTTGTTCACGGGAAGGGTGACCTGTGACATGTTCTATGTCTCTGTTTAATCTGATGACTATGAGAAATAATATTATGAATGCAATAATTTATTCTGAAATTTGTAAAATTAATAGTCCAAACACTTTTTTTTAATGTTTATTTTCTGAGGTTTTGAATAATTCCTGTTCCAATGATTCATAATATTTTTAGTAATCACACATAGTATCAGCTATCCTGTTCTGGGAATTGTTTTATGGCACTTGGTGTTCCAACAACACTGCTACATATTTTGTGTGAATGTTTTACTTGTGGGATCCTAAATATTTGTAGTCTGAAAAGGATATAAATATTCGTCTATTGGTCAAATTTAAAAATAGTGTTGACAGGCACAACCCGAGAATCTTCACAATGTTGCATGGCATGGCTGGTTTAGCACACTGGGCTAAATTGCTGGCTTTTAAAGCAGACCAAGGCAAGCCAGCAGCACGGTTCAATTCCCGTACCAGCCTCCCCGAACAGGTGCCGGAATGTGGCGACTAGGGGGCTTTTTACAGTAACTTCATTGAAGCCTACTTGTGACAATAAGCGATTTTTCATTAGGAGCACAGAAACAGGCCATTCTACCAATAAGCTCATGACTTAATGCTTTGCATGAGCCTCTTCCCAGCCTCCTTCATGTAATCCCATCAATATATGTTTCTGTTCCCTTCTCCCTTGTGCTTATCTAAATTCTCCTGAATGCATCCATGCTAGTTGCATCAACTAGTCCCTGTGATAGGGATTTCCACATACTAACCACTCTGAGTAAAGATGTTTCACTTGAATTCCCGATTGAATTTATTGGCCACTGTTATTTTCATGGCCCCTAGTTCTGGTGTCCTCTGCAAGTGGAAATGCCCTCTCTGTAGACTAAAAGACTTTCATTATTTTAAAAACCTCATATCACCCTCAATTTTCTCTTTTCACAAGAAAATAGTTTGAGCATGCTCATATTTTAGCTATAGCGTCAGTTCGGCTATCCCAGTAAATTGTTTTTGTACATTCTCCAGTGCTTCTATATCCTTGTTATAACATGGAGAGCAGAACTGTTTGCAAAACTCTCAATCAAACATGGTCTAATCATGGATTTATTGGCCTGCATTGTTATTTAGTGATGTGTGACTGAACCCCTACATCCCTCTGCTCCCCTACCCCATCAAATAATTATTTGCCAAGGAGTATATGGTATCCTTATTCTCCCAGCCTAAATGCGCTACTTCACACTTTTGTATCCTGCATGTTCATTTGCTCATTACATGTTTTTTCATAGAATTGAATCAAAGAATCATAGAATTGACAGTGCAGAAGGAGGATATTCGGACCATCGAGTCTGCACCAGCCCTTGGAAAGAGCACCCTACCCAAGCCTACACCTCCACCCTCCCCATAACCCAGTAACCCCACCCAACCTTTTTGAACACGAAGGGCAATTTAGCATGGCCAATCCACCTAACCTGCACATCTTTGGACTGAGGGAGGAAACTGGAGCACCCGGAGGAAACCCACGCAATCATGGGGAGCACTGACACTGACTCAAGCCGGGAATCGAACCTAGGACCCTGGAACTGTGTACCAACTGTGCTACTGTGCCACCCCCGGGAATACCGGGTCAGGCCCTCTAATGACATGCAAATGTTATTTACTGTACCTACTTTCCAGACTGCGTTGATGCTGCTGTCGAGGTGACGGAGAATCGCAATTTGGCGTCAAATTGGCGCCCACCGCGATTTTGGCGTCGGAACCGATTCTCCACCCAATCGTGTGTTGCGATTTCATTGTCAGCCAACAGAGAATCTTGCCCCACATTCCGGACAATGATGTTTATTGCTAATTATTGCTCGTTTTATATTTATTCAAGAAAAATTCAATGAAATACACTCTGATTTCAAGCTGCATCTGATTAGTGCCTAATGTAAAAGATAAATCTGTTCTATAAAGTTTGCATAGTGGTAAATTCCTACTGATCTATCATAATGGCCAAAAACCTACCTGGAGTTGCTCTGACTCTGCTTCCATACATTCACTGAGTGCCATGGAATCTCAGTTTAAGCTTGTAAACTTGGGGTGGAATTCTATATTGGCAGAATTTTATAGTCCCACCAAAGTAAACAGCTTGCTGTATGTTAGGGCCCCACCCCATTGCGATAGGGTCATAAAATTTCACCTTTTGTTTTCGTTTCATTATCAAGAAGTCATGAAAATGGGATGGGAGCAGCTCCAAGGATATTTCGGGGAATTGTTTTGGTAGCTATGTGAATGAATTTTAGCAATAGTCTGCCTTTGAGTCCCCAAGGTTTTAAATTAAAGCCCCATTCCAGGGCTTAAGCACATAATCTAGGCTAACACTTGCATGCATAATTAAGGGAGTGCTACATTGTCAGAGGTGCCATCATTTTTGATGCGCACCCGTTCATTATTTGAAGAAGAGCAAAGAGTTCTTGAAATGTGTCTGTGGTAACATTCTTCCCTCAGCTAACATTGCTATATAGCATATTACCTGTCTATTTCATATTCTGTATGCAGACTTTGCTATATGTGGAAGCATACAGAAATTGGCCATCCGATTTGCCAAACTAACAACACTGACTACAGCTCAAAAATAAGGGACGAGCTGTGAAGTACTTTAGGATATCCTGAGGTCACAAAAGGTGCCAAAAAGGGTTGATAAGTGAATTTATAAATTGAGAGTACAAACCTATAGAAAATAAGAACATATATAATTTGGAAAAAGAAACTAATGTCTGTCTGATTTGTTTTCGTTCTTCAGAAGCTGGAGTAAAAGGCATAAATGTAACATAATTTTGTTGACTACAGCCATTAATTTCACTAAGTTGTGAAAGTGTCTCACTTCATGCAGTGGCTTGCTCAGAGAGAAATGTTATTAATGTTAGACGTAAAGCCAGAAGGAGGTGTGAATCATTGATTTTTTTTCTTCAATTTCTTCCAGCAACATATCGTTCAGCAATTTTTATCATCATCCTGCTTCAGCACTCTTACTTTCACTGTAGAATTGCCAAAGGGATAAACCATTTTCCAGAAAAGAAAAACTTGTGTATTAATAGTTGAGAGAAATCCAGTGTGTAAATGAAGACTTACTACCTGATCTTCTACATAACATGTATGCCTAATGGACAACAGCCCTTGGGAAATTCACAGGACAGACACCGAGATTAAAGCCATTTATATTTCTGCTTTTAGTTACCCCACTTGAGAGCAGTTCCAACACCACCTCAGACACTTAATGCCACCTATGCCAGTAGTTATGATGGGGGAATCAAATAGGCATCAACGACATTCGGTAACTCAGGACTGCAAAACATGAGATCTTGACTTTCAAAATTCCAGCTCTTAAATTTTTTAACTTTATTTTAATTAGGGCACTGTATTTATTCTATATAGTTTAACTTTTCAAAAGATTATAAATTAGAATACTCTTTTTTTATATGAGCATTTTATTCAATAGGTGAACACATTAAACAATACTACATTTGGAACATGAAAATGTGATTTCATTATGGTGCTCATCGTTCAATTCAAACTTTGATTTCTGAATGATCACAAATTAATTTAGTACATGCAAGCAATGCAGTCACTGATTTTTAAAACACAAATTACAGATATATAGCAATTACAGAAATGTAGATTTGTTTCAAAAATTATTTTTTAAAATTTCCACTCGTATGATTTGACTTGATATAATTGATTCAACAAGTGATAAGTTGACAGTACAAAGTGATGTACGTGAGGAACATTCACAGAGCAATCCTCATGATAAATGCGTAAATAATAATAGAATTTTGACAATGAATTGATGCTGTCTTGCTATAACAAACATTAATACCATCAACTATTATCTAACATAGCTTATTTGATCAGAAAATAGCTTAATTAATTTGGTTTCTAATTAATTAACTTGACAAATAATCTAAAGTATGCTTAGATGAGACATTGCAAATAACTTTGTTTACTATTATTTGTAAGGTCTACAATCCCGAGACCATAATTGTAAATTTGATTTAATTTGCTTAAAAACTGTCAATCTTAAAACATCAGCTTTGCAATTCTTTACAAATGAGAAAATAATGGTTCATCGAGCTAATTTCTTCAGTCTCCTCGTTTCAGCATTATTCACTTTTGTCAGTTCTCTTTTGTAGTTCTCTTCATGCTGTAGAGATGATTTTTTTTATTGTAAATATGAGCAGTCATGAAAAGTTGAGTAAATAAAAATTTTAGCTTTTGAAAAACTTATTTTGCTATTTTATTTTAAATTTAACTTTAACCCGAGGCTATTTTATAAAGTCAATTCATCATCACCAATTGATTAGAAAAGTTCTGTAGAGGTGTCAATGGACAAATAGCTGGTACCTCTACCAGTATGATTTAGAACATCTGCACCTATTTTCATTTGTGCAGTACAAGTAAACAATTATGTCCCGATTATAAAGTGCAGCTTTTGTATTTAGCTCCTATATAGATGATATAACTCTGTTCATCTGGTCAAGTCAGAAACAAGGTAAAGGTTTATAGCCTATCCTTGGAGCTGTGCTACTGCCCGCAAACTGGTGAACAATTTAGTGCCACCATAAAGTCATATTTCATAAATTTCTGCAAGAAGCTTTAAAAATATAAAATGAGGAGTGAATATTGTATTTACTGTACCTCTCCATATAGTTAATGATATTCTTTCCAATTTCAGACTTCGGGTTCAAACAGGTTCTTCTACCATTTCGCAAGGTGACACTGTAAAGTGAGGGGCAAGGATAATTAATGAAAGTTTTATTTCATCTTGAATACATTTTATGGTGAAATAGGTAAATGATGGCTTACATGATTTCCACATTTTCACAAAAATTCTGTTTCAACAGGATTTTAACATTGCTTATTTTCATTGAAGGGTGTAACGAGTTTATTGTCTCGATGCATTTACAACGACTCTGGCTAGGCAGGCGAGGTTGAGCTGAAAAATAAAATAAAAAAGGCATTAAATAACTACTACCGAGACTTTGTAAACCAAATTCATTCTTCTCGAGTAACATTCATTTCTTCCATCTGAAGTTAGAATCTAGTTTAATGTTTATCAGAACTTTCCAAAATATTTTTTAAAAAGCAGAATACATAAGTTAAATCCATAGCACCTTACCCTCTGCAAATGCCAGACATAAAACAATAAATGGCAACACATTGAGTAACAATTTGCTGACCATTTTCTGTCAAATCCCTCCTACTTCCTCTTCAGCTTCAGATGTTTTTGGTAATGAGTTGAAACCCAGTAGATGAGCCTCCTTTATATAGGCTGTGTGGTTACATTTGCCAAGACAATTGGATAACATCAAATGCTTACGTAATTGGAAATATACAGTGGGGGGAAATGTCATTTTTGCAATGGAAATTCTATCATAAAATCAAAATTACCTCCTTGACTAGGAAAGTAGATAGTTTAAAATGAAAGTTGATGATGTGATTATTAAATGCATCGATATTTAAAAGAAACTGATGAAATAAGTTAACATTGAGGTTGGTTATGAGTTTTGTTTAATATTGTCATGTACAAGTTCCAATCCAACAAAAAACTGAATGATGAAATGGCACCCAAGTGATATGTAAAACTATGTAAGCTTAGCTTGAAGTTTATTATTAGATTATGGAACTTAACATTCGAAGAAGTGAGGAGACAGTGGCATGGTGATAATGTCACTCGACTACTAATCCAGGGACCCAGGGTTCAAATACCACCATGACTAATGGTGAAATTTGAATTCAGTGAAAACCTAGAACGAAAAGTCTAATGATGACCATGAAGTCATTGTCAATTGTTGTAAAATCCCATCTGGTTCACTGATGTTTTTAGGGAAGGAAATTGCCATCCTTACCTGGTCTGGCCTACATGTGACTCCAGGTCCAATGTGATTGACTCTAAAATGCCCTCTGAAATGTAGAACAGTTAGGGATGGGCAATAATAAATTTACTCTAATTTCTCCGACATGCTTTAATATGGGTATATACAGTGTGATGTAGCCTAATTTAAATTTTATGAACTTTTTGAAAAAATTATTTCGTTGAATATTTAACTCTAGCTCTTAGTCTATCTGCAATGCCAGTCTTGTTGTTAACTAGAAAGAGTTTATATCAACTACATCATGGGGTGGAATCTTGTTGTAGTGTTGGGGGTCTCGCCTGCCAGCTGGAGAGTCAGTGAGAGTCCTCCAGTGCCTCTTTTTACGAAACCCGTCAAACCACGTGCCAATTGGGCAATGGCGGTCCTTACCCTGGAATCAAGGCCCTGGGAGTGGAATTCCTATCTAGCGAGATCTGCTGGCTAATCGGAGGCTGGCAGCTCTTGTACTCAGCAGCACCACTGAAGAGGCCATGGCTACTGCCAGATGGGCATACTGGGAATCCCAGGTGGCAGAACACTCAGACTACAGGTAAATATTGTGGGGCGGCGTTGTATTTTTGCAGGGTGGGGGTAACTGGGAGAGGGGTAGGGGGTTCGGAAGCGAGGGCAGGGGTTGACTCTGTGTCCCGCCTGCCACCTTCGCAATATCCAGTCTCTCAATCTGGTTGCCTTTGGGTGAAAGACTATTCCCCCACCCCTCAGTCCCAGGTGACAAGTGGCCTGCACAGTTTCACCTGTTATGCACACCACATGGTGACAAGTCATTAGCCACTTATGTGCCTCAATTAGCCGTAAGCTAGGAAGGTCAACAATGGACTCTTCCCCTTAATCCACCCCATGGTCCCGCCTCCCCACCACTATAACCAGAGCTTGCTTCTGGTGGAGGCAGAAAGACAGCGGAGTTCAAGTTTGTCACTATCTGGGCAAAATGATTGTCCTTCCAAGCTCGCCACCAACAAGAGTAGAATATTTCGCCCCATAAAGTGAGCCTTTTAACAACATTTGTTAAGTACAAATTTTGACATTATAAATTATATGTCCTTTGAAAATTATTTTAATTTTGGTTTTAAAAGCGAAGTGCAAACTTTTTAACTGAAAAATATTCAACTAATAAAACAGAACAAAATACATTCTGAATTTATAATTTGCCGGGACTCAATTACATAATTTCAACTTTAATCGCTGGCTTGGTTAAAATTATGATTTTTATATTTAGTGATTGTGCATAATGTAATTATATTTATTTCTTTGGGAAAAAAAGATGTTCACAAATAGCGATCATGTTTGATTTAGAGATAACAATTTGACCCTCACAGCCAGGGGGCAATAAAGACCTGTTGCAACCAACTGCAAGTTTAAAAATTTCAAAACATTTAGAAGGTCTACACAAACAATAGTTAACGTGCTTTTCAGTGCGATAAACTATAATGATACATGCAATTAACATTTTAAAATGTTGACATTTCTGCCTTTGCCTATTTGTTAAAGATGGATCAAAATAGTATCATTAAAAACACATGTAAATGTCTCTACATAAAATTTATACGGCTAAGTATAAGCCACTTGGTATCAAAATAGCCTACGAATGTGCATCTATTCTTTCACTCCATTGATCATGCTTCCAGTTATCCAATATTCCTTGGTTCCACTGAGTGTCTTTGAGTTTTATTTAACGCCATTTGCAAATATTATACATAAAACATGCACTGGCAGTATGTATTTTCTTTTCAATTGATTAACATTTAGGGTGTTTCGTCTATTCTTGCATGGGGATTGTTGGCTAGGTGATAGAAATCTAACTTTTTAATATGTAATAAGTTTAAAGGAAGAAATGGTTTAGAAGTAAAATGGTTTATTAAAATGGTTTATTAAAGTCACACATTTCAAACATGACAGTGAAAACTGCTAAATAACATGGGAATGATCAGATTAAAATAGGCTAGACAGAGGCAAGGATACATTTTGTTAGTATGAAAATCTGGGCAATGTTCCGAGTCCAGTTTTCATGGCAACAGATAAAGCTTGGTGGGAAAGCAATATCTCAGTCATACCATATCGAAATTTGATGAACAGACATTTCAATCTAATTGAATGAACTATAATTATTATGACCCACTCACAGCCAGAAAGGGGACAGAACATTGACGATAGCAATTACCTTAAAGCTAGGTGCCCGTTTTGAACAATTCATCCCGGGATCATCTTACTTAATTTCTGAAACTATTTCCTGTGCTTGCTTTGAAAGCCGCCATTTTGTCTATTTCCAACTTCTCTGTATTGTGTATTTTGATTTTAAGAAATTATCAAGAACTGTAATTTGTATTGAATTCAACTCAGTCATCTGTATTTGCTTGGACAAAACAAACTTTCTAAAACTCTGTATTTGCAAGCAAACTGACCTGATCAAGAGACATTTTAAAACTGACTGAATAAAGCTACAACTTACTCCAGGCATGAAGCTCTGTTTTGTGTTCTGTCGAGTGATATGAGTGCGGAGACACATAGATATATTAACCAAGTACAGATCTATCACTAGGTCAGTATTTATATTCCCATTCCTAATTGTCCTCAAAGGTGCTAGGCCACCTTCTTGAACCACTGCAGTCCACATGGTGCAGGTACACCCACAGTGCTGTTAGCGAGGGAGTTCCAGAATTTTGACCTACCTGTTTTCCAGCTCTGTTTGAACATTTCATGTTTCTCCCATCAAATTTCAAACCACTAAGAACATTTCAGAAATCAGCAATTTCTGAAAATATGCATTCACTAACAGGCACAAAGGACCTGCAGTAAGAGTCTTCTAATGCTTTTCAGTAAACCAACAGTGAAGTGTGCAAAGTAAGTGCGAAATAGATTGATGCCAAAGATAAAACACAGATGAAAATCAATTTATTGCAGGAAGCCTAAAACACAAACCGCTTGTTCTCTTTTTGGAAATGGTTGCCAAGTTATTGAGAAGGAAGGATTTGAAAGAGTAGGATCATTTGTATTGAAAGAAAGTGAAGTGTATAGCTGTTCTATTATCTGTATAACATCAGCGAGTCTAAGACATGGAAGCGTGTATTATTACACTTAATATCAATACAGTACCTAAATGAGTATGATGATTACTCAAATGTACAACCTGCTTTTTCAGATAGCAAAGTGAAATCATTCACTCTTAAACAAGTTTTGAAGTGTAGGGGTGAAATTCTCCCAAGAAATGACTAAGTGTCATTTTGGGCAGGAATCACCCCGCGATGTATGGCCGTGAACCAGATTGCGATTCGCCCACACTTAGTCAGTCTCTTGGTGCTTGTGGAAGTTCTCACTGAAATATCCCACACTTGGAATTTTTCTGGATTGGGGAACTAAAGATGCCTGCAAGACCGGCTCCTCCGAGGTCAGGGTGCCCAGAGCTCAACGTTAAGTTGAAGGTCCCCCACAGTCCCCACCACAGACATCGTGACCAGTAAATCTCCCCACCCCACCGCTGACATGGGCAACAAACCCAATTCTCGACCCTGCAGGGGCAATCTCCCCCATCACTAAATGACCACGTCACCAACCATCCCCCTCCCCTCGTACAACCACGCAGACACATGGGTCACCAGCCCCACCCCCATCCATCCTTGTAGATCATCCACCCTCCCTTTTCAGGACCCCCTATGTATACACTTCAGCCCCCCTTCACCTTCTCACGCTTGTAGCCACCTGAGTTGGCCACTTCCCGACTTAAAATCGAGAACCGCAAAGGCTGAAGGGAAATTCAGCCAACACAGGCAAAAACTAGCAGGTGCAGGTTTACTGTGTATTAGATTCTGCAGAAATGCAGACAGCATCGATACAAGCAGCCATCTGTATAGTAATGTAGCAGCCATCTACATAGTAATGAGCGATCCCCGTGAACAATCGAAACATTTTAAGGTAAGCCAAGCCAGACTCCTTGGCGCCAGCAGGAGCCAACACAAAAGAGGTTAATGGACACTTAAAGACCGCCCAACGATCAGGGAACAGCTCCAGTATTGGAGAAATTGAACCAAGTGATTGGAACCAAGCCCAATCACTTGAAACCAGGTACGGGGTCTGCCCCGAAGGGCGGGAAGCCCCTGGGGACTATAAAGTAAAGCCCCCAAGTTCAAATCGTCCTTCTTGACAGGGTCACTCAGCAACGCAAGCCAACCCTTGACAGTGACCTGTCCAGCTGCCTCCAAAGAACGTAAGTTTCAAGTCAACGCTCACTACGAGATTATCATAGAATGTACAGTGCAGAAGGAGGCCATTCGGCACATCGAGTCTGCACCGGCTCTTGGAAAGAGCACCCAACCCAAGGTCGACACCTCCATCCTATCCCCATAACCCAGTAACCCCACCCAACACTAAAGGCAATTTTGGACACTAAGGGCAATTTATCATGGCCAATCCACCTAACCTACACATCTTTGGATTGTGGAAGGAAACCGGACCACCCGGAGGAAACCCACGCACACACGGGGAGCATGTGCAGACTCCGCACAGACAGTGACCCAAGCCGTAATTGAACGTGGGACCCTGGAGCTGTGAAACAATTGTGCTATCCACAATGCTACCGTACTGAGATAGGCGCTCCTAGCTACCAGTCCATACCAGCTTTTGAATCCCGCAGATTCAAAACCCGAACCTGAACAAAAGGCCATTTGTTCCCCTGTCCTGGTGCGCCAGTCCGAAGCTAAGTATTGGCCAGTTAGTGATAGAAATAGCTTAGAAAGTAGAGTTTATGCATGAGTAGCGATTTACTGTGTATAATAAATGTGCTTTGATTTGAATCTTATTAATTGGTGTATTGAGTTATTGATCATTACTCGAACTTGAACCTTGTGGCGGTATCATAAAGATACCTGGCGACTCTAGAGCAAAGGTTATAAAACAGAGCCATTTGAACCAACCAAAAGTTAACAACATATTACTGGCGACATCCTGACGAGACCCGATGTCGAAGTGGCTTAACCACTCCGGGAGAACCCAAAATTTGAACTAGAAATCCAATTGGGAACAGAAAAACCACAAGTGCTCAAGCAGTTCTGATCAATCCTCATAATTCAGAAGTGCATAACTAACAGGGCGATAAGGTAATACTGATAGATTTTTTGTTGCGACAAAACTGTTGGGAGTTTGTATTCCGGAAAATAGCGAAAGCCATACCCGTAATTACAGCACCGCCTTAATACCCCTTGTTCCAAATTTTAAGAGAAGTATTCAGAGAGAAAAGATGGCAATGCAGGCAATGCAACGCCTCATGAACCCTGAAGAATTCGTGGTTGTAGCGACCAGCAGCAGAGTAGGACAGTGTCCCGTTTGGGAAGAGGAAGGAAATCAGAAAGTACCTCAAAGGGAAAGGATGGCCTCTTTGCAGCGAATTCTGTGAAAATTAGGACATACTTGGTGGAGGAACCTGAGCAAGATTCACAAGAAGAGCTTAGGAAAAGCTCGCAAGCCGATGGCAATCGTGTCCTGTTTGGCACAATTGTGAGGCACAGAGGAGGTCGTTAGGATGCTCCGAAGAGAGATAGAAGGCATACATCGAATGAGCAAGGTCGATGTCAGTGAGATAGAGAAAGAAAATATAGAATTAAGAAGGAATTTGGCAGCAAAGGACGGAGAGGTGGATGATGCCAAGTGGGCACACTAGTCTTGTCTGGCGCACCTAAGCAGCTTCCAATCCCAGTACGAAAAGGCCTATCAGGACACGCAACGTGCAGTCCTGGTACGAGAGGAAACCGAGAAGCAGGTAGAGGCATTGCAGAGGCAGTGTAGTGACCTAAAGGCAGCGTTAAGAGCACTCCATGCTGCCACCACGGAGCAAAGACAAAGCTCATTAGACCACGCAAAGTGCCAGAAGCAGATTGCAGAATTGCAATCTCTCCTTTCAGTTCAAAAAGGATTCCAGGAAACCTTTGGATCACAGTTAGATGAGGAAGATGGCCCTGATTGGGAAGAATTGAGTGAGACAGCGCAGAGATATGTTCAGGGAACATGTGCGCAGGGAAAGCCCCAGAAGAGGAAAGCGCCCCAACCCCCCACAGAGCAGATAGTTCAGGCTCCAATGAACCCAGTCACCACCCACCGCACAGCCACATTGGACAACACAGAATTTCTGTACACCACCCCCTTAACAGTAACCTAATTACGGGACGCGTGCGATTAAAATCAAACCATTCCTCCCCATGTCAGACCCCCACCACTTCTTTGCCAGAGTAAAACAGCAGGCTCCCATGTACAGCCTGGATGAGCGAGAGCAAGTAAAGCTCATAGTTTTGAGTTTAGACCCTTCGGTCGTAGCAGCCCTTCCCGACCCACAGAATGTAGGAGGAGGCACCCTTGCAGAAATGCATACCGTGATCCTAGACGCGATCGGGTATAACCGGGGTGACCCCGTAGATGGCCTCAATAAATGCAGACAAAAGAAAACTGAGCACCCCACAGCATTTGCTGGACGCCTGTGGATCCATTTCGCAGCAGTTTTCGGAGACTTAGACCGCGCCCATTTGTCCCCAGACAACATGGCCAAATGTACCCGCACCCTTATCTCCCATGCCACAGAAACAGGACAAAAGGTTTGCGCGAATTATGATCCCTCAGAAGAGGCTCATAATGAGAAATGGGTCGTAAAAAGATTGTCCCGCGCCTGGGAACAGTCTGTACAAAACAAACCCGCAGTTAAAAATCCCGAAGAAAAGCAGGCAGGAGCAGACATACAAGCAGTTAAAACACACCAGAACCCCGCATGGGTAAATGAAGGCAAGAACAGCCCCCCATAAAAGTCACAGAAGTGTTACAACTGTGGACAGTTGGGACACTTTGCAAGAGAATGCAATGCCCCACAAAAGCAACAGAGAACCCAGCAGACAGGCACTCTAAATACAACCAGGACAAAGCCAATACATAGCGTTAGCACCCGTTCAGATCAGACGGACCTGAACGGAACGGACTGACGGTGTTCGGGCTCCCCCAGTTGGGTCTGCGACACCCTTTGGGATAGGTCCGGCCGACCAGTAGTTGCAGCAAAGATACGTGGACAGCCCATCAAGTTTCTCTGGGACACAGGAGGGACCCGCACCACAATCCGTTCCTCCACCATGTTTCAAAAGGACACGTGGCCCACTACAGCCACCATCACCCTCAGCGGCTTTACAGGCCACTCACAACAGGGACACATCACAGCCCTTGTACCCATTCAAATTGGTAACATCACCACCAAGCACCCCATAGTCTTAGTCGATCTACCCCACACAGCAGAACACATTTTAGGCATAGATTTTATGAATTCCCACAATCTGTCCTTTGATCCAGTCAACCAATGTGGCTGGAGAATGGCAAAATCCGCAAGAGCCCCCGCAACGCTCACCATAGGAGAATATGCAAACAAGATTAGCGACTAGGACCCGACTACGATTAGCACGGACAAACAGGTTAGGGCAGTTTTACAAAAGAACAGGACCGCATTCGCGATCCAGAAACACGACTGTGGCCGGATGACTGGTTCAGTACAAATCACAGGACCTGACCCTAGACCCCAAAAGCAATACGGATTTCCCCAAGAGGCAGAGGGAAAAATCGCAAAAGTGATCGACAGCTTATTAGAGCAGGGCGTACTCCGATCAGTAGCCTCCACTAATAATGCCCCGATTTGGCCAGTGAGAAAGCCCAATGGATCATGGCGACTGACGATCGATTACCGGGAACTCAACAAAGTCACCCCCGCAGCAGCCCCCACAGTAGCCACAAGTCCCGAGGCCATGCTCAAACAGGGACTCAACTAACAATTCTTTACGGTTTTGGACATCAGTAATGGATTCTGGTCCATTCCATTGGCAAAAGCGTGCCAGTACAAATTTGCCTTCACTTTCAAAAATCAGCAGTACATGTGGACATGCCTTCCACAAGGATTCCACAATTCCCCCTCCATTTTCCACCGACAGCTGCAAATGGTTTGGCAAAATTTTCTCGACCCGAATGTCTGGTCCAGTACGTTGACGGCCTACTACTACAGACAGACACCAAGGCAGAGCACATCGAGGTTCTGGCCGAACTCCTACAGAAAATTGATTGTAAAGTCAACCCTAAAAGGCCCAGATTTTGGAAAACAAGGTGATACATTTGGGTACAATTATCACACATGGTCGAGCATAAAAGGATTGACTCGATTGCCAAATTGCCCCTTCCCCAGAACGTTTCAGCCCTCCGGTCGTTTTTAGGACTGGTTGGCTACTGCCGAAACCACATTGACGGTTTCGCCAGCAAGGCAGCACCCCTCTCGGAACTCCTAAAGAAAGGAGCCCCCTGGGAATGGCTTCCGCAGCATACGGATGCTGTGGACTCTTTGAAAAGAGCACTCATAGCAGCCCCCGCACTACAGGTTCCAGACCTGCTTTCCCCCTATGCGATTGAGGTAGCGACCACAGACTGCACCCTTTCGGCCGTGCTCCTCCAGGAACGTCACGAACAGTTAAGGCCCGTGGCTTACGCCTCCAGAGTCTTAGATGTTGTGGAGCAGGGATTTTCAGCCTGTGAAAGGCACCTGCTCGCAGTTTTTTGGGCAGTACAATATTTTTCATACATAACCGGACTGAAACCCATCACGATCATGACGGAACACCCCCCCCCCCCCCCCCCCCCCTAACTTTTACTGGACGGACGACTTAAGGACGGTACAATCAGTCAAATAAGAGCAGCCAGGTGGACCCTTCTTTTGCAGGAGCAGGACATCGCTGTTAAAAGGAACAAGACCCACACTTTCTTAGCAGATACCCTACAGTACCCAGGCACTCCCCATGAATGTGAAATCATCTCACCACAACACAGGCCCCTTTATTGCGAAAACACCCCCCAGAAAGATAGGTAGTCCAACCCAGAGCCCCAAGCACACAGACACGTGCAAACCCATAAGAATATATGTGGATGGATCTTCCACAATATTAGAAGGGAAGCGCATAACAGGATGCGGCATTTATGTCGAGGACGTACCCTAGAAGAAATCGCAATAAAACTTCCAGGACACTTAGGCGCACAGGCGGCAGAACTAGCAGCCATGGCGTACATTGTAGAACACCCAGATTCCTTCCCCAGCCCAGCAGACATATATTCAGACAGCCTCTACGTCTGCAACAGCCTTACAGAGTTCCTACCCCTGTGGAAAGCAAGAGGATTTGTTTCTGCAGACAGAAAACCCCTCCCCTCAGCCCCATTGCTCCGTCACATTTTAGGAAAAGCACAGGGCAGGACTTTTGGAATAGTTAAAGTTCGTAGTCACCATCGTTCCTCCCCCCACCCCTGGAAATGTAAAAGTCGACGCACTGGCAAAAGCAGGTTCCAGGCATGATTATGTTTGGACACCCTCCGAGAGCGCACCAGTGAATGCAGTTCAGGTCTCGCAGACTAATATCGAGGATTTAGTGCAGGCCCAGAATCAGGATAACAATCTCAGGGAGATTTTGAAAAGTAAATTTACGGCACCTTACGATAGATTCAAAAATGCACTGACCACACACGACAGTGTGGTGTTAAAAGACACCCTTTATGTGGTTCCTGAACAGGACAGGAATCGGCTCATTTGTTTGTTCCATGACGGTCATGGACATCAGGGAATTGATCCCACTACCGCCCACCTCAGGCAGCTCTGTTGGTGGCCAAGCTTAAAAGAAGACGTAATGCACTACGTTGAGAATTGCCTTATCTGTGCCCAGAACAATCCGGACAGATATGCCAAGAAAGCTCAACTTAGTCACACCCGCCCCGTAAATGGCCCCTGAACTAACCTCCAGATTGATTTTATAGGACCATTGCCCCCTTTCAGGAATGGTTATATGTATGTACTCATTGTGATAGACATATTTACAAAATGGGTAGAGGCATTCCCATCCAGAACGAACACGGCAAAGACCACAGCCAAGATCTTAACCCACCACATCTTTACGAGATGGGGACTCCCCCGCAGCATTGAATCCGACCAAGGTTCCCATTTTATGGGACATGTCATGAAGAACGTCCTCACGATATTTGGCATTATCCCAAAATTCAATTTGCATACCACCCCCAGTCAAGTGGTATCGTGGAGCGCATGAATCGGACCCTAAAATCCACCCTCAGAAAAATGGTCCAGCAAAACAACACCACTTGGGATTCAGTCCTCCCTTTTGCGCTGATGTTTTTGTGAAATACGGTTTCAACATCTACAGGTTACACCCCACACACCCTCATGACCGGACTCCCCATGAAAGGCACAGAATTTTTATTAGGATTGGACTTGACCAGCCCCAAAGTGACGACCCTCACACACGAGAACGCAGTAAAGCAGTTAGTGGAAAATGTAAAAATGGGTCAGCTTGCAGCCACAGTAAGATTAGGCACACGGAAGAAACAGAGCAAGGCCTGTTTCGATAAGACAGTACATGCGACTGAGTTCAGTGTAGGACAGCAAGTCATACTCTCCGTATACAATCCCAGCACATTCCTGTCACCTAAATATTCGGGTCCGTACTCCATTGTGGACAAAGTAAGCCCTTCCGTCTACAAAATAAAGTTCCCCAACGGAAAGACTGCGTGGTTCCATATTAACCAGCTTAAGGCATATGGACCACAGTCGAACCACACACACCACGACATGCTCGACGCAGCAGACCACGCCCCACCCTGCCTGAGGACGCCCCTCTGGTCAGCTACGCTCGGTTAGAGAACACACTGCATTGGTCGCCGTCCTACCCGGGGATTCCATCCAAATCTTACCCGTCGCGGCCCATACGCACCTCATTTCGGCAATTTTCATTCAAAACGTTTTGTTTGGTTTTCGGGCAACCCTTAGGTTGCCATCCCTATGCTATTTACATATCCTCAAACATTTGGATGGTAAATCGCACAGCCTGCGAGACGGCGTGCACTGTTCAGTATTTGTTAAGTGTGTCTTGTCCGGAATATTCGGTTTAAAATAAGAAAATGAGGGAGTCACACATGGTGACAAATTATAAAGGGAGAATTGGCACTGAAGGACAGACATACTAATAGACGAGATATTAAACCAAGATAGTAACAGACACTATGCTTGAACCCCAGAAACTCCAGGAAAAGAGACGAAACGAAGAGAAGAGAAAGAAGAACCATGAGAACATCCTCCGTGTTGCTAATCACCCTAATGAACATTTGGTTACGCGCGAACCCCCTGAACCCAACCCCCCCCCAGCCGTTAATGATTCACTTCCCCATAGCACCCAGAGCCCAGTCACAAGCGACACCACACCATCTTGGTGTGACAGGTTTATAACCTGGTACTCCCTGTCCTACTTGATAGAATCCCTACTAGTATTGGCGATACTCGGCTGCATCGTGCAGACTATTCGTCTGAGGAAATGGCGAAGGAGAGCCTACCGCGCTCGCACCCCGGTATATAGGATAAGATCCCCTATTTTTGGTTATGACCCGACCCCTGCGGCCTATAATAAAGGACATTCGTTTGCGTTGTTTTTGTGAATAAAGAAATGTGTTTCATGAGCGATTGTACAATCCTGAGCTTGACTGCCAAGCCAGGAAAAATGTGAATAATGCTGCTATGATTTTGTTTGTATTGTTTAAGAAGTTAGTATGATTAAAATAGAGGACTTTCCGCTGAGGAAGGTAACAAGGGACTTTCGTTACTTGGGGATCCAGATAGCCAAGAATTGGGGTACATTGCATAGGTTAAATTTAACGCGATTGGTGGAACAAATGGAGGAGGACTTCAAGAGATGGGACATGGTATCCCTGTCACTGGCAGGGAGGGTGCAGGCAGTTAAAATGGTAGTCCTCCCGAGATTCCTCTTTGTGTTTCAGTGCCTCCCGGTGGTGATCACGAAGGCTTTTTTCAAAAGGATCGAAAAGAGTATCATGAGTTTTGTGTGGGCCGGGAAGACCCCGAGAGTGAGGAAGGGATTCTTACAGCGTAGTAGGGATAGGGGGGGGCTGGCACTACCGAGCCTAAGTGAGTACTACTCACTTAGGCCACCAATATCTCAATGGTGAGTAAGTGGATGGGGGAAGAGGAGGGAGCGGCGTGGAAGAGATTGGAGAGGGCGTCCTGTAGGGGGACTAGCCTACAAGCTATGGTGACGGCCCCATTGCCGTTCTCACCGAAGAAATACACCACAAGCCCGGTGGTGGTGGCGACTTTGAAAATTTGGGGACAGTGGAGACGGCATAGGGGAAAGACGGGAGCCTTGGTGGGGTCCCCGATAAGAAACAACCATAGGTTTGCCCCGGGGAGAATGGATGGGGGATTTGGAATATGGCAAAGAGCAGGAGTAACGCAACTGAAAGATCTGTTTGTGGATGGGAAGTTCGCAAGTCTGGGAGCGCTGACCGAGAAATATGGGTTGCCCCAAGGGAATGCATTCCGGTATATGCAACTGAGGGCTTTTGCGAGGCAGCAGGTGAGGGAATTCCCGCAGCTCCCGACGCATGAGGTGCAGGACAGAGTAATCTCAAAGACATGGGTGGGGGACGGTAAGGTGTCAGATATATATAGGGAAATGAGGGACGAGGGGGAGATTATGGTAGATGAGCTGAAAGGGAAATGGGAAGAAGAGCTGGGGGAGGAGATTGAGGAGGGGCTGTGGGCGGATGCCCTAAGTAGGGTAAACTCATCGTTCTCGTGTGCCAGGCTAAGCCTGATTCAATTTAAGGTGTTACACAGGGCGCATATGACTGGAGCACGGCTCAGTAAATTTTTTGGGGTAGAGGATAGGTGTGCGAGATGCTCGAGAAGCCCAGCGAATCACACCCACATGTTCTGGTCATGTCCGGCACTACAGGGGTTCTGGGTGGCGGTGACAAAGGTGCTTTCGAAAGTAGTGGGGGTCCAGGTCGAACCAAGCTGGGGGTTGGCTATATTTGGGGTTGCACAAGAGCCGGGAGTGCAGGAGGCGAGAGAGGCCGATGTTTTGGCCTTTGCGTCCCTAGTAGCCCGGCGCAGGATACTGTTGATGTGGAAGGAAGCCAAGCCCCCGGGGGTGGAGACCTGGATAAATGACATGGCAGGGTTTATAAAGCTGGAACGGATTAAGTTCGTCCTAAGGGGATCGGCTCAAGGGTTCACCAGGCGGTGGCAACCGTTCGTCGAATACCTCACAGAAAGATAGAGGGAATGGAAAAGAAGAAGGCAGCAGCAGCAGCCCAGGGGCGGGGGGAGGAACCAGAAGGAGTATCAGGGTTATTAATATATATGTATAATATGTATCGGTCGTTGCTCTAAATAATTGTATATTGGATTGTTAAACCATATTTTTGGAGAGTGTTTATCTGAGACAAGGCAGTTGCCATCTAGTTTTAGTTTTCGTTTTTGTTATATATTATTTATTCTTTGTTTATAAAACAGGTCATTGTTATTTATACTGTTATATTATTGTGTAAAGGATACACAATGTACTGTGATGGTTGACCAAAAATTTTCAATAAAATATTCTTTAAAAAAAAGAAGTTAGTATGATTGAATGTTTGAGTGAGTGTAGTTTATTGAGGATAGTTAGAGGTACCATTTTTCTTATTTTGTAATGCATGTCCCTGTTTTGACATAGCGCCACTTAGGATGTTAGTTAAAATTTTTCTTGCATAGGTATGGTCAGTGTAGAGGCCATAGAGTGTTCGCCGGGTCAGGGAATGAAGACAACGCAGTTATGTGATCCTTCACGCTTCGCGTTAGGATCACAAGGAGGGCGTGTAGCCACCCGAGTTGGCCAATGCCCGACTTAAAATGGAGAACCGCAAAGGCTGAAGGGAAATTCAGCCAACACAGGCAAGAACTAGCAGGTGCAGGTTTACTGTGTATTAGACTCTGCAGAAACGCAGACAGCATCGATACAAGCAGCCATCTGCATAGTAATGTAGCAGCCATCTACATAGTAATGAGCGATCCTCGGGAACAATCGAAACATTTTAAGGTAAACCAGGCCAAGCAGACTCCTCGGCGCCAGCAGGAGCCAACACAAAAGAGATCAACGGACACTTAAAGACCGCCCAACGATCAGGAAACAGCTCCAGTATTGGAGAAATCGAGCCAAGCGATTGGATCGAAGTCCAATCACTTGAAACCAGGTACGGGATCTGCCCCGAAGGGCGGGAAGCCCCTGGGGACTATAAAGTAAAGCCCCCAAGTTCAAATCGTCCTTCTTGACAGGGTCACTCAGCAACGCGAACCAACCCTTGACAGTGACCTGTCCAGCTGCCTCCAAAGAACGTAAGTTTCAAGTCAACGCTCGCTACGAGATAGGCGCTCCTAGCTACCAGTCCATACCAGCTTTTGAATCCGGCAGACTCAGAACCCGAACAAAAGGCCATTTGTTCCCCTGTCCTGGTGGGCCAGTCCGAAGCTAAGTATTGGCCTGTTAGCGATAGAAATAGCTTAGAAAGTAGAGTTTATGTATGAGTAGCGATTTACTGTGTATAATAAATGTGCTTTGATTTGAATCTTACTAATTGGTGGATTGAGTTATTGACCATTACTCGAACTTTAACCTCGTGGCGGTATCATAAAGGTACCTGGCGACTCTAGAGCAGAGCCAATTGAACCAACCAAAAGTTAGCAACACCCTTCATACCCCCTTCACACCCCCTTCATAAGCACCTTTCCCCCTCCCCATTCATATTCCCCCCTCATTTACACCACCTGCCTATTCACAGGCCCTTCCCATCCATGCCCACTCCACCCTTCACAGCTCCCTCCACCCTTTGCAGCCCTCTCCACCCTTCTTAGCCCCACTCCACCCTTAGCAGCCCCCCTTCCTTATTCCCCTGGAAGAAAGGCCTGCTGCTGTTCAGTCACAGCCTAGAGAGGGCATGCAGGTGTCATCATCATCGTATGGGGCTGCTCGTGATCATGCCTCTGCTATTTCTCAAAAAAACCATGGGCAAAACCGTGGTGGGTGAAGTTCTGAGAAAGATATTTTATTTATGGTGAAAGACTTGAAAGCAGTGCACAAAGTAATCAAAAAAGCCAATGGAATGTTAGCTGCTAAGAGGTGGGAGCGTAAGGGTGAGAAAAAAATCCTTCATTGAAACAGAGCCTTGTTCAATTTTGGACACTACCTCAGGAAGGATTTATTGACCTTGAAGGGAGTATAGCACAAATTCACCAGATTTATACCAGGGATTAAAGGATAAATAATCCAGAAAAATTGGATAAATCTGATTTTCCTTCCCTTCAGTTGAAACACTTGAAGGGTCTAATCAATGTCTTTAAAATGATAAAATGCTCTGGTAGAGAAGATACAGAGACAATTTTCCTCTGGCAGAGAATCCTCAACAGGGGTTATGATCTTAGAGCTAGGCCATTTTGGACTGAAATCAGGAAGCATAGTCTTTCACAGAAAGAACAGTGGAGGTGTGGATTTCTCTCTCCTAAAGACGCAGATAGACTTTTATTTGTTATTGCTGAAGAGAGACATGTTGCTGAAGCTTGTCAGCTTACACTCATCAAGACCAATGCAAGAAAGCCAAATTTCAAACTATCACAACAGTTACAGTACAAGAGAAAAGTGTGCTGATTAGTTGACAGGGTTACCAGCTTCACCAGTCAATATACATGTTGGGATTTGTACAGCTCCGCATGATATAAGGTTGGCCTTATTAGCAATCTTGCAAATCAGGTCCTATCCATTTTTTCCCCTTGCAAATCTTTTTGCTGATAACGTGAATATTGCTGAAAAGAGAGACATGTCGCTGAAGCTTTTCATCTTGCATTCATCAGGACAAACAAAACAATGCCAACTTTCAAATCATTACAACAATTTATACTACAGGACAAAAGTGTACTGATTAGTTGGCAAATCGACTCTGATTGACTGAGGTGTTGTCATGGAGAAAGCAACGAGGAACTGCAGGCTTCCTAAGGTGTGCAGAAACCGAGCACATCAAAGCTATCTTGTGGAACAATGGCTATCCTGATCAGACCGTTATTTGCCATGTACCACATTTGTAAATGGGTCAAAGACCACCACTTTCAGGCATATGAAGTGTCTAGTTTATCTTAAATTAACCTGGAACGGTGAAGTATGAAAAAATTTGAACAAAAGGTTATGGAAGTGGTTTCATGCTGCCATTATGCCGTGGCTACGCGAGTGACATTTTCCACTAACAGAGTGCTGCCATCAGCCCAAAATCATGTTCGGTTTACCACACAATTGAGAAATGTCATGTATGAATTTCAGTGGCTGCGAGTACCAGGTAGGTAGGCATTTATGTCCCAACAAATGCTGATCGAATCAAGTAGTATGCTCCTTTGGCTCTTCATAATAGGCAGAGTACAGATTGTACTCAACCACTTGCAAAACTCAAAATAAAACATCTACTGTTTGATGAGATCCCACTACTGGACAGCATTTTCTGAATAATCCTGAGTATGTTAATACCTACGCTAACAACCAATTTAAGATAATCAGTGGAACTTGCAATGTTGCTCATTTCCACATGCTAGAAGCAACATACATTCAGAAATAGGGACCCATTCTCTGATAACTAAAGGAACATGTTCAAGCAGTGTGCCTTTATTGAATTACCTGGGACCTTGGAAACACTCAGCCGATCTAAGTTGATTTGCCAACTATTCAGTACCCTTTTGTCCTGTAGTATAAATTGTTGCAATAATTTGAAATTTGGCATTCTTTTGTTTGTCCTGATGAGTGCAAGATGAAAAGCTTCAGCGACATGTCTCTTTTTTCAGCAACATTCAAGTTCTGTACTAGCAAGCATATTTGCAGATGAGACAAAACTGAGTGGGAAGGTGAGCTGCGAGGAGGCTGCAGAGTTGCTTCAGTGTAATTTGGACAAGTTGAATGAGTGGGCAAATGGAGGGCAGATGCAGATTAATGTGAATAAATGTGAGGTTATAACTTTAGCAAAAACAGGAAGGCAGATTATTATGTGAATGGCTATAGATTGAGAGTTGGGTATGTTCAACAAGACCTATATATCTTTGTACACCAGTGGCTGAAAGTAAGCATGCAGAGGCACCAGGCGGTAAAAAGGGCAAATGGTATGCTGACTTACATAGCGAGAGGATTCGAGTACAGGGGTGTGTTTCTGCAATTATACAGGGCCTTGGTGGGACCACGCCTGCAATACTATGTGCAGTTTTGGTTTCCTTATCTGAGGAAGGATGTTCTTGTTGTAGAGAGAGTGCAGTGAAGGTTTACCAGACTGATTCCTAGGATGGCAGGACTGAGAGCTTGAGTCGGTTAGAATTATATTCGCTGGAGTTCAGAAGAATGAGGGGGAATCTCATAGAAACTTATAAAATTTTAACTGGACTAGACAGGGTCGATGCAGGCAGGATGTTCCTGATGGCGGGGGAGACCAGAACCAGGGCTCACAGTCTAAGGATACGGATAACCTATTTAGGACTGAGATGAGAAATTTTATCACCCAGAGTGTTGAGCCTGTGGAATTTGCAACCACAGAGCAGTTGAGGCCAAAACATTGTATGTTTTCAAGAAGGATTTAGATATAGCTCTTGGGGCTAAGGGGATCAAAGGATATGGGGTGGGGGGGGGGGGCGAAGGCCGGAACAAATTACTGAGTTGGATTATCAGCCATGATCATAATGAATGGCAAAGCTGGCTCGAAGAGCCGAATGGCCTCCTACTCCTATTTTCTATGTTTCTCTGTTAACTGTTTAAGTTAAGTGTATCAATGAATCTAAAGCAAACATGGTTAAACAGAGTTGAGGTACAGATCAGCCATTATCTAATTGATGGGTGGAATTTTTTGAAGGATTGAATAATCTGCTACTGTTCTTATGTTCCATCAATGTCAATTGCACTGTATAGCTCTTAAACTGTGGAACCAACTTTTGCATTATGTCCCTTCAAAGAGTTGTGTCACATTTAATTGCCTTTGTGTTGAAACATCACACACAATTTCAAGAAATATCCCTTTGTTATTCATTATCTTCAAATATTATTTGCATACTTATTCTTCAGTATCCACTGGGTAAATGTGAACACATTAAAGCTGTAGGTGATTGCGAAGTACCCTGTGGCTGCCTGGAAGGATCCTGTGGCTATCAAGTTGAGACGAACATTGACCTTGAATATCACTATCAATACAGATCAAAGGATTAATTATCATTGATTGAATCAGGTGGTATACCTCAGTCACAGTGTTTTGGGTGAGCCTAATTCTCATAATGCATTATTCTTCTGAGATACTTCAGTTGTCTCTGTTTTGGTGAATGTGTTGCTGGGATGACATGTTTTTGCCAGTTGCAGGCCTCCTATTTCCTCTGCATTGATGGACTGATTTCTCCCACTCCTCATACTAATGTGTGCATCCTCTCAGATATAAAAAAAACACTCTTGTGGTAACATTCAATTTTGGCAAGAAATGAAAAAGAGAGTTGGATAATTGTACGGTCTGCCTAATTTCATTTTTGTTGAAACTAAAGAATGAAGATCCAGGTAGAGTGTATATTGTGTGGCTGATTCACCCACTTTTACAGCCGTACCCAGGATGAATTTCACTCTCTCTATCTTACAAATTTCTGATATGGTTGATGCGAAACTTCAAAACCTTTGGTCCCTAACTTTCTAACTCCCCAGGGTCGGATTTTGGGGGGGTATCCTAAAGATGGTCATGGGAAATCCCGCTCCGAAGTTTCCAGGTAAGGCTGTACCCAGCAATTGCCCGAAAGCGCTAACTTCCCCTGGACAATTGCACTGGGCTGGCAACCATTCGACAAAGCAATTTAAATCGCTAACTTCGGATGGTTCTGCCAGTTTAACACTCATAGTTTCACTGAAAAGAGTTAGAAGGGGGGAAAAAGCACTTGAAGCTTCAGAGTAACAATTTTAAAGACCCAGACCAAGCCCCACATGGGACCCCCCCCCCCCCCAATGACCCGAATGTACCTGTCCACCCCCCACAACTCGGCCATCCCCTGCCAACCCAAACGATCCCCACCTCCCAACCTAACCCACACCCCCACAGATGTCTGACTCCCCTCTCCAAGTCAGGAAGGTCAGGTGAGGTGAGACGGGTGCTTTAGAATTTAAGCACAGTTAAGTGGATGCAGAGTGGTAGGCCTCCACTGATTGCCCCTTTGAGGAAGTTATGGCCCTTTCTCATTAATGTTAGCAGTGCCAGGTCTGCCCATGAGCTAAGAACACTCTTTTCGATCACAGTATTCCCCTCCACCTTAATCTTTGGCCTCATCTGGGGCCTCATCTAGGGGCTGTTTTTTTTTTTTTGTAAATATTTTATTGAAAATTTTTGGTCAACCAACACAGTACATTGTGCATCCTTTACACAATATTATAACAACACAAATAACAATGACCTATTTTATAAACAAAAAATGAATGAATCAATAATAAATAACAAAAATGAAAACTAACCCTAATTGGCAACTGCCTTGTCACAAGTAACACTCTCCAAAAATATAATTTAACAGTCCAATATATAATTATCTGTAGCAACGACCTATACATATTATACAGCATATATTAACAACCCTGAGAGTCCTTCTGGTTCCTCCCCCCCCCCCCCCCCAACCACCCCCCCCCCCCCCCCCCCCCCCCCCACCCCCACCCTGATCCTGGGCTGCTGCTGCTGCCTTCTTTTTTCCATTCCATCTATCTTTCTGCGAGGTATTCGATGAACGGTTGCCACCGCCTGGTGAACCCTTGAGCCGACCCCCTTAGGACGAACTTAATCCGCTCTAGCTTTATAAACCCCGCCATGTCATTTATCCAGGTCTCCACCCCCGGGGGCTTGGCTTCTTTCCACATTAGCAATATCCTGCGCCGGGCTACTAGGGACGCAAAGGCCAAAACATCGGCCTCTCTCGCCTCCTGCACTCCCGGCTCTTGTGCAACCCCAAATATAGCTAACCCCCAGCTTGGTTCGACCCAGACCCCTACTACTTTTGAAAGCACCTTTGTCAACCCCATCCAAAACCCCTGTAGTGTCGGGCATGACCAGAACATATGGGTATGATTCGCTGGGCTTCTTGAGCACCTCGCACACCTATCCTCCACCCCAAAAAATTTACTGAGCCGTGCTCCAGTCATATGCGCCCTGCGTAATACCTTAAACTGAATCAGGCTTAGCCTGGCACACGAGGACGACGAGTTTACCCTGCTCAGGGCATCTGCCCACAGCCCCTCCTCGATCTCCTCCCCCAGCTCTTCTTCCCATTTCCCTTTTAGTTCATCTACCATAGTCTCCCCTTCGTCCCTCATTTCCCTATATATATCTGACACCTTACCATCCCCCACCCATGTCTTTGAGATCACTCTGTCCTGCACCTCTTGTGTCGGGAGCTGCGGGAATTCCCTCACCTGTTGCCTCACAAAAGCCCTCAGTTGCATATACCTGAATGCATTCCCTTGGGGCAACCCATATTTCTCGGTCAGCGCTCCCAGACTCGCGAACTTCCCATCCACAAACAGATCTTTCAGTTGCGTTATTCCTGCTCTTTGCCACATTCCATATCCCCCATCCATTCCCCCCGGGGCAAACCTATGGTTGTTTCTTATCGGGGACCCCCCCAAGGCTCCAGTCTTTCTCCTATGCCGTCTCCACTGTCCCCAAATCTTCAGTGTAGCCACCACCACCGGGCTTGTGGTGTAGTTCCTCGGTGAGAACGGCAATGGGGCTGTCACCATAGCCTGTAGGCTAGTCCCCCTACAGGACGCCCTCTCTAATCTCTTCCACGCCGCTCCCTCCTCCTCTCCCATCCATTTACTCACCATTGAAATATTAGCGGCCCAATAATACTCACTTAGGCTCGCTAGTGCCAGCCCCCCCCTATCCCTGCTACACTGTAAGAATCCCTTCCTCACTCTCGGGGTCTTCCCGGCCCACACAAAACCCATGATGCTCTTTGCAATCCTTTTAAAAAAAACCTTCGTGATCACCACCGGGAGGCACTGAAACACAAAGAGGAATCTCGGGAGGACCACCATCTTAACAGCCTGCACCCTCCCTGCCAGTGACAGGGATACCATATCCCATCTCTTGAAATCCTCCTCCATTTGTTCCACCAACCGCGTTAAATTTAATCTATGCAATGTGCCCCAATTCTTGGCTATCTGGATCCCCAGGTAACGAAAGTCCCTTGTTACCTTCCTCAACGGTAGGTCCTCTATTTCTCTACTCTGCTCCCCTGGATGCACCACAAACAACTCACTTTTCCCCATGTTCAATTTATACCCTGAAAAATCCCCAAACTCCCCAAGTATCCGCATTATTTCTGGCATCCCCTCCGCCGGGTCTGCCACGTATAGTAGCAAATCGTCCGCATACAAAGATACCCGGTGTTCTTCTCCTCCTCTAAGTACTCCCCTCCACTTCTTGGAACCCCTCAACGCTATCGCCAGGGGCTCAATCGCCAGTGCAAACAATAATGGGGACAGAGGGCATCCCTGCCTTGTCCCTCTATGGAGCCGAAAATATGCAGATCCCCGTCCATTCGTGACCACGCTCGCCATTGGGGCCCTATACAACAGCTGCACCCATCTAACATACCCCTCTCCAAAACCAAATCTCCTCAACACCTCCCACAAATAATCCCACTCCACTCTATCAAATGCTTTCTCGGCATCCATCGCCACTACTATCTCCGTTTCCCCCTCTGGTGGGGCCATCATCATTACCCCTAACAGCCTCCGTATATTCGTGTTCAGCTGTCTCCCCATCACAAACCCAGTTTGGTCCTCGTGGACCACCCCCGGGACACATTCCTCTATTCTCATTGCCATTACCTTGGCCAGGATCTTGGCATCTACATTTAGGAGGGAAATAGGTCTATAGGACCCGCATTGTAGCGGGTCCTTTTCCTTCTTTAAGAGAAGCGATATCGTTGCTTCAGACATAGTCGGGGGCAGTTGTCCCCTTTCCTTTGCCTCATTAAAGGTCCTCGTCAATACCGGGGCGAGCAAGTCCACATATTTTCTATAGAATTCGACTGGGAATCCATCCGGTCCCGGGGCCTTTCCCGCCTGCATGCTCCTAATTCCTTTCACCACTTCTTCTACCTCGATCTGTGCTCCCAGTCCCACCCTTTCCTGCTCTTCCACCTTGGGAAATTCCAGCCGATCCAAGAAGCCCATCATTCTCTCCCTCCCATCCGGGGGTTGAGCTTCATATAATTTTTTATAAAATGTCTTGAACACTCCATTCACTCTCTCTGTTCCCCGCTCCATCTCTCCTTCCTCATCCCTCACTCCCCCTATTTCCCTCGCTGCTCCCCTTTTCCTCAATTGGTGTGCCAGCAACCTGCTCGCCTTCTCCCCATATTCGTACTGTACACCCTGTGCCTTCCTCCATTGTGCCTCTGCAGTGCCCGTAGTCAGCAAGTCAAATTCTACATGTAGCCTTTGCCTTTCCCTGTACAGTCCCTCCTCCGGTGCTTCCGCATATTGTCTGTCCACCCTCAAAAGTTCTTGCAGCAACCGCTCCCGTTCCTTACTCTCCTGCTTCCCTTTATGTGCCCTTATTGATATCAGCTCCCCTCTAACCACCGCCTTCAACGCCTCCCAGACCACTCCCACCTGGACCTCCCCATTATCATTGAGTTCCAAGTACTTTTCAATGCACCTACTCACCCTTAGACACACCCCCTCATCTGCCATTAGTCCCATGTCCATTCTCCAGGGTGGGCGCCCTCCTGTTTCCTCCCCTATCTCTAAGTCTACCCAGTGTGGAGCGTGATCCGAAATGGCTATAGCCGTATACTCCGTTCCCCTCACCTTCGGGATCAACGCCCTTCCCAGCACAAAAAAGTCTATTCGCGAGTAGACTTTATGGACATAGGAGAAAAACGAGAACTCCTTACTCCTAGGTCTGCTAAATCTCCACGGGTCTACACCTCCCATCTGCTCCATAAAATCTTTAAGTACCTTGGCTGCTGCCGGCCTCCTTCCAGTCCTGGACTTCGACCTATCCAGCCCTGGTTCCAACACCGTATTAAAATCTCCCCCCATTATCAACTTTCCCATCTCTAGGTCCGGAATGCGTCCTAGCATCCGCCTCATAAAATTTGCATCATCCCAGTTCGGGGCATATACGTTTACCAAAACCACCGTCTCCCCCTGTAGTTTGCCACTCACCATCACGTATCTGCCCCCGTTATCCGCCACTATAGTCTTTGCCTCGAACATTACCCGCTTCCCCACTAATATAGCCACCCCCCTGTTTTTCGCATCTAGCCCCGAATGGAACACCTGCCCCACCCATCCTTTGCGTAGCCTAACCTGGTCTATCAGTTTCAGGTGCGTTTCCTGTAACATAACCACATCTGCCTTAAGTTTCTTAAGGTGTGCGAGTACCCGTGCCCTCTTTATCGGCCCGTTCAGCCCTCTCACGTTCCACGTGATCAGCCGGGTTGGGGGGCTTCCTACCCCCCCCTTGTCGATTAGCCATCACCTTTTTCCAGCTCCTCACCCGGTTCCCACGCAGCTGTATCTCCCCCAGGCGGTGCCCCCCCGCCCATACCAGCTCCCCCCTCTCCCCAGCAGCAGCAACCCAGTAATTCCCCCCTCCCACCCCCCCCCACTAGATCCCCCGCTAGCGTAATTACTCCCCCCATGTTGCTCCCAGAAGTCAGCAAACTCTGGCCGACCTCGGCTTCCCCCCGTGACCTCGGCTCGCACCGTGCGACGCCCCCTCCCTCCTGCTTCTCTATTCCCGCCATGATTATCATAGCGCGGGAACCAAGCCCGCGCTTCTCCCTTGGCCCCGCCCCCAATGGCCAACGCCCCATCTCCTCCACCTCCCCTCCTCCCCCCATCACCACCTGTGGGAGAGAGAAAAGTTACCACATCGCAGGATTAGTACATAAAACTCCTCTTTCCCCCCTTTTTAACCCCCCTCTTTGCCCCCCACATTCGCCCCACCACTCTGTTCAAACATTCTTTTTAATAACCCGCTCATTCCAGTTTTTCTTCCGCAATAAAAGTCCACGCTTCATCCGCCGTCTCAAAGTAGTGGTGCCTCCCTCGATATGTGACCCACAGTCTTGCCGGTTGCAGCATTCCAAATTTTATCTTCTTTTTATGAAGCACCGCCTTGGCCCGATTAAAGCTCGCCCTCCTTCTCGCCACCTCCGCACTCCAGTCTTGATAAACGCGGATCACCGCGTTCTCCCATTTACTGCTCCGAGTTTTCTTTGCCCATCTAAGGACCATTTCTCTATCCTTAAAACGGAGGAATCTCACCACTATGGCTCTGGGAATTTCTCCTGCTCGCGGCCCTCGCGCCATCACTCGGTATGCTCCCTCCACCTCCAGCGGACCCGCCGGGGCCTCCGCTCCCATTAACGAGTGCAGCATCGTGCTCACATATGCCCCGACGTCCGCTCCCTCCACACCTTCAGGAAGACCAAGAATCCTCAGGTTGTTCCTCCTTGCGTTGTTCTCCAGTGCCTCCAACCTTTCCACACATCGTTTCTGATGTGCCTCATGTGTCTCCGTCTTCACCACCAGGCCCTGTATGTCGTCCTCATTCTCGGCTGCCTTTGCCTTCACGACCCGAAGCTCCCGCTCCTGGGTCTTTTGTTCCTCCTTTAGCCCTTCGATCGCCTGTAGTATCAGGGCCAACAGCTCTTTCTTCATTTCCTTTTTGAGCTCTTCCACACAGCATTTCAAGAACTCTTGTTATTCAGGGCCCCATGTTAAACTGCCACCTTCCGACGCCATCTTGGTTTTTGCTTGCCTTCCTTGCCGCTGTTCTAAAGGATCCACTGCAATCCGGCCACTTTCTCCTCCTTTTTCCATCCGTATCCAGGGGGGATTCCCTTCTGGTTTACCGCACAGTGTTTTTAGCCATCAAAATTGCCGTTGGGGCTCCTATCAAGAGCCCAAAAGTCCGTTTCACCGGGAGCTGCCGAAACGTGCGACTCAGCTGGTCATCGCCGCACCCGGAAGTCATCTAGGGGCTGGTTTAGCACAGTGGTCTAAATAGCTGGCTTGTAAAACAGACCAAGGCCAGCAGCACGGGTTCAATTCCTGTACCAGCCTCCCCGAATGTGGCAACTCGGGGCATTTCACAGTAACTTCATTTGAAGCCGACTGACAATAAACGATTTTCATTTCATTTCATTTCATCTTTCTCTCAAGCTCATGCCAGCAAACCACCCTCAGTTAATGTCCAGCCAGCACCCTGCCCTGCTGTGGTCTCAGAAATTCCCCTCCCCTGCTCTGAAGGTCTCGCCCTCTCCTTGAGTCTTGCCAAGACCCCATATCCCCATTCTCAAGTTATCCCCAGCACCACCCACCCCCTCCCTGCCCAACACCGCTCCCACCACCTCCCCCACCCCACCACCCCCAGCTGACAAGGTCTCACTAGCACCCTCGTAACTTCATGACTTTTATTTCACCCAGAGTTGTTAACCCTGAGGAGACCTCTGATTTTTAAACTGTATGCCTGAGTACCAGATTCTCCCAAGAGGGGATGCACCCTCACCACATCGACCCTGTCAATCCCCCTCAGAATTTTATGTTTCAGTAAGATCTCCTCTCATTCTTAAACTCCAATGATGGTCGGTCCAGCCTTTCCTCATAAGACAAACCCTTTATTCCAGGAATCAGCCTGCTTTGAACAGCATTAGCTCAGTGGGCTGGACAGCTGGTTTGTGATACAGAAGAAGGGCAGCCCCGTGGGTTCAATTCCCATACCAGCTGAGAATTTTGAATTCTCCCTCTGTGTAACCAAACAGGTGCAGGAATGTGGTAACGAGGGGCTTTTCACAGTAACTTCATTGCAGTGTTAATGTAAACCTACTTGTGACAATAAAAATATTATCATTATGCAAATATTTCCCTCAAGTACCAAGACCAAAACTGGACACCGTACCCTAGGTGGGGTCTCACCAATGCCCTGTATAATTATAGCAAGACTTTGATACTTTGGCAGCACGGTGGCACAGTGGTTAGTGCTATTGCCTCACAGCACCAGTGACCCAGGTTCGATTCTGAACTCGGCCAACTGTCTGTGTGGAGTTTGCACATTCTTCCTGTGTCTGCGTGTGTTTCCTCCAGGTGCTCCGGTTTCCCGCCACAGCCCAAAGATGTGCAAGTTAGGTGGAGTGGATATGCTAAAGGTTTGGTTACAGGGATAGAGTGGGAATTGGGCCTAGGTTAGGGCGCTCTTTCAGGGGGTTGGTGCAGATTTGATGGACTGCTGCACTGTAGGGATTCTATGATTCTATGTAATACAGACCAACATTCCATTTGCATTCCTAACTACTTGCTGTACTTGAATACTAACCTCTTGCGATTCAAATACTAAGACACCTAGATTGTGCTGTACCTCAGAATTTTGCACTCCCTCCATTTAACTCTTGGCCTAAATCTTCCCATCTGCATTGGATCCCCTATTTCCGGATCTCATAAGACAATGAAATACTCATTTACCAATCGCCTGATGGAGAATCCTGCAGTACTCAATCAAGCAGGAAACCTTGGAGACAAGAGCAAATGGAATGAGCACCCCACCAAGGTCATTCCCTGTCCTGTGACCCCCACCTAACCTGCACATCCCTGGACACTGAGGAGCAATTTTAACACAGCCAATCCACCTAACCTGCATGTCTTTAGACTGTGGGAGGAAACCGGAGCACCCGGAGGAACACTGGGAGACTGTGCTCAGTCACCCAAGTGCAGAATTGAACCCGGGCCCCTAGCGCTGTGAGGCAGCGGTGCTAACCATTTTGTCACCATGGCTGTGGTGTTCTGATATATATTCTGCACGAATCTCCGGCGTTGGGCTCTCGTTTGACAATGCGGGGAAAGTCCTCTAGCGAGCCTCCGAACAGCCACCGTGCCTCGTGAGGCATGGAGTCGGAACCCCATCCCAAATGGGTGGGACTGAATGATGCTCACGGAAGTAGGTCATAAACCTACTTACGATCTACCTGAGCGGCATCCACTGGTCTCCCTCAATTCTTCGGCCTCCCCAGGGAGGCTGTCGCCGGGTGTCAATCAGTGCTGGTCCACACAAACGTGGAGCAGGTGGAACAGCACTCGGGGTTGGGGGGGTGGGGGGGTGGGGGGGGGGGGTCGCCCGGGCCACTGGAGACCCGTGGTGGTCAGGGTCAGTGCAGGGTGGCTCCTGGCCCTACCCCAGAACATGGGCACTGCCACCCTGGCACTGCCAATGTGCCTGGGTGGCACTGCCTGGGAGCAAGGATAGCACTGCCAAGGGCCAGAGAGCGAGGCGGGCCTTGCCCATGAAATGATTGTGGAGGGGGGGGCTTGTAAGGTGGGGGAGTGCAGGGCAGGCAAGTAGGAGTCTCCAGGAAGTTGGGTGATGGGTGGGGATCCTGGAAAGGAGGAGGTGCTGTAAGGGGCATTGGAGGTATCTGAAGAGAGGGGATCCCATAGTGGGGTGTCCTCACTTGGGGTGTGTGGGGTAGTGTCCATGTGTGTGGTGGGTGAAACTTCCGATCGGTGGGTGGTGTAGCTCACTTAGAGATCGGGGCACTCTTTCAAAATGGCAATCCGATCTCTGAGTTCAGTTCCCCAGTACTCAAGTTGATCCCTTCACAAAGTCAGGAATATAGATTGTAAATAGTTGAGGGTGCATCATTGATCCCATTCGTTACAGTTAGTTACATCATGAAAATTATCCTTTTATCCTGACGCTCTGGCAGAACTTTAATTCATTGACGTGTCTCACCCTTTAGCTGGAGTGCTGGCAAGAACCCTGCATTACCTCTGGTGGGAAAGACCTGCCCTAACTCACCAGCAGCAAGTCTTCCCTGGGATTTCAGATACTGGTGTCATAACTCCCACTCCCTGATAATGCCTCCTTCTCGTAGAGTCTTTCCTTCTCAATTGAATAGATCTTAGTTGAGAGTTATGAAATATCTCCTGAAATATCTACAACTGCTTCATTAACCCTATTACCTTATAGGCTATTTTCCTCTTCCACTATGGACGACTCCATCTTCATACCATTGTAATTGTCTTTGTTTAAGTTCAAGACTCAAGTTTCAGACCCACTTTTCTTACCCTCAAGTTGAACGTGGGGCTGGATTTCCATTATTGGGACTATGTCCCCACGCTGCCATCAAAACCGTGGCGTTTTACTCCTGAAAATCCTGGATTAAAGGGACACAAATTCCCAGCCCTGCAGAGGGCTAGCATGAGACCTGGAGTAAATCTATCTGCAGATACGGGCCCTTGCACATCTGGGTCAGAGGCCGCGCATGCGCACGGTGGCGGCCTCCAGCATCCGAGCCATGCTCCATGGTGATTCGGACACTGAGGTAGACCCACAATGGAGACCCTTGTGCGCACTACCCTCAACCCCCACACGAACATTCTCCGGCCGCCTATTAGGGGCCCCGCCACGGCCTCCGATCCACCCGCCCCTGACCAGGGCAGCTGCGGACTGAGTCCGCAGCCGCCACGTGAGTATCCCGACCGGCTGGACTAGGTTAGATGCACGGCGTCGGGACTTTGGCCGGTCGGGGGCAGAGGATGTCTGAGCGGGCGTCTGGCAATGGCCCGAGGCAACGCTGCGTACTCCCCGGTGACGCAGCTTTTTGGTGCCCGGAGAATCGGCGAACCGCCACCGGTCCCAATTTACTTCAGTGGTAGGGAAATTACTGGAGAGAATTCTTCGAGACAGGATCTACTCCCATTTGGAAGCAAATGGACGTATTAGTGAGAGGCAGCACGGTTTTGTGAAGGGGAGGTCGTGTCTCACTAACTTGATAGAATTTTTCGAGGAGGTCACTAAGATGATTGATGCAGGTAGGGCAGTGGATGTTGTCTATATGGACTTCAGTAAGGCCTTTGACAAGGTCCCTCATGGTAGACTAGTACAAAAGGTGAAGTCACACGGGATCAGGGGTGAGCTGGCAAGGTGGATACAGAACTGGCTAGGTCATAGAAGGCAGAGAGTAGCAATGGAAGGATGCTTTTCTAATTGGAGGGCTGTGACTAGTGGTGTTCCGCAGGGATCAGTGCTGGGACCTTTGCTGTTTGTAGTATATATAAATGATTTGGAGGAAAATGTAACTGGTCTGATTAGTAAGTTTGCAGACGACACAAAGGTTGGTGGAATTGCGGATAGCGATGAGGACTGTCGGAGGATACAGCAGGATTTAGATTGTCTGGAGACTTGGGCGGAGAGATGGCAGATGGAGTTTAATCCGAACAAATGTGAGGTAATGCATTTTGGAAGGTCTAATGCAGGTAGGGAATATACAGTGAATGGTAGAACCCTCAAGAGTATTGAAAGTCAAAGAGATCTAGGAGTACAGGTCCACAGGTCATTGAAAGGGGCAACACAGGTGGAGAAGGTAGTCAAGAAGGCATACGGCATGCTTGCCTTCATTGGCCGGGGCATTGAGTATAAGAATTGGCAAGTCATGTTGCAGCTGTATAGAACCTTAGTTAGGCCACACTTGGAGTATAGTGTTCAATTCTGGTCGCCACACTACCAGAAGGATGTGGAGGCTTTAGAGAGGGTGCAGAAGAGATTTACCAGAATGTTGCCTGGTATGAAGGGCATTAGCTATGAGGAGCGATTGAATAAACTCGGTTTGTTCTCACTGGAACGAAGGAGGTTGAGGGGAGACCTGATAGAGGTATACAAAATTATGAGGGGCATAGACAGAGTGGATAGTCAGAGGCTTTTCCCCAGGGTAGAGGGGTCAATTACTAGGGGGCATAGGTTTAAGGTGAGAGGGGCAAAGTTTAGAGTAGATGTACGAGGCAAGTTTTTTACGCAGAGGGTAGTGGGTGCCTGGAACTCGCTACCGGAGGTGGTAGTGGAAGCAGGGACGATAGGGACATTTAAGGGGCATCTTGACAAATATATGAATAGGATGGGAATAGAAGGAAACGGACCCAGGAAGTGTAGAAGATTGTAGTTTAGTCGGGCAGCATGGTCGGCACGGGCTTGGAGGGCCGAAGGGCCTGTTCCTGTGCTGTACATTTCTTTGTTCTTTGTTCTTTGTTCTGCGTCAAATTGGATTCTCCGCTCCAGCACTGGCCGCGATTTCGGCATCGGGGTGCAGAGAATCTAGCCTGTGAAATTCCATTATGTTATGATCACCTTGCCAAGAAAATCCTTTAGTATGATGCTACAAAAGCTGCAATGGTTATGTTTTAAACTGTCCCCTTTAATACAAGATGGAATTGAATAATTTGGAAAGGGGGTTGTGTCCTCTTATGAAATCTTCCCAAAGACAAGCCTATAAGACGCCCTCGCAACAGGGATAGGAGTCCAGGCCAAAACGTACTGAAACTAAGGTGCCAGTTTTAATACCTGTACACACAAAAGGAGGCAGCGTGCTGCACGCAGACTCTCGAGGCAGTCACCGAGGGAGATTTGAGGAAGAACACCGGCATTGCTATGCCTCACAGGGGAAAATACTGTTTCCAGGTTAACCATCAAGCAGCATTTGAAGAAATTAAATTTGTTGAAGTTTAAAGACCAAGGAATTGCCAGAAGGTTCCTTGCTACTAATCTTCGCCTTGAAGATTGAGTGAAATGGACTTTGTTTAAAAGAATGCTGGAAGATTCACCCTGGAAGGGCAGGGAGAAGGGATCTGTTTAAAGTCAAAAGGAGTGTGGGATTTTAAAATAAGACTATATTTCAGCTGAGATTGCAGTGTAATTTATAAATGGTGCGGGGTTTTTGATTGTGTAAAGAATTTAATGGGAAATTCTTTTACTGTCATTCAGTCTATAATGTACCGACTAAATAATAT
The DNA here is from genome assembly GCF_047496885.1 of Scyliorhinus torazame. Taxonomy (NCBI): domain Eukaryota; kingdom Metazoa; phylum Chordata; class Chondrichthyes; order Carcharhiniformes; family Scyliorhinidae; genus Scyliorhinus; species Scyliorhinus torazame. The sequence goes on along the minus strand of NC_092713.1, from coordinate 253,422,000 downwards.
TTAGTCAGTGTTGATTTTAATGAGTTTTCTCCAGTAAAAGTGTTGAAACACAATACCTTGTTTGTGTGGTTATTGGTGTCAGTCACTGGGATGGATGTTCATCTCTTTTTAAAAGTCAGCATTCTCTATGGGAGCATAACATAACAATGTGGTAAATAATTAATCCTGTCTCATTTTACATAACCAGGTCTGAAGTAGCTTGATAAAAGCAAATTACTGCAGATGCTGGAATCTGCAACAAAAACAGAAAATACAGGACAAACTCTGTGTAGCGCACAAAGACTCACGAGAGACGAATAGAGATGAAGTCGACGAGGCTTTATTAAGCGTGACTTGTTCCCCGCAGTTCAGTAACAGACTGGCCTGCGGGGGAGAACTCCTGGTTCTTATACTCCGCCTTCAGGGCGGAGCTAGAGGTCAACAGCCAACCAGGACCCGGGATCTGTCAGCCAATGACATCACGGCTTCACAGTCCCACATGACCCCTAATGCATACTACCACATTCACCCCTTGTTAAAAATGAACCCGGCAGGGTGGTGCTTCGCATGGTGGTAAGGGTTTACAAGGCTGGTCCTGGGAGGAAAACGTTTGCATGTCATCACAGTATGTACAGGGTTTTTTTTTTGTTTTGCACTATTTACAGTGGTCGTAAGGGGGAAAAGAAAAAAAAGTTCTCGTTAAAGTCCACAACATTGTAGTGTTACATCCGTGCCACGAGTCGGTCGGGCGGTCTGGTCGTCCTTGTCGATCGCCTCGGCCCCGGTGGTGGTGCTTGTTCCCGTGTTGTCGTCTCCGGGAGCCTTACGGTTTCTGCTTCAGCTTCACTTCTGGTCGGACCTGGGAGGAGGACCGATCCTCCCGGGAAGGGGGCGGTGGCGGGGTGCGCCGGTGGCAGGGAGGGGGTGATTGGTGTCGGGGGGGGTGCATGTTGCCGGCGGGCGCCAGATCTCGCAGGGAGACCGTGTCCTGTCGGCCGTCGGGGTACTCCACGTAAGCGTACTGCGGGTTCGTGTGGAGGAGGTGAACCCTCTCGACCAACGGGTCCGACTTGTGCGCCCGCACATGTTTTCGGAGCAAGATGGGTCCTGGGGCCGCCAGCCAGGTCGGCAGTGACGTTCCAGAGGAGGACTTCCTGGGGAAGACAAGGAGGCGCTCATGAGGCGTTTGGTTAGTGGTGGTACACAGTAGTGACCGGATGGAGTGGAGAGCGTCTGGGAGGACCTCCTGCCACCGTGAAACTAGGAGGTCCCTGGACCGTAGGGCCAGTAGGACGGTCTTCCAGACCGTGCCGTTCTCCCTCTCTACTTGCCCGTTCCCCCGGGGGTTGTAGCTGGTCGTCCTGCTCGAGGCTATACCGTTGCTGAGCAGGAACTGGCGCAGCTCGTCACTCATGAAGGAGGACCCCCTGTCGCTGTGGACGTATGCGGGGCAACCGAACAGTGTGAATATGGTGTTAAGGGCTTTAATGACTGTGGCCGCTGTCATGTAAGGGCAGGGGATGGCGAAGGGGAAACGGGAGTACTCGTCCACCACATTCAGGAAGTATGTGTTGCGGTCGGTGGAGGGGAGGGGCCCTTTGAAATCCAGACTAAGGCGTTCAAAGGGACGGGAAGCCTTGATCAGGTGCGCACCATCCGGCCTGAAAAAGTGCGGTTTGCACTTTGTGCAGATGTGGCAGTTCCTTGTGACTGTACGGACCTCCTCCACAGAGTAGGGGAGGTTGCGGGACTTTATAAAATGGTAGAACCGAGTGACCCCCGGGTGGCAGAGGTCCTCGTGGAGGGTTTGGAGGCGGTTAATTTGTGCGTTGACACATGTGCCGCGGGATAGGGCATCGGACGGCTCGTTCAGCTTTCCGGGACGGTACAGGATCTCATAGTTGAAAGTGGAGAGCTCGATCCTCCACCTTAAGATCTTGTCGTTTTTAATTTTGCCCCGCTGTGCATTATCGAACATGAAGGCTACCGACCGTTGGTCCGTGAGGAGAGTGAATCTCCTGCCGGCCAGGTAATGCCTCCAATGTCGCACAGCTTCCACTATGGCTTGGGCTTCCTTTTCCACTGAGGAGTGGCGGATTTCTGAAGCGTGGAGGGTTCGGGAGAAAAAGGTCACGGGTCTGCCCGCTTGGTTAAGGGTGGCCGCTAGAGCTACATCGGAGGCGTCGCTCTCGACCTGGAAGGGGAGGGACTCGTCGATGGCGCGCATCGTGGCCTTTGCGATATCCGCTTTGATGCGGCTGAAGGCCTGGCAAGCCTCTGTCGACAGAGGGAAGGTCGTGGTCTGTATTAGGGGGCGGGCCTTGTCTGCATACTGGGGGACCCACTGGGCGTAATATGAAAAGAACCCCAGGCAGCGTTTTAGGGCTTTTGAGCAGTGAGGGAGGGGAAATTCCATGAGGGGGCGCATGCGTTCGGGGTCGGGGCCTATTATCCCATTGCGCACTACATATCCCAAGATGGCTAGCCGGTTTGTGCTGAACACGCACTTGTCCTCGTTGTATGTGAGGTTCAAGGCTTTAGCGGTCTGGAGGAATTTTTGGAGGTTGGCGTCGTGGTCCTGCTGATCGTGGCCGCAGATGGTTACGTTGTCGAGATACGGGAACGTGGCCTGCAACCCGTGTTGATCAACCATTCGGACCATCTCTCGTTGGAAGACCGAGACCCCGTTTGTGACGCCAAATGGGACCCTTAGGAAGTGGTATAATCGCCCGTCTGCCTCGAAGGCTGTGTACTTGCGGTCACTTGGGCGGATGGGGAGCTGATGGTAGGCGGACTTGAGGTCCACGGTGGAGAAGACCTTATATTGGGCAATCCGATTGACCATGTCGGATATGCGGGGGAGAGGGTATGCTTCTAATTGTGTGTACCTGTTGATGGTCTGACTATAGTCTACGACCATACTTTGCTTCTCCCCTGTCTTTACTACTACCACCTGTGCTCTCCAGGGACTATTGCTGGCCTGGATTATGCCTTCCTTCAGTAGCCGCTGGACTTCGGACTGAATGAATGTCCGGTCCTGGGCGCTGTACCGTCTGCTCCTAGTGGCGACGGGTTTGCAATCCGGGGTGAGGTTTGCAAACAAGGATGGGGGCTCAACCTTGAGGGTTGCGAGGCCGCAGATAGTGAGTGGGGGTATTGGGCCGCCGAATTGGAAGGTTAGGCTCTGCAGATTGCACTGGAAGTCTAATCCCAGTAATGTGGGCGCGCAGAGTTGGGGAAGGACGTAGAGCCTGTAGTTTTTAAACTCCCTCCCTTGCACCGTTAGGGTTACTATGCAGAAGACTTTAATCTGTACGGAGTGGGATCCTGCAGCTAGGGAAATCTTTTGCGCACTGGGACGGATGGTCAAAAAACAGCGTCTTACCGTGTCGGGGTGGATGAAGCTTTCTGTGCTCCCGGAGTCGAGCAGGCATGGTGTCTCGTGGCCGTTTATCAGCACCGTTGTTGTCGTCGTCTGGAGCGTCCGGGGCCGTGCTTGGTCCAGCGTCATTGAGGCCAGACGTGATCGTAGTGCTTGAGCGTCTTCCTCGAACCCCGTGGAGCCGTCGACACTGGGGTCCGTTGTTGCCGTCCAAGATGGCGGCGGGGGTGAACAAAATGGCCGCCCCCATGCATCACATATGGCTGGGGGTCACAAGATGGCGGCGGGGGTGGACAAAATGGCCGCCCCCATGCGTCGCACAGGGCTGGGGGGTCCCAAGATGGCGGCGCCCCTCCTCCCCTCGTGGTGGCTGGGACCCAAAATGGCGCCGCCTGCGGGTCACACATGGGGCGCTGGGGGGGTTGGGGAGCGTTTGAAATGCGCAGGGCTCCTTGTTCTCCAGGGACAGCGGTGGCCGGGACCCAAAATTGCTGCGCTTGCGGGTCGTACATAGGGCACTGGGGGGGTTGGGGAGCGTTAGAAACGCGCAGGACTGCTCCTTCTCCTGGGACAGCGGCAACCTCCCGGGACCGGCACACAGCCGCGAAATGGCCCTTTTTCCCGCAGCTCTTGCAAATCGCTGCGCGGGCCGGGCAGCGCTGCCGGGGGTGTTTCGCCTGGCCGCAGAAATAGCAGCGGGCTTCCCAGGGACGACTTGGAGTCTGAACCGCGCAAGCCTGTGGGGTGGGGGGGGGTGGGTTGTCGCGACGGGGGTCCACTGAGCCCAAGGGGCTGCCGCGCGGTCGGGTCGTCCGCGCGGGCGTTTCGCGCGGCTACATCCAGGGAGGCTGCAAGGGCCCGTGCCTCTGAGAGTCCCAGCGACTCTTTTTCCAAAAGTCTTTGGCAGATTTGGGGAGAGTTCATACCTGCGACAAAAGCATCGCGCATCAACATGTCCATGTGTTCAATCGCGTTTACCGGCGGGCAGCTGCAGGCCCGTCCCAAAATTAGCAGCGCGGCGTAGAATTCGTCCAGCGATTCTCCGGGACTTTGCCATCTCATTGCGAGTTGGTAGCGTGCGTAGATCTGGTTCACTGGGCGAATATAGATGCTCTTTAGTGCTGCGAACGCCGTCTGGAAATCCTCTGCATCTTCGATGAGAGCGAAAATTTCCGGGCTTACCCTCGAGTGCAGGACCTGTAGTTTCTGGTCTTCTGTGACCCGGCCGGGGGCCGTTCTGATGTAGGCCTCGAAACAAGTCTGCCAGTGTTTGAAAACTGCTGCTGAGTTCACTGCGTTGGGGCTGATCCTCAGGCATTCCGGGATGATCCTGAGCTCCATAGTCCTTTAAGCACGCTTAATAAATTGTAGCGCACAAAGACTCACGAGAGACGAATAGAGATGAAGTCGATGAGGCTTTATTAAGTGTGACTTGTTCCCCGCAGTTCAGTAACAGACTGGCCTGCGGGGGAGAACTCCTGGTTCTTATACTCCGCCTTCAGGGCGGAGCTAGAGGTCAACAGCCAACCAGGACCCGGGATCTGTCAGCCAATGACATCACGGCTTCACAGTCCCACATGACCCCTAATGCATACTACCACACTCTGCAGGTCTGACGGCATCCATGGAGAGAAGAGGGAGCTAACGTTTCGAGTCTGATGACCAAGGTCAGCTTTGACAAAGAGTCATCCAGACTCGAAACATTAGCTCCCTTTTCTCTCCACAGATGCTGTCTGACCTGCTGAGATTATCCAGTATTTTCTGCTTTTGTCTAAAAAAGCTTGTTTCCTTGTTGGTTCCAGAATGTATTGTTCGAAGAAACTTTCTCATGTACAGTCGATGAATTTATCCTCTCGATCACTTTTGTCAATTTACTTTGTCCAATCTTTCCAATGGTTAAAATCTCCCACAATAATTGAAGTACCTTTCTTATCAGCCACCGTTACTTTTTAAATTTGTTGACTCCAGCGTAGCTGTTGTAGGGAGGCTTCAAATTACTCCCACCAGTGACTTACTTCCTTTACTATTTCTTGCCTCCACCCAAACTGATTCTGCATTTTGATCCTCTGAGCCAATTTAATTTATCACTCATGTACTGATCTGTTCCTTTGTTAACAGAATTACCCCAATCATTTTTCCTTTCTCCCTGTGTTTCTGAAATGTCAAAAAGCCTTTAATGTTCAGGCCCAGCCATGTCACTTTGCAACCATGGGTGCAATATAATTCAGCCTGTTGCAGCAGGAACCATGGCAGCCAGGCCCACCTACTGGCAATCAATTATTATAGCTGAATTCTTATTGGAACTTTCTATCCATTTGGTTCTTTTAAAACCTGTCAAAAATGTTTTCACAAGCGATTCTTGGAGTGGATTTATATTTTCTGAAAAAATTCTGTGGTAAATTGACCAAAAACAGCTTTCTGGCCAGTAGGACAGCAGGGTAGCACAGTGGGAAGCACGGTTGCTTCACAGCTCCAGGGTCCCAGGTTCGATTCCCGGCTTGGGTCACTGTCTGTGTGGAGTCTGCACGTTCTCCCCGTGTCTGCGTGGGTTTCGTCCGAGTGCTCCGATTTCCTCCCACAAGTCCCGAAAGATGTGCTGTTAGATAATTTGGAAATTCTGAATTCTCCCTCTGTGTACCTGAACAGGCGCCGGAGTGTGGTGACTAGGGGCTTTGAACAGTAACTTCATTGCAGTGTTAATATACGCCTACTTGTGACTATAAAGATTTTTAGTATAATTTGTGAGATCCCGTCTCTTTTAATTTTCTTGGTGTTCTTGCTAATTCAAGTTATGCCCAATTAAAAATGGAAAAGAAAATGATGAGTAATGCCAATTTATTTAAATTGACAAAGCATCCTGCATTTGTCAAATTGGATTGTCAAAATATTACAATTATTTATTAAATACAAGAACACCAACAATGATCATAAATTGTCCTTTAATACAATACAAACATCACAATAATTCCAAAAGTTACATAATATATTTTCTTACAAGAATACCTTAAAACTGACACAATATAAAAGTAACCATTCACTTCAAAGGTCACAGCACACCATGAACAGTGACAAAACCAGGAAAATTCAGAACTTGAAAGCTCTTGGGCAAAGAAAACCCAGCTGGAATCCTACGGATTAATGTGAGGCTTAAAACTTTATTATTTTATTGTACCTAATAATCTAAAATAGCTTATTTGTACCAAAATCTGTGTCAGCATAATTATAAACGAAAAAGTGCAGCCACTGAAAAATTCAACAAATTGGGGTTTTATAACAGCTTAAAAGGCAGCTAATTTGTGTTACACGCAGGTGCCTGAATGACACTGAGTTGTCAATCAGCAATGATTGTCCAATCTTTTTGCTGCAGACAGCTCAATTAATTAAATGTAAAAATAAGAATTCAAAGCTTATAAGAAATCAAAGTTGTTTTTTTCAAGCATCTTCTGATGAACAGATGGATTTCAAATTTCTGTGCACTCAGCCAGCAATATAAGAATTCCCATTGGTCTGCAATTTGTTCACTGGTTCATTCTCCTGTGAAGAAATGTTGGATTAGTATGTTGAAAAAATAATAATTCCAATGATCGAATGTAATTCATTTTTCCAATATCTTTTCTAGTAGTTTTTTAATTCAGTTGAAAATGAGTTGATCACCAAAAATAAAAGCCTTTCCTAATAATTCTTATTAGTGTCACAAGTAATCTTACATTAATTCCGCAATAAAGTTACTGTGGAAATCCCCTAGTCGCCACATTCCTGTGCCTGTTCGGGTACACGGAGGGGGAATTCAGAATGTCCAATTCACCTAACAAGCGCATCTTTCGGGACTTGTGAGAGGAAACAGGAGCACCCGGAGGAAACCCATGCAGACACGGGGAGAACGTGCACACTCCGCACAGACAGTGACCCAAGCTGGGAATCGAACCTGAGTCCCTGGTTCTATGAAGCAACAGTGCTAACCAAACCTCCTTTGACTGCACCTTCCAAACATGTGACCTCTACCACTGAGAAAAACGAGGGGAGTTGATGCATGGGAGCATCAACACCTGCACATTCACTTCCCAGCCACACATCATACTGGCTTGGAATTATAGTGGCATTCCTTCACTGTTGTGGTGTCAAAATCCTGGAAATCCCTTCCTAACAACATTTTCATATGGAATGCAACATTTCAAGAAGGCGACTCCTCACCACCTTCTCATGAACAATAATGGGATGGACAATAATTGCTGGCCTCGCAAGGTTCCCAAGAATAAATTAGAAATAAGGGTCCTCAGTCTCCAATTGTCATTAACCCAATTAAAAAGTAATTGAACCAATAAAACAAAAACATTAATACTGAACAATTTAATAGTTTCATTGGTATAATTCCAGTTTCCAGTCTATTTCTTTGCAAAGTAAATACTATATTAATATGGAGAACTTTTAAAAAGTGCCCACTAGTAGTACCAAAGAAAATGAATACAATTTTAAAAGCCTTCCTTAACTAGTACAATCATCAGAATATCACAATTTCTTCCTGGGGTTGTGGTTAATGTTGTGGCTTTGGCCCAATTTTGGCGAATTAAATCTGCAATCATGATAAAAAATTGTGGTATTCGGCTTAACTCACATTTAAAATCCCCGATCTTTTATGTTGTTTTGGATGATTTCACCTAGATTGTACTTGTTTTAATCGTGTAAACAATCTAGCCTGTCAAATCGCTCCTGTTTACAACATTACGCACAAATATGTTTACATTTCTTACATACTTACTTTCTCATAAGAGCAATAATTTTCTTCCCGACTTTGGAGTCAGGGTTCAAGCATATTCTGCGATTTTGCAAGTTGACACTTTGGGAAGATTAAACCACAATTAATTGAAAGTCATTCCACCTTAATATCTGTTTATTAAGTACAACTGTAAATAAGAAAGACAGTTCTTACATGATCTCAATGTTTGGGCACAGACCCTGTTTAAAGAAAATGTTAACATTGGTGATTCCCATAGATGGTTGCAACTCTTCTGCTTGGTTAATGCATCTGCAACGTCTCTGAGTAGGCAAGCGTGGTACAGCTGTAATAGGAAACAACAGGCTCTTAAACTTTCATTGACAATTCGTAAAATCCAGTTGTGTCAAAATACAACAGTATTTTAATCCATAATATCGTATTTTTAATGTTAAGTTCAGAATTAAAAGGATCCTATAATCGTAAATATCTTACCATCTGCAAATACCAGGCACAGAGCAATGATTGAAAAAAAAGTGACTGAGGTTTTGCTGACCATTTTTCTACCAAGTCACTCCTACTTTCCCTTCGGTGTGAGATTCTTCTGTGCAGAAGCAAGAGATGAGAGGTTTTTTTATATACTGTCTTTGGGGTTGTAATGACATCAAGTGTTCCACACATACCAAGATTAAATTTGTCATAGGAAATTTTTTTCAAAACTACAGCAGATATCACAAGGTTGGTGATTAGAAAATATTCCAAATCCCAGTATGGGTGAGAATTTAACTCATTCAAAACCTACCCATTTGCATTTCCTGCTATTAAAATTAAGGGTTAAAATGAAATAGATTCTTTATCACGTTGAAATAATATAAATGCTAAACAAAATAGCATTGCTGCTATGAAATTTGCCTGGCAAATTATTATACTTAAAATCAAACCACCAAAAGGCTGTTGAACATCCATAGGAGTGCTATGCATGAAGTGCTGTGCCTCTTGTAATCAGGAGCTGAATTCTGGGATCCACTTGGTGCCTGTTCTACTTCATAGAATCATAGAACTTACAGAGCAGAAGGAGGTCATTCAGCCCATCAAGTCTGCACCAGCCCTTGGAAAGAGCACCCTAATTAAGCCCAAACCTCCACCCTATCCCCATAACCCAGTAACCCCACCTAACGTTTTGGACACTAAGGGGCAATTTAGCATGACCAATCCACCTAACCTGCACATCTTTGGACTGTGGGAGGAAACCGGAACACCCGGAGGAAACCCACGCAGACACAGGGAGAAAGTGCAAACTCCACACAGACAGTCATCCAAGGTTGGAATTGTACTTGGGTCCCTGGAGCTGTGAGGCAGCAGTGCTAACCGCTGTGCCAGCCTGTCGCCCCTTTCATGATTTCTAATGAGGTCCAGAAGAATCTGTGCTTTCATTGAGAGTCTGTGCACTTGTAACGTGCTATTAAGGCCCTGAGAAAAATGCAATTGGGGTAATAGTTGCATAATATAGCCACAGTACCTGAACAAATCTCCACTCAGCATCCTTATGAAATGCATGCTGTCGTGATATCATGGTTGTGTTATAATTCACCGACTGACCACCAAGGGTCTCATTAGTATATAAGTGAATGTTAGAGTCGGGTGACCTCAGACTGACTAGGGAGTTGGGAGAGAGATAGTGGTTTGTGAATGTTCATACTGCTATTCATCTGTTGTTTTATATATATTTAACCCACAGTTAAAGTTAATAAATCTTTTATAGCTTTAGCTACAAGTGTTCTTGTAATATAAATCAGGCCATCCGGCTAGCACAGTGGTCAGCACTGTTGCATCACAGCGCCACAGTCCCAGGTTCGATTCCCGGCTTGGGTCACTGTGCAGAGACTGCACATTCTACCCGTGTCTGCGTGGGTTTCCTCTGGGTGCTCTGGATTCCGCCCACAAGTCCCAAAAGAAGTATTGTTAGGTAGTTTGGACATTCCTAATTCTCCCTCAGTGTACATGATCAGGTGCCGGAGTGTGGCGGGTAGGGAATTTTCCCAGTAACTTCATTACAGTGTTAATGTAAGCCTAGTTGTGACACGACTAAAGATTATTATTATTGTAATTATACATGGTACCAGGGTTGGATGGTATTAAACGCTGAGAAAAAACTATCAGCCTGCCACGAGGTCCACAGAGATTTGAAGATTTTGCAGCCTGCAGGAATGAACCACATGGAGCCATTGAAGCCACCAATGAGTCTCAAAAGTCATGGTAATGTGGACAGCAACTGCCATGTGTTCAAACAACAATTTAATCTGTTTCTTACTGCAGTAAATTTAGGAGATCAATCAGAATCGTGTACAGTAGCGCTGCTCCTTACAGCGGCAGGGCCCGAAGCAGTTGTGTTTAATACATTTAAATTTGCAAACGATGAAGATAGGAATAATTTTAATGGTTGCTGAGGGAATCGGCGCTGTCTTTGGAACAAACAGTTCAGATTTGTCAGGCTCACGAGCTAGCAGCACAGCATTCTAATGTTTCTCAGTAATGGTGGTGTATTCTTGGAGGAAAGCACTCCGGTTGCTGCCCTTTTTCCAAAAAGGCGGGAGATTTCCAAAAAATGGTGGGAAAGGTGCTGCAGCTGCTCGCACACCAACAATCAGGTTAAGGATCAGGACAAAGTATTTCTGTGTGAAAGATGTGGTCAAAGGCACAAATTAAGGCAGTGTCCAGCGTTTGTCAAGCTTTGTTCCAGATACAAAGAAATAAAATCACTTTGCTCAGAAATGTTACTCTAAGTTCAACCCCAGATCAGTCAGCACAATGGAAGACACAGTCTCCAGTGAGGAAACATCATTATTTGTTGGAGAAAAATAAGAATTTTTTGGAGACATCAAAAAATTCTCCAGCATTTAAAAAATGCAACCTGATGCTCCATTTAAAATAAATGCAGTTGATGAGGAGAAATGGCTGCTACCACTTGACGTGAACAGTACAGTGGTCCAAGTGAAATTAGATACTGGTGCCAAAGCCAATTTAATCAGCATGCCTGATTTAAAATATCTAAAAAGTCAGCCAATTAGAAGAAATCACAAAATATCTCAGAGATTATAATAGTTCAAGCATTAACGGTTATGATGCTTGTGACCTGAGTGTAGTGGTGAAGAACACAGTTTATTCTGTCCCATTCTGCATTGCCCGAGGGCTTAGATTCATTATTAAGTCATCAGTCCTGTGAAGAATTAGGTCTAGTGCAGTTGGTATATAGCATCCAAAAAGGATTGGATCAACACTCCAATGATTCTGAGAACATTATCAGCAAATACAGCGATGTGTTCACAGGTTTTAGTGCACCGGTACAAACTATTAGTAGTGATATTGCTTAAGTTGTAGATCTGCATGTCAAACTCATTTCTACCCTACCACCCGTATCAGATATGAAACCACAAGTTGTCAAGAAGATAGAAGAACCTGCCAATGGGGTACATTCCATGATATATGTGGAACAAAAAAATGGTGATAGAGGCATGGATCCCAAAGATCTTAACGAAAAAAGTGTACATATTGTAAAACAATCATTACAGAAAGCAATGGACAGTCCATCTGATCCATATCTCATGAAATATGTTACAAAGCTTTACCATTGTCACGTGGTAGATCACCAGCAGAGTTACTCATGAATAGAAGATTGCGTAGCACACTTCCCTATTTGGAAAAGAAGGAGGAGAATGCAGTGGTACTCCAGGAAATGCAAAACATTAAAGCAAAACAGAAGCAGTTCTATGATAGAGTGTCTAGAATGTTACCACCTCTGAGTAGTGATGACATTGTGAGAATAGAAAATTCAGGCAATTGGTCGAGAAAAGCTATTGTACTTGAAGTAGCACCTCATTCCCACAATGTACAGACAGAGGATGGGCTGGTTTTAAGAAGAAATCGTTGCGCACTCTTGAAAACCAGAGAAGACTTTCACAACACCGTGATGGATGACAAATCTGAGCAGCCAGGTCAAACTTTGAGAAGATCAACCAGTGTCAGAGAAAAACCTAATCGACTCAATTTATAGATTTGGACTATTTGTACATACTATGTTTGCTGTTCTTCTGTGTGTATATTATATATATACAAATATATATAATTTGGTTTTTAAAATATTTAAAGAAAAAAATTAATACTGTTAGACTCTCAGGCTAATGATATCACACGTAAATATACTGATGGTAATATATTAATTTATTCGTTCAAAGGAAAGGGGATGTCGTAATATCATGGTTGTGTTGCAATTCACCGACTGACCACTAGGAATCTCATTGGTATATAAGTGAATGGTAGAGTCAGGTGACATCAGACTGATTAGGGAGCTGGGAGGGAGGTTGCTTGTGCATGTTCATACTGTAATTCATCTGTTGTTAAACTGGGCATGTACTTTGTTAGTTTGTTGTCAGTCGCTGCTGAGTTTGTTTCCACTGATTTCAAAATTGTTTTGAGGTTTCCAAACCTGAAATTACTCAGATTCCCCAGGCTGTACCCCGTCTGCTTTCTTTGGCAATTTCTCCAGGGCATAATATTGGGTGCCTGCTTTATAAGAACAAAGGCTACTCCTCTGAGATTCCTCTCTTTTTGAGGGTTCTGGAGGATGGCCCTGGGCTACTCCAATGGACAGGGATGTGAGCAGAGCTCTCCCCTGAGGGTACCCCGCCCCCTGGTGCTGCCAGTTCAGGAGGCCCACTGTTATCTCGGCCAGGGTCTGGATGCTCGCGGCATGGAGCACAGGGAGTGGATCACTTCCAGCTAGAACTGTGCCATATCACACTGCGACTGTGCCCACACTTCCTGGGTCTGTGCCACATCAGCCAGTGACTGTGCCATGTCCCTCTTGGACTGGGCCACCTCCCTCTGCATCTGTGCCATGTCGGCCAGCACCTGGCCAATGCCACCGACATTCCCAGTCATCACCTGCAGTGACTGGGCAGGAGTGCCGCTGCAATGTCCAGCTGGCTCTGGCACATGGCTGCTTGTGAGAGGGCAACCCTGCCTTGGGCCTCAGCCACTGCCTGCAAAGATTGCCCCAGGCCTTGGAAATGCTAATCCATAGCCGAAACCCTCCCCCCCCCCAAGGCCTCCACCGCGGATGCCAAAAGTGCGGGGTTAGCCTGGGTGGCACGCATGGTCTGCATCACCTCCCGCTCCTGCATGCGGTTGGTCTCCTCCACCTGCACTTGCAAGTGCTGGGTGCTCACGACAACCCCTCATGTAATCCTTGGCTCTGCAACTGCATCTCCACAATCAATGGGACCGTCCATTCCAGAAACCCGACTGGACAGCAGCTAGTCCTTGGGGTCGGCCTGCCCTCCAACCGTCCATCCCTTTGGCTGTTCCTACCTCCACCTGATGTACCGGAGCAGCTGTGTGGTGAGCACCAGAGAGTGTCCCAGGAGCCTCTTCACTAAAATTCCCAACCGCGATGAGTGTCTCTGGGATGGTGGAGGGTGAAGGAGACAGCTGTGACGGGAAATCGTCAACATCGGATTCAGGGCCCACTACTCTGGGGCTGCAGGTACAGCAGTCCCCCGCCAGTCTTTTCCCACACCTGGGAGTTATGGGTGGTCTTCTCCTGGGGAGTGGGGGAGAACTTCAACAGACATCCCACAGTCCAATGAACTTGAGCAAATGTTTTCCACTAATTTTGCTCCCAATGCCCTAAAGCATGATAGCAGTCAGTGATGCTGGATGAGTTTTGGTTGTGTTTTTTTTACTTGCAAGTTCCACTCTGCAGCATGGTTTCAGATATAAAATTCCGATAAAAAGATGTATTATTAATTATCATTTATCAAGAAGATCAATTAACTCGCAAATTTGATTCCCTGCAGTGGTAAAGGAAGAGACTTGTCCCTTTATGAGCAATGGTTGAGGTCATATTGGAATTGTGGTACCCTCAATAACGACGCTTAGAGTGTAAACAGTAAAGAAGGCTTTAATAAACTAAGAACTAGGCTAGAGCCGAGACGTGTGCTAACTGCTGCACTGCCCACAAGGCGGCCCCTTATATACGTCTCACAGATGGGCGGAGCCGTAGGCGGAGTTCCCCAGGGTTCCAAGCCCGGTCTTAAAGGGGACATCACCTTACATGATGACAAGGGTACAGTGTTACAGTAACTGTTCATCACATTCACCTCCTGTTTAAAAAAGAGTCCGGCGGGGGTGAAGTGCCATCATAGGTCCATCCGTCTCGGTGGCTGGATCGTCCTCATCGACTTCCTCAGTTTGGGCGGTGGTGCGGCGGCCGGTGGTGCGGCGGACACGGACGTCCTGGTTGAGGGTACATCCGGGAGCACGGCGGTCGGAGCTTCGGTCCGGGTCGGGGCAGGGGAACAGGGCGCAGGGAGAATAGGCGGGGCCGGGGGTAGCGGTGCCGGCGCCGGCGGAGTGTGTAAAGAGGGGGCGCTCGGTAGGTGCTCACCAATGGGGGGTGGGGCCGGGAGGGGGTGTGTTGTAGGGGGTGCCGGGTCCTGCAGGGGAGCGGCGCGGGAAGGGGCGTCTGTAGTGGGGGATCCAGCGGGTGCCAGATCCCGGAGGGAAACCGTATCTTGCCTGCCGTCGGGGTACTCAACATAAGCGTAACTGGGTTGGCGTGGAGTAATCGGACCTTTTCGACCAGGGGGTCCGTTTTATGGTTCCTCGCGTGCCTCCGGAGAAGAACAGGTCCCGGAGTCGTCAGCCAAGGTGGAAGCGAGACCCCAGAGGTGTACTTCCTGGGGAAGACAAACAATCGGTTGTGCGGGGTCTCATTCGTGGCCGTGAAGAGGAGCGACCTAATGGAGTGTAGGGCATCGGGCAGGACCTCCTGCCAGCGGGTAGTTGGGAGACTTCTCGACCGTAGGGCCAGAAGGACAGCCTTCCCACACTGTCGCGTTCTCCCTCTCCACTTGCCCGTTTCCCCGCGGGTTATAACTGGTCGTTCTGCTCGAGGCGATGCCTTTGCTGAGCAGATACTGGCGCAGTTCATCGCTCACGAACGATGTACCCCGGTCGCTGTGGATATAAGCAGGTAAACCGAACAGAGTGAAGATGCTGTGCAGTGCCTTAATCACGGTGGCTGAGGTCATGCCAGGGCAGGGAATGGCGAATGGGAAACGGGAGAACTCATCGATAACAGTGAGGAAATAGGCATTACGATTGGTGGACGGGAGGGGCCCCATGAAGTCCACGCTCAGTCGCTCAAAGGGCCCCGAGGCCTTTACGAGCCGAACCTTGTCTGGCCGGTAGAAGTGCGGTTTGCACTCCGCACAGATCTGGCAGGCCCTGATCATGGCCTTGACCTCCTTGGTTGAGTAAGGTAGGTTGCGGGACTTGATAAAATGGACGAGCCGGGTAACCCCCGGGTGGCAGAGGTCATTGTGGATGGCTTGCAGGCGGTCGTCCTGCGCGTTGGCGCATGTGCCGCGGGACAGGGCATCTGGGGGCTCATTGAGCTCCCCTGGATGATACTTGATATCGTACGTGTAGGTGGAGAGTTCGATCCTCCACCTCAAAATGTTATCATTTTTTATTTTGCCCCGTTGCGTGTTATCGAACATATAGGCGACTGACCGTTGGTCGGTGACGAGGGTGAACCTCCTACCGGCTAGGTAGTGCCTCCAGCATCCGCACAGCCTCCACAATGGCTTGTGCCTCCTTCTCGACTGCAGAGTGTCGAACCTCGGAGGCGGTGAGGGTCCGTGAGAAGAACGCTACTGGTCTGCCTGCCTGATTGAGGGTAGCAGCCAGGGCGATGTCTGATGCATCGCTCTCTACCTGGAAGGAGATAGTTTTGTCCACCGCGCGCATAGCGGCCTTGACGATATCGGCCTTGATGCGGTTGAAGGCCAATTGAGCCTCAGCTGAGAGGGGAAAAGTGGTGGCCTTTATGAGTGGGTGGGCTTCGTCTGCATACTTGGGGACCCACTGGGCGTAGTAGGAGAAGAGCCCCAAGCACCGTTTGAGGGCCTTGAGGCTGCGGGGGAGGGGGGTTCCTTAAGGGGGTGCATGTGGTCGGGGTCGGGACCTAGGACCCCATCTTCCACGACATAGCCAAGGATGGCTAGCCGGGTTGTGTGGAAAACGCATTTTTCCTCATTATAGGTCAGGTTAAGGGCTTGGGCGGTCTGGAGGAACTTTTCGAGGTTAGCGTCATGGTCCTGCTGGTCATGGCCACAGATGGTGACATTGTCCAAGTACGGGTATGTAGCCCGCAAACCGTACTGGTTCACCATTTGATCCATCGCCCTTTGAAAGACGGAGACCCCATTTGTGACACCGAAGGGGACCCTGAGGAAGTGGAAAAGCCGGCCAGCTTCTTCGAAGGCAGTATAGGGGCGGTCTTTTGGTCGGATGGGGAGCTGGTGGTAGGCGGATTTGAGGTTGACCGTGGAAAATACTCGGTATTGGGCGATCCGATTTACCATTTCCGCGATGCGAGGAAGGGGGTACGCATCAAGCTGCGTGAATCGGTTTATGGTCTGGCTACAATCCACGACCATCTGTTTCTTATCCCCGGACCGGACTACCACCACTTGTGTTCTCCAAGGGCTGTTGCTAGCCTCGACGACCACCTCCCCCAGTAAACACTCGACCTCTGACTTGATAAAAGTCATGTCTTGGGCACTGTACCGCCGGCTCCTGGTGGCGACGGGCTTACAGTCGGGAGTGAGGTTCGCGAATAGCGAGGGGGGTGCGACTTTCAGTGTCGCAAGGCAGCTTACCGTGAGGGGGCCAAGGGTCCGCTGAACTTCAGTGTCTGGCTTCGGTGGCTGCACTGGAAATCCAGTTCGAGCAGCAGGGGGGCACAGAGGTGGGGAAGGATATAAAATTTGAAACAGGTGTACTTGGCACCCTGGCTCGAGAGATCCGCGATACAGTACCCCTTGATTTGTATCGAGTGGCCCCCGGATGCGAGGGCAATGGTTTGGGACGCGGAAGGGGTGTGCAGGGAGCAGCGCCTTACCGTTTCAGGATGGATAAAGCTTTCCGTGCTCCCAGAGTCGAAGAGGCAAGCAGTGTTGCGCCCGTTGACCTGGACCTGCATCATAGAGTTCTGCAAGTGTTTTGGCCGAGTTTGGTCGAGGGCGATCGCACCCACTCGCGGGTAGTCCGAGTCCTCAGCCGAGTTGGACTCATAAAATGGCCACCGCCGACTGCGCGTGTTGGGTCGAGAAGATGGCCGCCGACAAGATGGCCACTCCCATGATTCGCACAAGGCTGATGACGCATCAGAAGGGGGCATGTCAGGTCGGTGCGCAGCCTCATTGCGAGGCCTGCGGGCCTGAGAGCCTGATTTTTGGGCCGGCTGTTCTTTGTTCTTCTGTCCTCTGGGTCTGGCCAGGCAGACCTTCGCAAAATGCCCCTTCTTCCCGCAGTCGCTGCAGATCGCGGAGCGGGCTGGGCTGCGTGGGCGTGGGTGCTGGCCCTGCCCGCAGAAGTAGCACGATTCCCCCGAGCGCTGCCGGCAGGTAGAGAGCAGATGCCTGGCGTGCACCTCGTTGATAGGCTTGACGAACCGCTTGCGGAGTAGCTCGACCGCCTCTTCATAAGTCGTCGCCTTTTCGAGCGTGGCGGAGATTCTGTGACTCACCCGGGCGTGGAGTAGGTGCAGCTTGCGTGGCCCCAGGATGGGAGTCTCTGAGGAGTCCAGGTAAGCCTCGAAGCATCGGAGCCAGTATTAAAAAATTTATTTTGCCTCTGATGTCCATGCTTCCAGGTTGAGCTTCTCTGGTTTTAGGCCTGCATCCATCCTGAAGTAGTTTAGTTTATTAAATTGTGGTACCCTTAATAACGACACTTAGAGTGTAAACAGTCAAGAAGGCTTTAATAAACTAAGAACTAGGCTAGAGCCGAGACGTGTGCTAACTGCTGCACTGCCCACAAGGCGGCCCCTTATATACGGCTCACAGATGGGCGGAGCCGGAGGCGGAGTTCCCCAGGGTCCCAAGCCTGGTCTTAAAATGGACATCACCTTACATGATGACAAGGGTACAGTGTTACAGTAACCACTCATCACAGTAATTGTACCCAAACAGGCACCAGAGTGTGGCGACTTGCCCATTTTCACATTAACTGCATTACAGTGTAAATGTAAGCCTACTTGTGACACTATAAAAGATTATTATTATTAAACGGAGAACGCACAGAGTTAGATGGTCCAGCGAATGCAGCCCAGGGGGTGGGTAGCTGGTGGCTTCAGTAGCCAGGACACCCGGCCATGGCGGCCGGTATGGGTCCCGGCATGTGGTGCAGGGTGGGGTTTGACTGCCCTCCAGGTTAAGGGGGTGATGGGTGTGTCGGATGGGGGTTTGTGCCAGGGCACAATGCTGCTTACTCACCCTGGCCGCCCTGATGAGGTTGTGCAGTTTTTTACAGCACTGCAGGCAGGTCCGAACTATGTTGCTGGTAGCGGTGATGGCCTCTGCCACCTGCGCAGAGGCACGGCGAACAGCGGTGGCTGGCAACCTCCTTCCCAGGCCAGGGTACAGGGTGGCCCAGCTCTCCGCCACAGTGTCCAGGAGGTCTTGAGCTTGGCGTCCGTAAATCTCGGGGTCGCTCTCCTTGCTGCCATATTGTTGGCTGGGGTGGTGTGTGTGGGGAGTGCAATGTGTATATGCAGCTGCAGCTTGTGTGATGAATGATATCTGTATACATATGTACCTTTAATGCTTAGGCCCCTTTAAGACCAGGTTTGGAACCCTGGGGGGACTCCGCCTCCGGCTCCGCCCCCAGGAAGCTGTACATAAGGTTACGTTCAGTAGGCATCGTGCAGTGAGCACATTTCTCGGCAGCTGTCTGGTTTTCTGGTTATTAAAGCCTTTGTATTATCAAACTCCTTTCCTGAGCTGTAATTGAGGGTATCTCAATTTAATAACCAGAATACATCATGATGGACAGCGGTCTAAAGCTGGAGAAGCTCAATTTGGACGCTCGGTCGTCGGAAGCCACTGAAATTTTTAAATACTGGCTCCGGTGCTTTGAGGCCTATCTGAATTCCTCAGAGACTGAAGTTGACGGACCTCGCGAGCTGAGCTTACTACATGCCCGAGTGGGCCACCGACTATCCTCCGTGATCGAGAAAGCTACGACGTACGAAACGGCGGTCAAAATCCTACAGAAGCGCTTTGTAAAGCCGCTAAACGAGGTACATGCCAGACATTTGCTGTCGACCTGCCGCCAGCGCTCCGGGGAAAAGCTAGATGAATATTTGGAGCGACTCACTGCGCTCGCCAGGAACTGCGACCATAAAGAGGTGACGGCAGAAGTCCACATGAACTTACATATTCGTGATGCTTTCGTGTCCGGTATCCGATCCACGTACATCCGGCAGCGGCTCCTAGAAGACGGAGCAAAGGACCTCCAAGGCACGGAAACGCTCGCCTCTTCCCTGGAAGCGGCCCACCATAATCTCCGCACGTACTCCGGGGACCTTGCGAACCCCTCTCGATCCCCTCCAGACTCGGCCACGCTTCAGGCCTGCGCCGCGCGGTGACCCGCTCACACCGGGGACCCCAATGCTATTTCTGTGGGCAAGGCCAGCACTCATGCCAGTGTTGCCCGGCCCTCTCCGCTATCTGCGGCGAATGCGGAAAGAAGGGGCACTTCGCGAAGGTCTGCCTGGCTGGGCCCAAAGGCCAGAAACAAAAGTCTCATCGGGCCCAGAAATCGAACACCCGGGACCACAGGCCCCGCAACGCGGCCGGGCGGTGGCCAGACACGCCTACTTCTGACGTGTCATTGGCCTTGTGCGAGTCATGGGGGCGGTCATCTTGGCGGCGGCCATCTTCAAAACTCAAAACGTGCGACCGACGGCGGAGGCCATTTTGCGAGTCCGATTAGCCTAGGACTCTGACTGCCCGCAACTAGAAGCGATCACGCTCGATCAATCTCGGCCGAAGCACCTGCGAAACTCAATGATGCAGGTTCAAATCAATGGCCGCGACACCCCCTGCCTTTTTGACTCCGGGAGCACGGAGAGTTTTATCCATCCAGACACGGTAAGACGCTGCTCCCTGCGCACCTATCCCGCCTCCCAAACTATCGCCCTTGCACCTGGGCCTCATTCGGTCCAAATCACGGGGTATTGTGTCACGAACCTCACTATCCAAGGCGCCAAATACGCCCGTTTTAAACTTTATGGCCCCCCTCACCTCTGCGCCCCCACTGCTGCTCGGTCTGGACTTTCAGTGCAGCCACCGAAGCCTGACCCTGAAGTTCGTCGGACCCCTGCCCCCGCTCACGGTAGGTAGCCTGGCGACACTCAAAGTTGCACCACCCCCTCTTTGCGAACCTCACCCCCGACTGTAAGCCCGTCTCCACCAGGAGTCGGCGGTACAGAGCCCAAGACATGACTTTCATCAAGTCAGAGGTTCAGCGGCTACTAAAAGAAGGGGTCATAGAGGCTAGCAACAGCCCTTGGAGGGCACAAGTACTGGTAGTCCGCTCCGGGGAAAAACAATGTATGGTAGTGGACTATAGCCAGACCATAAACCGCTTTACGCAACTCGATGCGTACCCACTTCCCCGCATAGCAGAAATGGTGAACCAAATCGCCCAGTATCGGGTATTCTCCACGGTCGACCTAAAATCGGCCTATCATCAACTCTCTATCCGGCCAGAGGACCACCCCTATACAGCCTTCGAAGCAGCCGGTCGGCTCTTCCACTTCATCACGGTCCCTTTCGGTGTCACAAACGGAGTCTCAGTTTTCCAAAGGGCAATGGATCAAATGGTGGACCAGTACGGCTTACGGGCTACATACCCGTACTTGAACAACGTCACCATCTGTGGCCATGACCAGCAGGACCATGACGAAAACCTGAGGAAGTTCCTCCAGACCGCCCGGGCCATCAATCTGACATACAATAAAGAGAAATGCGTGTCCCACACAACCTGGCTAGCCATTCTCGGCTACGTCGTGGAAAACGGGGTCCTAGGGCCAGACCCCAACCGCATGCATATGCCCTCAATATGCCTACATAAGGAACTTCCCCTCCCCCGTAGCCTCAAGGCACTCAAACGGTGCCTGGGGCTCAATTCCTATTATGCCCAGTGGGTCCCCAGATATGCGGACAAAGCCCGTCCACTCATTAAGACCAAGTTTTTTCCCCTGACGGCTGAGGCTCAGTCGGCCTTCAGTCGTATCAAGGCCAATATCATCAAGGCCACCATGCATGCGGTGGACAAAACCATTCCCTTCCAGGTAGAGAGCGACGCATCAGACGTCGCCCTGGCTGCTACCCTCAACCAGGCGGGCAGACTGGTAGTGTTCTTCTCTATGAACCCTCACCGCCTCGGAAATTCGACACTCTGCAGTCGAGAAGAATGCTCAAGCCATAGTGGAGGCCGTGCGGCACTGGAGGCACTACCTAGCCGGTAGGAGGTTCGCCCTCGTCACCGACCAACGGTTGGTCGCCTTTAAGTTTGATAACGCACAACGGGGCAAAATAAAGAATGATAAAATTCTGAGGTGGAGGATCGAACTCTCCACCTACACGTACGATATTACATATCGTCCGGGGAAGCTCAATGAGTCGCCAGATGCCCTGTCCCGCGGCACGTGCGCCAACGCGCAGAAAGACCATCTGCAGGCCATCCACAATGACCTCTGCCACCCGGGGGTCACCCGGCTTGCCCATTTCATCAAGTCCCGCAACCTACCTTACTCCACCGAGGAGGTCAAGGCCATGATCAAGGCTTGCCAGATCTGTGCGGAGTGCAAACCGCACTTCTATCGACCAGACAAGGCTCGCCTGGTAAAGGCCTCTGGGCCCTTTGAGCGACTAAGCGTGGACTTCAAAGGGCCCCTCCCATAATCAAGGCACTGCAGAGCATCTTCACCCTGTTTGGTTTCCCCGCTTATATCCACAGCGACCGGGTTACATCGTTCATGAGCGATGAGCTGCGTCAGTATCTGCTCAACAAGGGCATCGCCTCGAGCAGAATGACCAGCTATAACCCTCGGGGAAACGGGCAGGTGGAGAGGGAGAACGCAACAGTTTGGAAGGTTGTCCTTCTAGCCCTATGGTCAAGAAGTCTTCCAAACACCCGCTGGCAGGAGGTCCTACCCGATGCCATACACTCCATTCGGTTGCTCCTCTGTACGGCCACGAACGAGACCCCCACAACCGTTTGTTTGTCTTGCCCAGGAAGTCCACCTCTGGGGTCTCGCTTCCACATTGGCTGACGACTCCGGGACCAGTTCTACTCCGGATGCACATGAGGAGCCATAAGACAGATCCACTGGTCGAGAGGGTCCAACTATTACACGCAAACCCTCAATACGCCTACGTCGAGCACCCCGACGGCAGGCAGGTCACCGTTTCCCTGCGAGACCTGGCACCCGCTGGCTCGCCCACCAACGCCCCCCCTTCCACTGACGCTCCCCTCCCCGCACCGGCGGTCGACTCCTACAGCGCTCCCCCCATAGCGCTCCCCTCCCCCCAGCCGGCGCCGGTACCAATCACCCTAGTCACCCCGGATACCCCCCCTGCTCCAACGCGGGCAAAGGCCCAGACAACCGTGCTTCTGGATATACCACCACCGAGGACGACCCTTTTCCGCCGGACCACCGCCGGAGCTGAGAAAGTCGACACGTGCAATCAGACCACCCAAAAGACTGAACTTGTAATTTCACTTCAACCCCGACGGACTATGCGTTTTTTTTAAACGGGGTGAATGTGATGAATGATATCTGTATACATATGTACCTTTAATGCATAGGCCCCTTTAAGACTGGGTTTGTAACCCTGGGGGACTCCGCCTCTGGCTCAGCCCCCAGGTAGCTGTATATAAAGTTACGTTCAGTAGGCAGCGTGCAGTGAGCACACCTCTCGGCAGCTGTCTGGTTTTCTGGTTATTAAAGCCTTTGTATTATCAAACTCCTCTCCTGAGTCGTAATTGAGGGTATCTCAGCTTGTCAGCCTCCTGAGTGTCAATCGTGAATCCAGCGAATCCCGCACCGTTTCTCATTGAAATCGATTGTGTTCCACGTGGTGCCGGTGCGAGCCCCTCAACAGTCGCTAAATCGGTCCAGGTGCGACACCAGTTTTGCTGTTGTGGAAGTCCACGAATTCTGCCTCGGAATTAACACTTCGTCTCAGGAATGGAGAATCCACCCCTCGTGTTGAATGGGGAGGGGGGTGGTGGGGGTTGGGGAGTGATCGACACCTTATCGCCCACTAGCAATGCAAGCTCACCTGTTCCAATGAGAAGAAGGTCTTGCTCCAGGAAGCTGTATATGTCAGCAGTGTCATCCTGGGAAAGCCTGAGTGTCCTGAGTCACAACGGTGCTTGTGCTGATGTTGCTGCTGCTGATATTTTTGGTGGTAGTGTTGCTTGTCATCTTGTCCCTCATCAGAGCTACAAGATAGAGCTGCATACGTTGCTCCCATGTGCTGGTGAAGGCTTGCAGTCGGGAGGTGCAGCTGAAGAGAAATGAAGTTCAAGGCAGGTGAAGCAGCTTCACTCACCTGTCAAGAATTCTCTGAGAGAAAAGTGCTTTGCATAACAGTTGTTCACCTGGCCATGGCTGGAGCTCTTCAGTGTAACGAAAGCCTTTCTGGCTTGTTAGTTTCAGTAAAGCTCTTCTCACTGTGCACTCATCTTGGTGACAAAGCCGGAGTCACTGACTGGTTGGGAAACAAGTGCCCTTGCTCAGAAATCCGTAATTGAGGCTTGAAACAGAATTTAATGACCTATTCTGGTATTTAAATGCCTTGCTTGGCAGATGAACAGGGACTCCCTTCTGACCTTCAATCCAGCCTCAAGAAACCCAAAGTAGGTGGGTTGATATTGGGATCCAGGCCTGATGTCACTTTTAAGGCATTCAACCCCACAAACACACCTAATGCTGCTTCTGTGGAAATTCCACCCCAGGGACTCCCATTTCTTCCAGTCAGTGTCTATACTTTCTTTTATTATTCAAGTGATGTGGGTTTCACTGGCTAGGCCAGTGCTTGTATTGTCCATCCCTAATTGCCCTTGAGAAGGTGGTGGTGAGCCGCCTTCTTGAACCGCTGCGGTCCATGTGGTGTAGGTGCACCCTCAGCTCTGTTAGGGAGGGAGCTCCAGGATTCTGACTCAGTGACAGTGAAAGAACAATGATATGTTTCCAAGGCAGGGTGATAAGTGGCTCGGAGTGAAACTTCCAGGTGGTGGTGTATCTGCTGCTCTTGTTCTTCTAGGTGGTGGCGGTCAAACGTTTGGAAGGTGATGTCTAAGAAGCCTTGATGAATTTCTGCAGGGAATCTTGTAGATGGGATGCATTGTTGCTACCATGTCTCTGTGATGGAGGATTTCCAATGCAGCTCCTCCAAAGTGATCAGGGAGGAGATGGCTGCAGGACCATGTCCATTTTTCAGATTCCCATTGAAGTTGTAAACTTGCTTTTCCTGAAATGAAAGAATTTGGAGGGTTCGGAGTGTGAGAAGTGAAACATGTGGAGAGGCTGGAATGATAACATTTGGGGAGTACAGTTGTGAGGGATGGATGTGAAATGGCGCATAGATAAGTGTGAGTGTCAGTGTTGGCTTTTCAGGTCGAGATTAATGGCTGTGCCTGGAGACAAACGAATGAGTGAGTTTTCTGGTGTGTTGAGTAGAGGAGTGTTGTCCAGAGGAATGCTGGGCAATTCAGAAAAATGTTGGTGGGCACCTGATCTATGTATCTTGCCAAACCAAGTGAGGTCATTGAATCTTTTGTGCACTGAATCCTGGTAAGTGATATCGTACTCCTGCTGCTCGCAGCCTCAGCAACCGTCAGCCATGTCTGCTTTGTCAGTGCTGCTGCCTCCTCCTTCTGGAGGAGTGGACCAGACCTTCTGCGAAATGTCAACTATTGCCAGATAGTTGCTCTACTCAAACGTTTCCTTGCCTATACGCTGCTCCGCATGTCCTGTTAGGTCCTCCAAGTCCAGGTCCTTCAGAAACGCGGACAGCAGTGTTCCATTGCACTGCTGTAGGGTTGGGTGGGGGTGGATGACATGCCCCTTTTCCATGGTAGTAGCTGCCATGTTTTAAATTTAAATATCCAGTGTGAATGTTTGTGAATGGGTAAATGCGTGAAAGGGTGAGTGGGTGAATGAATGAATGGGTGGGGCGGTAGGATGGTTAGGTGGGTGAAGTAAGTGAACAAGGGTAGGGTAGAAAGGTAAGTGAGGTTGCAGGTGGCTCGGATGCAGGTAGGTGAGGTGACAGGTGGGTAAGGTAGCAGATGTGCAGGGTTGTATGTGAGTAGGATGGCAGCTGGGAGGATGGCTGTTGGGTGCAGTGGCAGATTTTTACTAGTGGCCAATGGGTAGGGTGGCAGATGGCTGTGGTGGGTCGGCGGTAGTCGGGTTTGGTGGAGTCAGGTGAGCTCGTCAGGTTAGGTTGTGGGATTAGTCAGGTGTTTGGGGAGGGGGGCGGGAGGGGGATAGTCCAGTCTGTATGAAGGTATAGTTGGGTTGGGTTAAGTCGGGGGGTAGTCGGGATGTCGGATGGTATTGCGGGGAGGACTGAGGAGGAAGTTGGCGGGGGAGGGGGGTGGTGTGGTTGCGGCTGCTGGGGGAGTCAGTGGGAATGATTACTAGGATTTTTCTGTTTAACATTTCCTGGATAACTACTCAGGTAAGTCTCACAGAACTGTCTGAAGTCTCCAACCCTAGCTCAGAGTAGGAGACATTCACGGAGGCTACGAGGGAGCAGGGTAATTGCTTGTCATAAATTCAAGTGTTCCGGACAATTAACACAGATATCAGTATGCTGGGACCTCTGCTGGGTCCTGATGGCCACCTAAGGTCCTGGG
Organism: Scyliorhinus torazame; assembly: GCF_047496885.1. Classification (NCBI taxonomy): domain Eukaryota; kingdom Metazoa; phylum Chordata; class Chondrichthyes; order Carcharhiniformes; family Scyliorhinidae; genus Scyliorhinus; species Scyliorhinus torazame. Next base: position 253,396,138 of record NC_092713.1, on the reverse strand, counting down.
ATTCCTGGAGTCCAGTCCTGCTGCTGGATGTATGATTTGGGTGGAATCTTTAGCGAACTGATTGCTCCGACCTGACTTTTCCCAAACGTTGGAGGTTGACTGATTTGGTCTCAGTCGATGCAGAGACCAGAATATCTGGGTCATTACTTCCCTGCATGCCTCCAACATGATGTCCAGGGAAGAGTCCAAGAGTCAGGTGGGGCAACCTTTCCCCATTCTTGCCATGCCTGAAAGAGTGGAGAATTTAGAATTGGCATTTTGCCATTCTCTTGCAGGAGTGGCCTTGTGGACAACCCAAAGACACACGGAAAATTTGAAAAAACTGAGGATTTCTAAGCAATTCCTTGAATGATTCCCATTAGGTAAATGGACACAGTGGGCGAAATTCTCCGTTATCGACGGAAACTCCGCCGATCGGCGCAAAAAACGGCGCAAATCCCACTTGCGTCACGTCATAAAAATGGGCCGACAGTCTGCGGCCCGAAATGGGCTAGCAGCGACGTAACGGGATCCGCGCTTGCGCAGTGGTTCACGCCGTGCAGCGTCATACGCGCTGCACGGCGTGACGGCTCATAAGGCCGCGCAGCTCCCCCCCACCCGACCGGAACAGCCGACCGCAACACCCGACTTGATGGCTGGCCGTCGCTCAGCCCCGAGGTTCGAGTCACGCGATGTGGAGGCGCTCCTGGATGCGGTGGAGCAGAGGAGGGACGCCCTGTATCCCGGGCACGGCCGCAGAGTTGCCCCACGCCACAGCCGGCGTCTGTGGAGGGAGGTGGCAGAGGCCGTCACCGCTGTGGCCCTAACACCACGGACAGGCACCCAGTGCCACAAGAAGGTGAACGACCTCGTCAGAGCAGACAGGGTGAGCCTCCCCATGTCCCCTATATCCCCCTCTCCCCCAAATCCCCCCCTCCCCCATATCCCCCCTCCCCCATATCCCCCCCTCCCCCATATCCCCCATATCCCCCCTCCCCCATATCCCCCCCTCCCCCATATCCCCCCTCCCCCATATCCCCCATACTCCCCCCTCCCCCATATCCCCCCACCCCCATATCCCCCATATCCCCCCTCCCCCATATTCCCCCCTCCCCCATATCCCCCCTCCCCCATATCCCCCCTCCCCCATATCCCCCCTCCCCCATATCCCCCATATTCCCCCCTCCCCCAAATCCCCCCTCCCCATATCCCCATATCCCCCCTCCCCCATATCCCCCATATTCCCCCATATTCCCCCATACCCCCCTCCCCCATATCCCCCCTCCACCATATCCCCCATATCCCCCCACCCCCATATCCCCCCTCCCCCATATCCCCCATATTCCCCCCTCCCCCATATCCCCCCTCCCCCATATCCCCCCTCCCCCATATCCCCCATATCCCCCCTCCCCATATCCCCCCTCCCCCATATCCCCCATATTCCCCCCTCCCCCATATCCCCCCTCCCCATATCCCCCCTCCCCCATATCCCCCATATTCCCCCCTCCCCCATAATCCCCCCTCCCCCATATCCCCCCTCCCCCATATCCCCCATATCCCCCCTCCCCCATATTCCCCATATCCCCCCTCCCCCATATCCCCCATATCCCCCCTCCCCCATATCCCCCCTCCACCATATCCCCCATATTCCCCCCTCCCCATATCCCCCCTCCCCCATATCCCCCATATCCCCCTCCCCCATATCCCCCATATTCCCCCCACCCCCATATCCCCCCTCCCCATATCCCCATATCCCCCCTCCCCATATCCCCCATATTCCCCCTCCCCATATCCCCCTCCCCCATATCCCCCCTCCCCCATATCCCCCCTCCTCCATATTCCCCATATCCCCCCCTCCCCCATATCCCCCATATCCCCCCTCCCCCATATCCCCCCTCCACCATATCCCCCATATTCCCCCCTCCCCCATATCCCCCCTCCCCCATATCCCCCATATCCCCCCTCCCCCATATCCCTCCTCCACCATATCCCCCATATCCCCCCTCCCCTATATCCCCCTCTCCCGTATCACCTGATCACTGCCTGATGTCTAACCATGCATGCTTCATTGTGTATCGCAGGACCAAACGTCCAGGCACCCATCCCCGCAGATGCAGACCGCCCGCAGGATGCCCCTCGGAGACCACGGGAGACGGAGAGACCCACACCCTCCAGCATGCGACGCCCGCAGGATGCCCCTCGGAGACCACGGGAGACGGAGAGACCCGCACCCTCCAGCATGCGACGCCCGCAGGATGCCCCTCGGAGACCACGGGAGACGGAGAGACCCGAACCCTCCAGCATGCGACGCCCGCAGGATGCCCCTCGGAGACCACAGGAGACGGAGAGACCCGGACCCTCCAGCATGCGACGCCCGCAGGATGCCCCTCGGAGACCACGGGAGACGGAGAGACCCGGACCCTCCAGCATGCGACGCCCGCAGGATGCCCCTCGGAGACCACGGGAGACGGAGAGACCCGGACCCTCCAGCATGCGACGCCCGCAGGATGCCTCTCGCACACCACGGGAGACGGAGAGACCTGGAGCAACAGGGAGACGACACCCCCGTCACGTGCGGGAGCGACCACCCAGCGATGAGGGGGGCAGCCACAGGCCCCCGTCACATCCGAGCCAGGACACCACTACCCAGGACACCACTATCCAGGACACCCCTACCCGGGACACCACTACCCAGGACACCCCTACCCGGGACACCACTACCCGGGACACCACTACCCGGGACAGCACTACCCGGGACAGCACTACCCGGGACAGCACTACCCGGGACAGCACTACCCAGGACAGCACTACCCAGGACACCCCTACCCGGGAAGACGAAATACCGGACAGTGACTCAGAGTGGATGGGTGGAGACGAACCCCCACCCCAAAGTGCCATGGACTCAGAGTGGGACGAAGAGCACGACACAACGCCACTGCTGTCACCAACACCCTCCACCATCGCAGAAACACTCACCACGGTTGGGCACTTTAGTGATGAGGCGTCTGGTACACTCACTGGTGCGCACAACACAGCCGTCCCGGTACAGCAGGTGGAGGTAGGAGCAGCAGAGGGACCGGGCGGTCGGAGGGCAGCCCAGGCCAAGCGAACATCTGCCGCCCAGATGGATCCCGGGTTCCTGCAGTTACCACACCCACACATAGATCCGATGCAACCACCGACACGGAGACGAGCGAATAGGGTGACGGGTGGCTTGCGGCGGCTGCGGTCGCAGGTGGAGGAGTCCACCCGCGTCCAGGAGCTGGGAGTGGTCCCGGTCATGCGTGCCACCCAGGCTGACACCGCACGGGTGGCGTCCGCGGTGGAGGCAATGGGTGCGACGGTGTCAGACATGGGGAACGGTTTGCGAGGCCTGGGGCCTTCCGTGCAGGCGGCGTCTGTGGCCCAGGAAATGGCTGCCCTCTCACAGGAGGCCATGAGCCAGTGCCAGCGCCAGATGGCAGAGGCGCTCAACGCCATAGCCCAGTCTCAGCAGGCCATGGCCCAGTCTCAGCAGGCCATGGCCCAGTCTCAGCAGGCCATAGCCCAGTCTCTGCAGGCCATGGCCCAGTCTCTGCAGGCCATGGCCCAGTCTCAGCAGGCCATCGCTGAGGGCATCGGCGCCAGTGGCCATGTGCGAGCTGGCGTCGCACTGTCGCAGACAGGGTTCGACAACCCCCTGGGCTCCATGGCTGCAAACCTGCAGACCCCTGTCGATACCAGCACGGGCCTCCAGGACTGGCAGCGCCAGATGTCGGGGGCGCGTCGGATGGCCAGTCCGTTCGCGTCCCCCACCCATGTAGAGGCCTGGGGGCCATCGGGCACCCCGAGGGAGGAGGAGGTGGTGTGGTCCGTCCCGGCTCCCTCTGTAGGGGAGGTCCCGGTACACCGCGACACCTCGGACTCCCCCCCTTCCGTCCCAGGTGCATCGGGTGGGCAACGGGCAGGACAGGCTGGCAGCTCGCCATCCCAGTCGCCCGGGCCGCAGCCTGGCCCATCTAGGCCAGGACGCCACAGGAAACGGCCGCCAAAGGGATCCAGTGTCAGAGGGCAGGAATCACAGGAGTCCACCTCCAGTTCTGCTGTACCGTCTGGGGAACCACGTAGACGTAGTCAAAGGGCCCGTAAGGCCAAACAATTAGACACTGAGTAAGTTGGCACGGGTGCAGGGCACAGATGAGTTTTAGGCGCTAGGGCACGTGCATGAACTCCTTTGGTTATTAAAGTCAATGTTACACCTACCAAAGCTGCCTTTGTGCTCTGTCCAAAGTGTGCGGGGGTGTCATGTACGTTGAGCGCAAGTGTGTGTGTGAGGGGTGGTCTTACCTCAGCCCCAGGTGAGTCTGCCCCCTTCCCCCTGGGCCGCCATCAACATCCCCCGGGCAGAGGACGGGACCGTGCGCTGCAGTGTCACAGCCGCATGCAGGGATGGTCCGGGTGGATGGTGGTACTGTGGCCATGGGTCAGACATAGTCCAACGATGTAGAGCCAGGAGCTCATCGGAGGCGGGTTGTCATCATTCTCCATGGCCTGCGATAGACACGCGTCCACCCGCAACTGGGTGAGCCCGGCCCGTTGTGCCGCCGGTGGATCGGCAATTGGGGGTGGGGGGGTGGTGTGCATGCGGGTGGGGTGTGTGGGGTTGGGGAGGGGGGTGAGGGTGCTGGGTGGGTGGATGGGTGGGGGGTGTGGGTGGTCGGCTGTTGTCATGGTGTGCGGTCTGTGGCCATACTACCCGATTCCCACGCCCATCTAGTCAGTGAAGCGGGCGTCTATCAGTCTGTCCCGTGCCCGCTGGGCCAGCCGGTAACGGTGGACAGCCACCCGTCTGTGTCTACCCCGTCTGCCCTGACCATTGCCCCCATCCCCCTCATCTGGGGAGGACTGGGCCTCTTCCTGCTGCTCCTCCACTCCGCCCTCCTCTGCCTGCGGCACATCGCCCCTCTGCTGGGCTATGTTGTGCAGGACGCAGCACACCACAATGATGCGGCCGACCCTATCTGACCGATACTGGAGGGCGCCCCCAGAGAGGTCCAGGCACCTGAAACGCATCTTCAGCACGCCAAAGCACCTTTCGATCACTCCCCTTGTCGCTACATGGGCATCATTGTAGCGGTTCTCCGCCTCATTGCGTGGCCTCCGTATAGGCGTCATCAGCCACGATCGCAATGGGTAGCCCCTGTCGCCCAGCAACCAGCCCCTCAGCCGGGGATGGCGTCCCTCGTACATGCCGGGGATGGATGACCGCGACAACACGAATGAGTCGTGTACACTGCCTGGGTGACGGGCGCAGACGTGCAGGATCATCATGCGGTGGTCGCAGACCACCTGTACGTTCATCGAATAGGTCCCCTTCCTATTAGTGAACACGGCCCTGTTATCTGCAGGTGGCCGCACGGCGACGTGCATCCCATCGATCGCGCCCTGGACCATGGGGAACCCGGCAATGGCAGAGAAGCCCACGGCCCGGGCATCTTGGCTGGCCCGGTCCACGGGGAAGCGGATGTAGCGGTGCGCCATGGCATAAAGGGCATCTGTCACTGCCCGGATGCACCGATGCACCGATGTCTGCGATATGCCGGACAGGTCCCCACTCGGTGCCTGGAATGACCCCGTTGCATAAAAGTTCAGGGCCACCGTAACCTTGACGGACACGGGGAGAGGGTGTCCCCCGCCAGTGCCACGCGGTGACAGGTGTGCCAGCAGGTGGCAGATGTGTGCCACGGTTTCCCGGCTCATCCGGAGTCTCCTCCTGCATTCCCGGTCCGTGAGGTCCTGGTATGACTGCCGGGGCCGGTACACACGGGGCGCCCTCGGGTGCCTCCGTTGCCGTGGGGCCGCGACGTCCTCCTCCCCCTCCTCGTCCTGTCGGTCAGGTGTCCCTCCAGCCTGGGCGGCTGCCGCCTGCCCCTCTGCGGCAGCCTGCGCCGCCTCTCTGGCACGCTCCTCCTCCTCCTCCTCCTCCTCCTCCTCATCCAGGGCAACATAGACATGAGCGGCTGCCACCACGGCGGCCAACATCGCTGGATGGTCTGAAAACATGACGGCCTGGTGGGGGGGAGGGGAACGACGACATGTCATCATTGCCCTCCTCCCCCCAGCCAGGTGGCATGGACCGCATGGGTCCAACTGTTGGAGGCTGGCACCTGGCCAGGTGGACCAACTCATTTGCCCTCCCATCACCCACCCCGGCACGGCCCCCTCCCCAACCTCCACCCCAGCACGGACCCCCCCCCCCAACCTACACCCCGACACGGACCCCCTCCCCAACACCCAACCTCCACCCCAGCACGGACCCCCCCCAACCTCCACCCCGGCACGGCCCCCTCCCCAACCCCCAACCTCCACCCCAGCACGGACCCCCCCCAACCTCCACCCCGGCACGGACCCCCTCCCCAACCCCCAACCTCCACCCCAGCACGGACCCCCCCCCCAACCTCCACCCCGACACGGACCCCCTCCCCAACCTCCACCCCGGCACGGACTCCCTCCCCAACCTCCACCCCGGCACGGACCCCCTCCCCAACCCCCAACCTCCACCCCAGCACGGACCCCCCCAACCTCCACCCCGGCACGGTCCCCTCCCCAACCCCCAACCTCCACCCCAGCACGGACCCCCCCAACCTCCACCCCAGCACGGACCCCCCCCAACCTCCACCCCGGCACGGACCCCCTCCCCAACACCCAACCTCCACCACAGCACGGACCCCCCCCAACCTCCACCCCGGCACGGACCCCCTCCCCAACACCCAACCTCCACCCCAGCACGGACCCCCCCCAACCTCCACCCCGGCACGGCCCCCTCCCCAACCCCCAACCTCCACCCCAGCACGGACCCCCCCCAGCCTCCACCCCGGCACGGCCCCCTCCCCAACCCCCAACCTCCACCCCAGCACGGACCCCCCCCAACCTCCACCCCGGCACGGACCCCCTCCCCAACCCCCAACCTCCACCCCAGCACGGACCCCCCCGCAACCTCCACCCCGGCACGGACCCCCTCCCCAACCCCCAACCTCCACCCCAGCACGGACCCCCCCCCCAACCTCCACCCCGGCACGGACCCCCTCCACAACCCCCAACCTCCACCCCAGCACGGACCCCCCCCCAACCTCCACCCCGGCACGGACCCCCCCCCAACCTCCACCCCGGCACGGACCCCCTCCCCAACCCCCAACCTCCACCCCAGCACGGACCCCCCCCCAACCTCCACCCCGGCACGGGCCCCCTCCCCAACCTCCACCCCAGCACGGACCCCCCCCCCAACCTCCACCCCGACACGGACCCCCTCCCAAACCTCTACCCCGGCACGGACCCCCTCCCGGCACTCCCCCGGAGCCCAGCCTACTCTAACCACCCCCCCCCCCCCCGCCGCACACACACACAAGCCGAGACACACCTCTCCTCACGCAATCAGTCTGCGGCCACGCCATTTCCTGCCCAGAGCCAACCCCCCAGGCCGTCACTCACCTCCTCGCTGGTCGGCGTGAGCCTGGAGCACCGGGTCACGCCGATGAAAAGGAGGTTTGATTCACGTCGACGTGAACGGTCATCACGTCGACGGGACTTCGGCCCATCCGGAAGGGAGAATATCGGCAGGCCGAAAATCGGCTGCCTTGCGCAGACCCGTGACATTCTCCGCGGCAGCGGCGCCATTAACGCCCCGCCGACTTTTCTCCCTTCGGAGACTTCGGCGGGGGCGGGGGCGGGATTCACGGCGGCCAACGGCCATTCTCCGACCTGGCGGGGGGTCGGAGAATGACGCCCAGTGTCTCCCACTTAGGTTATACTTTCAGGTATTCCAGCATCTTGCTGGTCTACTTTTCCCTAACCAACGAAAAGGTAATGAAAATCTCGTGGGATTTCTGTTGGGAAATTTAATTCAGAATCACATCCCAATATTCCCCCCCCACCCCCCCATCCCATTACCCAACTTAAGCGGATTCCTCCTAAGCTCAAAAACGTGGGATCCAATGCATTGAATATACGATTTAAAAGTAAAAAAATCAAGTCAATCTTTATTTTGTGCCAGGTTCATCTCTGTACGACTAATTAACGCTGAATTAACTTTGCTTTGGAGGTAACATGATGTAGCCATCTGGGATGGCCGCTCACAAAGGGAAATATGGTCACTTGCAAAGAATCAAGGGAAATATGGCCGATGCAGGATCCAGACAAACTCTGAGCTTAAGTGTATGTTTGCCACTAGAGAACCAGCCGATTTACATTCTAATGGCCCATTTCCCCAGGACAAAAGACTTGTACTCAGGTGTCAGATACAGATCCAGATTCATCAGCGCCACTCCCTCCACCCAGGAATACCAAACAGCCAAGGTCAATGACCGCTCAGGACACGCCCAGCCATCAAGGCACCCGCCCCTTTATTGGCTCAAATCGAAGACAGTAATCGAAGCCTGCCGAATTATTGGGTCCAAAGCTAAGGACCGCCCAAAAAACAAAGGAATCTTCCATTTGACTCAATATCTACCCTCTCAAGAACAACCAGTGAATACCAATAAAGGTCATCCTTGTCAGCAATGCCCACATCATCAGAATGAACAAAAAAATTGCAGAAGTCTAGCTATGACTTTTTTTGATTATGAGTAGGTATGAATCTATTGAAATTAGTCAGTGTGTTTTTTAACCAGTGAGAAAAGTGTTAAACTTGCTGAAATACGCGACGTTTGTTCGGTGGGTTTATATGCTTGATAACGATACAACAAAATAAATATTTGGTTCTAAATATGGCCACAATAAATTTGAATGTAGTATATGGTCATGAAGAAAAATTCTATGAATTAGAATTTGATCTTCTGTAGAAATCTGAAGTACAGCGACTTTATTACTATTTTGGACTCCGATAATCATTTGCTTTTTCAATGTGTAACAATATTTATAAAACCATATTACAAAAAATGTTTTGCCATCAGCAGGATCAACTGAATTAAGCTGGTATTCAGCATCAATCAGTAATTATAACTATCTGGGAGAGACAAGTGGAAAATATTTCAGATAAATATATCAAGATGCTGTGGTAATTTTTAGCCAATGGAACAGATCATGCAGTTGCTGTCTGAGCATTTCCTTTCTGGTTGCCATCTGCAAAAAGGTGTGAAAAGCATCTCTGCTATCAGTTCCTGTGCTAATGACAGCACAACTTTTTTAAGAACAACGTTGTGGAGAACATTTTAAAAATCTTCTCTATTTTAAATTAAATGCACGATATGAAGTATATAGTAACACAAACTTATTTGGATCTATGTGTGCATTTTTTGCTTTCACTCCACCTTCACATATATATTTTAAAATAAAATATCCAATCTCTTTTAACATGTTACAATTTAGAATCTTCTGCTCGGTGATTGACATAAGAATGCTTTTTGCCAAGTATTATTGTTCATCTGAGACTTTACCAGCAAAATTACATTTGCAACGTTATTTTTGTTTCAATGGTTATTCTAAAAGAATGCAGTTGGCTGTTTTGGAGGAAATGGGAGAAAACAATTCTGTGTACTGAGCACCACAAAAATTTTTACAGGTGCCGCAAATGTCCTGGTGAACAAGACTGTTACAAAGTTGGTTACACAAGCAGTTTGCAGCGGCAACCACAGCAAAATTCAATGCCCTCCCAAAAGATCACCAAAGTAATCACAATTGTGTTTCTAATGTTTTAGTACATCTTTCAAAAAGGTCTGTGTCTTTGACCAGCATTGCTGATGGCCACGCATTGACACTGTATAATCTATGCAGTGACGTTTTAAAATGTATTTACTTAAATGTTACTACCCAAGCATTTGGTACAAAGGCAGACAAAATAATATAATTGTTGGCAGCAGGGATAGGAAATTTTATTATCTACTGACCTGCTAAGTTACAAATTAAATAAATTAAAATAAAACAAAGTTTAAAGAAGGGAAGTATGAGGCTAGTCGTACAATAGTTTGGAACATTAAAATCAAAATTGTAAAATAATAAAGAAAGTATCTTTGGCAATCAGATATCAATAGTGAATATATGTAATCGTGAGAATGGCCCTGAATTGTTTTTTTGTTTCCAGAGCTGGAATGACTTTAGTATTTTTTTCAGGGAAGCTGTTCTGGCATATGAGGCAGCTCAGTTCCTTTGTGATCCTGGAGCTATTCTGTGATTCTCTCACTAACCACTGACTTTATTTTGTGTCCCTCTGCCTGAATACCAGTAGTGCTGAGCACAGGGGTTTCCTGGGCTCAAATTACCCTTGGGGTCAGTTGCACATTTTGAGATGAGACACAATGGATGTGAGGATCAACTGTTAAAGTGGAAGTGAAATATTCTTACAGTGGAAGACGCAAATGACCTGTAATTGAAAAATTCTGAAGTAGGAAATATTGAGGAAAACACTTGTACTTGTTCTTGATTTCTTCTCAAAGGATCAGAGCACGAGCAGATTTTCCGACCCTTAGACCCACCACTCAAAGACATGAGCAGGAAAGGCAAGAGCTCAGGATGTTCAAACAATGATCTTGTTTTTTAATAAACCACTCCTTCTTTCAAAATAATGTGACAGAGATCACTTGGAAGGACTCAGAAATAATCAATGTTCTTCCAGAGTTAGTGGGGAATGTAATGGATAGCTGCTAAAGTCGGGCGTGTCGGGTGGTTTGCAATATATGATTTTCCCACACCTGATCAAAGTGATGCAGACAAGAGGCAAACTTCTTGCTATCTGCTTATTTCCATGATCATGGCATGCAATCCAGCACTGGTCTGCAGTACTTGAAGCCAGACTGCATCTCTTAAAAGTGAGGTGCTTTCTGAGTGCAGCAGTTTAATCATAGAATTATCATAGAATTTACAGTGCAGAAGGAGGCCATTCGGCCCATCGAGTCTGCACCGGCTCTTGGAAAGAGCACCGTACCCAAGGTCAACACCTCCACCCTAGCCCCATAACCCAGTAACCCCACCCAACACTAAGGGCAATTTTGGACACTAAGGGCAATTTAGCATGGCCAATCCACCTAACCTGCACATCTTTGGACTGTGGGAGGAAACCGGAGCACCCGGAGGAAACCCACGCACACACGGGGAGGATGTGCAGACTCCGCACAGCCAGTGACCCAAGCCGGACTCGAACCTGGGACCCTGGAGCTGTGAAGCAATTGTGCTATCCACAATGCTACCGTGCTGCCCCTTTGGGAAGCCTTCAGGTAGGACCCAAAATGGAGTTGCAGGAAAGAGAGAGGTCCCCTAGGTTTTCAGTTACCATGCTAGAGTTGCTGGTGCATGAAGTAGTCCAGAGGAGAGAGGTTCCTTTCCCTCAGGAGAGCCTCCAGACAAGCACTCCGAATGCAGTAAGAGCAGGTGATCATGGCAAAGTCTAGCATTGAGGGCCTGAATGCAATCCTGCAAGAAAATTAATGACTTTACACCAGTAGTCAAGGTCAGTAAATACATCTTTACGTGCCTAATCCTAAAAACTGCACCGTTAGTCTCACACAATTGTGATGAATACAAGTAATTGCCATACTTGTACTTTGTATTTTTGCAGTAATATTATTAAAACCTAGGTTAGAATGCTTCCAGACAATATGTCTGCTAGAGCTGTGATTAAAAGTGAGGTAATCAGTTATTTTTCAGGAGAAGTGTTTTGCCAATAGATATTAAAAGCCATTTGTTTGAGCCTGGCTAAACAAATCAAGGCACATCTTGTAACAAGAGACAAAAGAATGCCTTGTGCTTTGAATGCAGCTGGTGCAGCTAACGGGAAGGGTCGGACCTACTGGAAAAGAGAGTTGCTTCCAGAACTGTGAGCTGAGCAGAAAGTTTTCAACTTGGTCCTAAATCAAAGTTTATCCCTCCATGGACTCTGCACCAAGATGAGCATGTACAACCTGGTTGTTAACTTTATACATAAGTGCTATTTGAAATATATGGGTTTGCTTCATTGGAATGTAGAGGCAGGTTTCAAGAAACAAGTTAGGAAGTTGCATCTGTTAACTGTAAATCTATTTCCTTGTTGATAATGTGCTTAATTCTGCATTCAAATTAAAGTTTGTTTTAATATAAAAGCTGTCTACTGGTCAGTATTATCACTCCTGTGATGCAGTAACATTTCCTTCCAGTTTTACCAAATGCAAATAGTTGGGCTCTAATTCGGGATCTTAACCAAAACTGGGATTCTGTTCCAGACCCATAACACACTATTTCATTCACGTACCTTTCATCTTATAAACCGCAACTCAAACTTCACATTTATATACTTCACCTCACTCTCAGCTGTTCACACTGCTGGAAGCTGCCGGTTCACATTTCACAGCTTCCACATCCTGCTAACTATTCAAATAAGGCAGGCATATCACCCAAACAGATGGCAACACATTCATTAACACTTCCCCCTCTCTTACAAGACAAGGCGATGCCTAATAGGTGACAACAGCAGCAAGCATGGCTTTAGTCATACATGCTGGTGATGGTGCTGGAAATAATTGGAGCGGCCATCAATGAAGCAGTGACCAGTGACATTGCTGAAACCTCAAGGATGATGGTCTGCTCCTGCATAATGCACTTTCTCAAATCCCATTTCACTCCCATCCCACAATCTGTTATTATGCACATCTTGCATGCAGCTTTTGCATTCCCTTCTTTCTTTACCCTAACTCTGTCTTTGTGCATTCTTGCTTTCAGATACCCAAGAGATGTGACCAGACCAGTCAGTGATAGTTAACACTGAAGACCTAGAGGGAGAGCATAAACCTCTGAGGAATATACACTATTTATTTTGATATCAGCAACCACCAGCTCAGATATTGGCACTTCACGTTCGTTAGTGGGTAGCTTAGAAGCGGGATCTGAAAGTGGTGAGTCACCAAATACAAATGGGCAGCAGTAAGGCCATGGGGAAAGTATGGCACCTGGAGCAACTCCACAAAGGATGAACTCACAAACTAAATAGGGCAGTGCATGAAAAAGACTAATGGGCATGGACACCAAAACAATTGGTTCATTAGGAGCCTCCGTTTTTTTCCTTTATTCTTTCATGGGATGTGGCAAGGTCAGCATTTGTTGCCCATTCGTAATTGCTCTTGAACTGAGTGGCAATTAAGAGTCAACCACATTGCTGTGGATCTGCAGTCATGTGTAGGCCAGACCAGGTAAGGGTGGCAGATTTCCTCCCCGAAGGGGGCATTAGTGAACCAGATGCTTTTTACAATCAACAATTGTTTCATGGTCATTAATTAGACTTGTAATTCCAGATTTTTATTGAATTCAAATTTCACTATCTGTCGTGGTGGGATTCGGACCTGGGTCCCCAGGGCTGTAGCTTGGGTCTCTAGATTACTAGTCCAATGACAATACCACTCAGCCCACTGCCACCCGCTTCCAGAAAGTCTATTGCCATTGTCAAGCAGCACAGAGGATCTGGCTCCAACTCAGCACAGAGCCTGGAGTCCATCCTCTCCAGTGTGAAAGTGGTGGCCAACCCCATGATAACACTTACAAAACCAACCATGATGCAGCATCTATTGTCAATGCCTCAGTTTCCGTTATAGCGCAGACAGAGCCACACAATGTCTAAATGCTGCAGGGGAAGCTTAGACTGAAATCACAAAATGTAAGCCCAGCTTGATATCACGCCGACCAGTGAAGAGTGCAACAATAGCCTCCATTACTGGGAGCAGCTAGGTACTCAGAGGCCTTCCAGTAACAAACAACACCTATCTCACATGTAGTACTTCTCCCTCCCGACTTGACCAACTTTTAAAAACTGTTTCAACAATTTAGAATTCTTACAAACTCTGCTTAAGTCAGAAGATAGTGATAAGGAACTAATCTGCAAGTTGGATGGACTCCTTTAAATAGTGCTGGTGATATATCCCTTGCATAGCTGAACTCAATTTCCATTTTTAACATCTCCAACAGTTAAAACTTGTAAGAGTTAATTTTCGGCATCAAGGGGTTATTTGGCATAAACTACCACCTATCACATTGTTAAAGGAGTACTTAGGCAAGAATGAGCTAGACTTAATTTTCTGTGGCATGCTTAGTTCATACAATTACAGTAACTTCACACAATTCGATGCATTTTAAAGGTGAGGCAGACAATTAAATGCTATTTTTGTAAAGCTTTGGCAAAGTGGCACAACATACACAACATCTTTCTAGTATTTGAGTTTAACTGAGCATTCGCCCCTGACCTGAAGCTGCTGCAATATTTATGAATAAATAACAGCGAACACCATTAGCTTCACCACTATTTCAACAGGATAATTGTACCAATTTGAAAAATAAATTGGCAATGGTTTCAAGAAGTAAATAAGAATTCAGATTTTTAGTGGTTTGGAAGTTCAACTAAATAAACCAAAAGTAACGGATATGGTTTGTTAAACTTTAAAATTTGGCCACTAGACAATTATTGCATAGTAAGATGGTACTGATTCAGTATTAGGAACTGTTTAATGTTGCAGGTGGTTAGACCTCCTCAGAGATACCAATCAAACATTGCTTTCTATTACTTTAAGATATTTCTCATTATCATTTCATCATTTAACACTTTTTAGCTAACTCAAACAAACTTACACCACAATGATATCTGTGTTTTATCCAGTGATGGTTTAGTTTGTGCATTGTGAAGTTATTGTATCTCTGTTCCAAGAAACACAACCAAAAAGTACCTGAGATGCAAAGCTTGGGATGCAAGGCCAGTGTTTTCTATAATTTGTCAGTGATTTCGCGAATGTATCTCAATTTAGTCTTGTCTTTTCTTGAGGTACATTTTTTCTAGTGCTTCATTTGGCATACATAGTTTGGAAAATTTTGATTACATGCACTGAAGTCATTAAAAGTGAGTGTGGGTGCAAATAGGCAAACTAATATAGTGCCATGTTGGCTTTCAACTTGAGCAGGTTGGAATGTAAAGGGGAGGAATTTATGCTTCAGTTGTATAGAGACTTGATCAGATCTCATCCCGTCTCAGGAACACATACTGGCCTTGGAAAGGGTATAGTACAAATTTGTCATGGTAATGGAGCATAATGGGTTCAATTAAAAACACACAGGAAGTAAAAGAAGAAACTATTGGAGATACTCAACAGGACAGGCAGCATCTGAGGAGAGAGAAATAGAGTTAACGGATGGAATCTAATGGTCATGGCAGTGGGCCCATCCCCCGACTGGAGAGCCGGAGGCCACCCTGCTGTGGCCATTTCCAACAGTTGGGGTTCCAGTGTCCTGAATGGGGACTTTCCGGTCTCTGGGAGCTGTGGTCAATCTCCTGGGCTGACCGGAAGCAGTGGCCACTGCCAAAACTGCAAGAGGCCCGAGGAGGATGTTCAGCGCTGGAGCCCTGGAACTCAAATAAGTGGCTAGAATTGCCAGGGTAAGTTAGGAAGGCCCCAACAATGGATTTGATTTGATTTGTTTATTGTCACGTGTACCGGGTTACAGTGAAAAGTATTTTTCTGCGAACGGCTCAAACAGATCATTTAGTACATGAAAAGAAAGGAAAATACTTAATAGGGCAACACAAGGTACACAATGTAAATACATAGACACCGGCATTGGATGAAGCATACAGGAGTAGAGTATTAATCAGCTCAGTCCATAAGAGGGTCGTTTAGGAGTCTGGTAACAGCGGGGAAGAAGCGGGAGGTGCAGGGTGCAGATAGAGTCAATGGATGGGTCGCAGGTTTGTGTGATGGACTGAACTGTGTTCACAACTCTCTGAAGTTTCTTGCTGTCTTGGGCCAAGCAGTTGCCATGCCAAGCTGTGATGCAGTCGGGATAGGATGGTTTTCTATGGTGCATCTGTAAAAGTTGGTAAGCGTCAGTGTGGAGATGCTAAATTTCCTGAGTTTCCTGAGGACGTAAAGGTGCTGTTGTGCTTTCTTGGTGGTAACGTCGCCGTGGGTGGACCAGGACAGATTTTTGGTGATGTGCACACCTAGGAACTTGAAGCTGTCAACCATCTCCACCTTGGCCCTGTTGATGCAGACATGGGTGTATACAGCCCTTTCTTCTTGAAGTCAGTGACCAGCTCTTTAGTTTTTCTGGCATTGAGGGATAGATTGTTGTCGTTGCACCACTCCACCAGGTTCTCTATCTCCCTCCTGTATTCTGACTCGTCGTTATTCGAGATCCGGCCCACTATGGTCGTGTCGTCAGCTAACTTGTAGATGGAGTTGGAGCCAGATTTTGCAACACAGTCATGTGTGTATAGGGAGTAGAGTAGGAGGCTAAGTTTGCAGCCTTACAGGGCCCTGGTATTGAGGACTATTGTGGAGGAGTGTTGCTGTTGATTGTTACTGATTGTGGTCTGTGGTTCAGAAAGTCGAGGATCCAGTTGCAGAGTGGGGAGCCAAGTCCTCAGTTTTGGAACTTTGACTACAGCTCCGCCTTCAACACCATAATCCCAGCAAAGCTCATATCAATAAATAGGAGTCGGGTGTCCTTGTTGTCGAGATGCTCTAGGGATGAGTGTAGGGCCAGGGAGATGGCGTCAGCTGTGGACCGGTTGCAGCGGTATGCGAATTGCAGTGGACCTAGGCATCCTGGGAGCATGGAGTTGATGTGCTTCATGACCAACTTCTCAAAGAACTTCATTACGATTGATGTCAGGGCCACCGGATGGTAGTCATTGATGCACTTTGCCTGGTTCTTCTTTGGTACTGGTATGATGATGGTCTTCCTGAAGCAGATGGGGACCGCAGAGCGGAGCAGGGACAGGTTGAAGCTGTCCACAAACTTATCTGGCAGCTGGTCCATGCAGGCTCTGAGTGCACGGCCAGGGACCCCTCCCGGACCCGTCGCTTTCCGAGGGTTCACCTTTCGGATGGCTGATCTGACTTCGGAAGCTGTGACAGTGGATATGAGTGTTGGGGGGTTGTCATAAAGGGCAGGAGGTGTCGATCCCTGAATCCCTCTATTTGGCACAGGGAGATAGATGGGTCTCAGGTAAATAGTCTGGTGAGGGAGTCTGAGGGAGGGAAGATATCTGGCGCAACAGCGCCCATCACGGTACACATATTGACTGGGGTGATGGCGCAAGAGTTTAAGTTTGGGATACAAATAATAATATTAACCGTTTATTGTCACAAGTATGAAGTTACTGTGAAAAGCCCCTAGTCGCCACATTCCGGCGCCTGTTCGGGTAAGCTGGTACGGGAATTGAACCCACGCTGCTGGCCTTGTTCTGCATCACAAACCAACTGTCTAGCCCGAGCAGTTTGGTCGGTAAGGCAAGGAGCTGAGGGTGTCCTTCAAAGCTACCATTGAAGCATTGGGCCCGATCAAAGAACAGTTGGGGAAGACGTCGAAAGCTGTGAGGGAGCAAGCAAAACGCTGAAGGGCGTGGAGGAGGCAGTGTCGCAGCATGAAGTGTGGCTCACCTTGTTGGAAGCAGAGGGACTGCTCACTGAAGAGTGGAACAAGAGTCAGAGCAAAAGTGAACAAATTTACCAGGATATCCGGTCCGAACTAGCAAAGAGGCGTGTGGCCTTTAACAAGAGAAGAGTGTGGTTTGGGATGGTGTACCCGGCGAGGTTGTGAGTCATGATGGAGTAGAAAGATCACTACTTCGACATATGCCTGCGCAGGCAGAGGTCTTCATTAAGACAAAAGAATTTGGACTTGACTGAAGGCCAAATGGGGAGGAGGACGGGAAGGATTTGTTGGGTGTTAATTCTTGGTTTCCGGGCAGCAGGGGAAGGTTTAATTTCTTGGCGTGAGTGGGGGTGTCACGGTAGTTGCAACTAAAATGGCACAGTGTGAATGGCCCCTGGTGGGAAATAGAACACAGTAGGATTGCTGGGACGGGCTTCGGCATTTGTGCAGCAAGGATGGGTCGGGCGTTTGCGTGTTTTTTGATTTCTGTTTCCTTGTGGGTGTGGACCCTGTGAGGGGCTATCTCACTAGCGGTAAGCTGCAGGCTAGTGAACTGGAGCGGAGTGGCGAGAGGTGCTGCGAATTGTGACATTGGACTTGCTTACGTTTGACTGCCCCTAATGTCTTCACATGAGATAGCTTTGGGCATGGGTCATTGAAAGACAAAAGCTGCCAGAAGTTGAATGATGTGCTGTCCCTTAAGTTTGCATTGAGCAGGAGAACAACACCTCAAGGAATTACTTTTTTTTGTTTCCCACCATCTCATGTTCACTTGCTTAAGTTCACAGACCTGGAACATTTTTTTCTCTCTCCACAAATCTTATTTGACCTGACATAGAACATAGAAAATACAGCATGGAACAGGCCCTTCAGCCCACGATGTTGTGCCAAACTTTTGTCCTAGATTAAGAACAAATTAATCTACACCCCATCATTCTACCGTAATCCATGTACCTATCCAATAGCCGCTTGAAGGTCCCTAATGTTTCCGACTCAACTACTTCCACAGGCAGTTCAGTCCATGCCCCCACTACTCTCTGGGTAAAGAACCTACCTCTGACATCCCCCCTATATTTTCCTCCATTCACCTTAAATTTATGTCCCCTTGTAATGGTTTGTTCTACCCGGGGAAAAAGTCTCTGACTGTCTCCTCTATCTATTCCCCTGATCATCTTGTAAACCTCTATCAAGTCTCCCCTCATCCTTCTCCGTTCTAATGAGAAAAGGCCTAGCACCCTCAACCTTTCCTCGTAAGACCACTCTCCATTCCAGGCAACATCCAATAATTTCTAGAATTTTCTGTTTTTATTTTGGGCTCATATTATGTTGTCAATCTATGTTATAGGGAGAAAAGTTTGGAAACACGTACAATATGACAGGGAACCAATTTTCACACAAGAATCAGAGGTGAATCAAGATTTGTACTGGTGGGAAGCACAGTTTCCAACAAGTTTAAAAAAATGCCTTCACTGCAAAATGCGGCACTCAGTAATTCAGTCGCACTGTGCTTTGCACAGGTTTCTATGATCTGTGGCTTTGTGTCAAAAGTGCAACCTAGTGGAAGAGCAGGTAAGAATTGGGTTCTTTAAAATGTGTTGGAGTTTTTCGTATTGGTTGGAAAGTTTGATTATTTCTGCCATATTACATCACTTGAATAGTGTACAATATTACATCCGGTTGCTTTATACCACTCATATTTGTGTTGCAGTCTTTTATTTAAAAGTCTATTTGCTATAGTTGCTTCCAGCTGCTAATTAATTTACAGCCAGATGAATAACGGGTCAGAATATATAAGTTGGTGCTCTAAACTGGTGGATTCATGTTGGGGGAATGTGGTTCCTCAAACTCCCATGTAAACTCCCATGTAATTAAAAACAGAATTTGATTTACTCAGTCTAGTAAAGAGCACTGGGAGACTGGCTAAAGCTGGCCTGAGATTAGTTTAGAAACATTGAAAATAGGTGCAGGAGTAGGCCTTTTGGCCCTTCGAGCCTGCACCACCATTCAATATGATCATGGTTGATCATGCAAGTTCAGTATCCCACTCCCACTTTCTCTCCATACCCCTTGATCCCTTAAGCCGCAAGGGCCACATCCAGCTCCCTCTAGAATATATCCAACTAACCGGCCCCAACAGATTCTACAAGTTCGCAATTCTCCGAGAGAAGAAGTTCTTCCTCATCTCAGTCCTGAATGGCTTACCCTTTATTCTTAGGCTGTGACCCCTAGTTCTGGACGACCCCAACATCGGGAACATTCTCCCCGCATCTAGCCTGTCCAGTCCCATCAGGATTTTATATGTTTCTATGAGATCCCCTCTCATTCTTCTAAACTTCAGTGAGTACAAGCCCAGTCGATCCAGTCTTCCTTCATAAGTCAGTCCTGCCATCCTGGAAATTAGCCCGGTGAACCTTCGTTGGACACCCTCAAACTCGGAGACAAAAACTGCACACAGTACTCAAAGTGTGGCCTCACCAAGACCCTGTATAACTGCAGCAAGACATCCCTACTCCCATACTCAAATCCTCTCGCTATGAAGGCCAGCATGCCATTAGATTTCCAGACTGCCTGATGTATCTGCAGGCAAACTTCAGCGGCTGGTCCACCATGACATCCAGGTCTCGTTGCACTTCCCCTTTTCCGAAACTGCCACCATTCAGATAATGATCTGCCTTCCTGTTTTTGTCACCAAAGTGGATAACCTCACATTTATCCACATTGTATTGCATTGGCTAGTGTTTTTCCACTCAGCCAGCCTGTCCAAGTCACCCTGCAGCCTCTTTGCATCCTCGTCACAGCACACACTGCCACCCAGCTTAGTGATGATGTGGAGATGCCGGCGTTGGACTGGGGTGAGCACAGTACGAAGTCTTACAACACCAGGTTAAAGTCCAACAGGTTTGTTTCGATGTCACTAGCTTTCGGAGCGCTGCTCCTTCCTCAGGTGAATGAAGAGGTCTGTTCCAGAAACACATATATAGACAAATTCAAAGATGCCAAACAATGCTTGGAATGCGAGCATTAGCAGGTGATTAAATCTTTACAGATCCAGAGATGGGGTAACCCCAGGTTAAAGAGGTGTGAATTGTACCAAGCCAGGACAGTTGGTAGGATTTCGCAGGCCAGATGGTGGGGGATGAATGTAATGCAACATGAATCCCAGGTCTCGGTTGAGGCCGCACTCATGTGTGCGGAACCTGGCTATAAGTTTCTGCTCGGCGATTCTGCGTTGTGGCGGGTCCTGAAGGCCGCCTTGGAGAACGCTTACCCGGAGATCAGAGGCTGAATGCCCTTGACTGCTGAAGTGTTCCCCGACTGGTAGGGAACATTCCTGCCTGGTGATTGTTGCGCGATGTCCGTTCATTCGTTGTCGCAGCGTCTGCATGGTCTCGCCAATGTACCATGCTTCGGGACATCCTTTCCTGCAGCGTATGAGGTAGGCAACGTTGGCCGAGTCGCACGAGTATGTACCGCGTACCTGGTGGGTGGTGTTCTCACGTGTAATAGTGGTATCCATGTCGATGATCTGGCACGTCTTGCAGAGATTGCCATGACAGGGTTGTGTGGTGTCGAGGTCACTGTTCTGAAGACTGGGTAGTTTGCTGCAAACAATGGTTCGTTTGAGGTTGCGCGGTTGTTTGAAGGCAAGTAGTGGGGGTGTGGGGATGACCTTGGCAAGATGTTCATCGTCATCAATGACGTGTTGAAGGCTGTGAAGAAGATGACGTAGTTTCTCCGCTCCGGGGAAGTACTGGACGACGAAGGGTATTCTGTTGGATGTGTCCCATGTTTGTCTTCTGAGGAGGTCGGCCCGGTTTTTCGCTGTGGCGCGTTGGAACTGTCGATCGATGAGTCGAGTGCCACACGTCATTGATGGCGATGAACATCTTGCCAAGGTCATCCCCACACCCCCACTACTTGCCTTCAAACAACCGCGCAAATCCGGAAGCCATGCATATTTATGCCTCGCAAATCCCACTATCGGGCCACTATTTTGAGCGAGTGGCCTGGTAGTGAGTGGCCTGGTGGCTGCCCCCTGCCCCCGCACAGTGCAACCCCCCCCCCCATAGGATTTTCTGGGTCACCCCTCCCCAACAATACAAGGGAGACCAGAGAGACCCCCCCCCCCAGTAGCAGAGACACCCCACCAGAAACTCTGCCATGAGAGGGAGCCCTATCAGAGACCCCCCCAATTACAGAGGCCCCCACCGGAGACCAGTGAATTACAGAGACCCCCACAAGAGGCCCTCCAAATTTCCTGCCTGGAAACCCCCATAAGAGAGATCAAAGATCTGAGGGGGTTTAAACCCAGCTGACTAGTTTTCTCTTTCCAAGAATTGACAGGTGCTGCTTCCTCTGCCTGACCCAGCAGGTGTGTTGTGCAGGTGAGTTTTAAAGCAGTGATATTTTTCGCTGCCTCTGTCTCGACAGTGCTCTAGCTTCCAGGCAAGGGTCTCCCTTATGTGAAAGTTACTGGTGGCGGTCTCTCTAATTGGGGGATCTCTGGTGGGGATCTTTGTATTTAGGAGTCGATGTGGGGGCCTCTTCTATGGGGGGGCTTCCAGGCAAGGGTCTCTGTAATTGGGGAGTCTCTGGTGGGGTCTCTGTAATTGGAGGTGTCTCTGGTGGGGGTCTGTCTTATGAAGGCTTCCAGGCAGAGGCAGGGGTCTCGCTTATGTGTGTGTGTGTGGTGGGAGTGGGATGTATTTGTTTTATGGGAGGAGGGTGGACTTTGGGGGCAGCTCCCTTAAAGAGTTACCCCCTTGGTTCACCGCGAGGTCCACCACAGCAGAGCCATGTTTGTAAATACCTGAACCAATTCTCGCCCACATGCATCACGGTCCAGAGGACTGGCGAGTCACACAGGCTTGGAGAATATGATGCCCAGCCCGTTAATAGGATGCTGGCGCGGGGCACGAACCTTGACGCCAGTGCCTGCTGGGGACTGGAGCATCGGAACAGGGGTTTTGTCCGATGCTGGGGTCTCCGCCGCATCAGGAACTCCGCTCCCGGCAGCACAAGGCTGAGTTTCGATCCCACTATTTCACTGCCCAAAATACGTGCCTAATTTACAGAAAGAAAACGCCAAAAACAGTGACAATTCAGGGCCATTCTATTTGCTATGCATGATATTGCACAATAAAGCATACTATGCTGGATGAGCATTCTGGATAGATACAGTTTGCAATCGCCAGAGTGAGATGATTAATACAGAGGTGAATCAACAATGGGAGTTTGTTTCAATTCCTTTGATCTGAATAATAGTCTTTCAGAATGACCTGTTTTGAAATTCTCCCTCAGTAGTCTGACTGGATTATGACAACCTCACCAACAGGCATCACTGTGTCGGGTAGAAACGGACACAATGGACACCAAAGATGCTGGATTTGTGGCACAGTTAGGTTTGGGATCTGAGGAATTTCCTTAAGGTTTACACACAGAACACAATTACAACTCTAGATTTTTTTTCTTTACAACTACTTAATTAGCATTGATATTCAACACAATGATAATTCCTCTCTCATTATGTGAGGACTTTTGTTAAGTTTCAGCTGATAATATAACAATGTTGATTTCTCCTCAATATTTCTTATCCATTCTCAATGAAAAATTCAACTTTGAGGCAGGTTCACGCTTCCAATGCATTGGTACTTAATCCTGTCATAACTTACATATTGAATAGTTTATCCCTGTACCGCCCGAGCATGTAATAGCGCTTAATTTAGATTTATATTGTTGAAACATTTCAGCTTCATAGCTGACATTTTATTTCCCCCCCAGGTGTGGGATGGAAGAAGACTGGGCAGTAAAATGGGTGCCATGGCAGTGACACTGTGAACGTTCCCTACCCATCTCCGTCTGCCCTGCTGCTATTTCACCAGTGACAGGGAAGTGCCGGGCAGCCTGTTCACCCATGGGCCAATTTAGGCGCTTAAGTGGTCAATTATGGTTCAATGTATTTGGGCGATGTACTTTTCTTAGCTCAATAGAAACATAGAAGATAGGAGCAGGAGGAGGCAATTCGGCCCTTGGAGCCTGCTCCGCCAACCATCACGATCATGGCTGATTGTCCAACTCAATCGCCTAATTCTGCTTTCTCCCCATAACCCTTGATTTGCCTCAAGTGCCATATCTAGCCACCTCTTGAATGTATTCAGTGTCTGAGCCTCAACTACTTCCTGTTATATTTTAAATAATGACTTATCTAAAATATATATATTACTCTTGAATCCACCAGGATGATAAAATGACCCAATAGTCTTCTTGTTTAAAGATGAACGATTTAATGAATAATAAAATAATAAACTGTGAGTCCTTTTACTCAATACTAAACTAACATTAAAGACATAAAGTACAATACAGATAACTATATAACTATACACTATTATAATAAACTAGTTTTAACTTCTCTCATTCTATTTATTCTATGTCTTGCTGGTTCACTGTTGTGAATCATCTGCATCATCATCTGACTTAGAAAAGGTGGGAATCCAGTTCTTATAGTGTCTGTCTGAGAGATATCTTGTGTTGAAATGACTGTACTACATTTACATACATTGATCATGTATATTGATATCTGAATATCACTACACTTCCTGTGGTAATGAATTCCACAGGCTCACCACTCTTTGGATGAAGAAATGTCTCTGATACAAGAATGGATTCCAGGAAAGAAGGCCAACACTCTGTGAAGTCATGGAATTGAGGGAGATAAAGAGGTGTCCTTCTCATCTATTTGACACAGTTCACCACACCATTCTCCTCCAACAGCTCTCCACTATTGTTAAGCTGAGTGGGACTACATTCTCTTGGTTCCACTCTTATGTAGCCAATCATAACCAGAGAATCACTTGAAATGGCTTATCTTGCCGCTCTTGCACTGTTACCACTTGTCTCCCCCCCCCCCCCCCCCCAAGGATACATCCTTAGCTTCCTACGCTGTCCCTTTGCCACATCTTCCAAAAGCACAGTGTCAATCTTCAAATATACATTGATGACACCCAGCTCTACCTCATCGCCACCTCTCTTGATTCCTCCACTGTCTCTTAAATTTTCAAAATGAATTATCCAACAACAGTAAGGGATGAGCAAAAACTTTGTCCAACTAAATATTGGGAAGCCTGAAATCATTGTCTTTGGTCCCCCACAAACTTCCCCTTGCCTCAGCCCGTTTGCTGCTGAAACTCTCAGCAGTGAAATTCATCTTTCTGTTCTTTCACCTCGATCTTTTCACTCTCACCTGTTACTACTTCTGGTTTCAGTAGGTTTTTACAATTGGATGAGTAGTTTGGGTACGCCGTGACAGTCTCTGGACTGGTGAACATTCCATGTCTTCAGTTGATGTGTTTCTCCACTCGAGGATTGCCTTGTATACATCTGTGCTCGATTTACTTCATTTCCTGATGATCCTGTTGGCAATTTTCACTGCAGCCTATCTTTCCATTCGACTGGGAATAGTTCAGAGGTGATATGTGGTGTTGAATTTCCCAATCCTTTGTGAATCGGCTGAAATTTTCACCAGTGAACTGAAGACCATTGTCACTCATCAATGTCTGGAATGCTGTACTGCTGAAGTGGCCTTTCAGGCATTCTAATATTTTGCGAAGTCAACTGGTCTAAATCCCTATAGTCAGAACAATAGTCTACAGTGACAAGGGGCCCGATCTTCCGGCCACGCTGCGCCAGAAAAGCACCGCACAGTGGCACAGCATGGCCAGTGAAAGCGGGAGACTCCACTTGCGGGATCCA
The DNA here is from genome assembly GCF_047496885.1 of Scyliorhinus torazame. Lineage (NCBI taxonomy): Eukaryota > Metazoa > Chordata > Chondrichthyes > Carcharhiniformes > Scyliorhinidae > Scyliorhinus > Scyliorhinus torazame. The sequence continues at coordinate 253,371,055 of NC_092713.1, read as the reverse complement.
CCCAGCTCACAACACCTCGCGAGAGTCAACGCAACCTCGAGTGACGTTGTTGGAGAATCCCGGCCAAAATGTGCAGGATCAGGTTTTGGCAAATCTGCATGTTAGAGAGATGCAATAAACCTTACTCTAATGTACAGATTTCCAAAGTACCTGAGGCTTTGGGATTCAATCCCTTCCCACAAACGGGGACCAGACGGAACGGCACTCATGGGGATTGGAGTACCCCAGGTGCATGGAACTGCTGGTGCCTCCTGGGTACCCTGGCAGTGTCAGCCTGGCACCTTGGCAATGTCACTCTGGCAGTGCCATCTGGCTGCCAGCCTGGCACTGTCAAGGTGCTCAGATGGCACTGCCAACTGGCAGTGGCACTGCCACAGAGCCAGGTTGGCACTGCCAAGGTGCCAAGCTGGTATTTTTTGCACATGCGCAATTAGGGTGTTGGGGGGGCTGCAGAAGGGTGCAGGAGACATTCCCATGTTATGTTCGGGCTGGGGGGAGGTCAGGGACTTCTTTATACGCCTCGGAGATCAGGATGCTACAAGGTTGTGGGAGTGAGACCCACTCAGACACGGGAAGAATGTGCAAATTCCACACAGACAGTGGCCTGGGATCGGGACCGAACCCAGATCCTCAGCGCCGTGAGGCAGCAATGCTAACCACTGTGCCCCCGTGCTGCCCCTACAGTGACAAGATAATCAATTCCTGTCAAAGTGAAAAGATCTACTTCCAGCTACATCCAAGGTCTGTCTGGGATGTTATGTCTTGTCAATGTCTCTCCAGCTTGTTCAGCTTGGTACTCATTACACATACTGCATTGGCTAATATGGTCTTTAATTGCATTGCTCAAAGTTGGCCAGTAAAGCACTTCGTGAGGTACCTGTCTTAGCTGAGTACCATGGCACCCCGATGACACCCAGGCAGCTTGGCACTGCCAGCTTGACACCTTGACATTGCCACATGGGCACTCTGGTGCCACCCTGTCAGGGGCACCTCTAGTTTGCCCAGTTACCAGTTTGCCTGTGCCAAGGATTGAGTCGAGGTGGGATGATGGGAGCATGAGGAACCCCTAATCCGTAGGAATCTGGAGTTTGTGGTGGGGGCTTGAGAGATCAGGGCAGCATTTAAAAAATGGCGCCCGGATCTCTTCCTGTACTGATGAGCTGATCTTGGGGTCATTCTCAATGTTAGCAATGCTGCAGCCTCCGATAAAATCCCTGATATTCACTCCAAAATGGGACTCTGACTTTTTTTTTGTTAAATAGTGCCCACTGTCTCTGCTGGGTTGATAACTTCCAGAATTTGTTGATCTACTGCTTCATGCTGAATCTGGAAGATTTCACATTCTGTTGCAGCATACCTGAATTTTTTCATGGGAAACACTGCTCTCGACAGTAGGTATGCAATGTACATTTGATATTTTTGTAAACAAACTAAGATTCTTTGCAGCCGCTTTGGAGCAGATAGTAACAGTTTGCAAAAAATACTTTGAAGCGGTTTGTGGTTGGACTCCATTTTTAAAAATCAATATTTTAATTAAATTTCATAAACAAACGTTAACTATATTATCAACAAACCAACAACCAAGAAATAGAAATACAGAGTCCAATATATACGTTTTCCCTTATAATTGTAGCAACAAATTAACCTCGGTGAGGCGGTGGAGTAGTGGTATTGTCACTGGACTAGTAATCTCGAAACCCAGAATACTCTGGGATCCCAGGTTCAAATCTCGCCACTGCAGGTGGTGAAATTTGAATTCAATAACAATCTGGAATTAAAAGGTCTAATGATGACCATAAAACCATTGTCGAATTTCGTAAAAATCCATCTGGTTCACTAATGTCCTTTAGGAAAGGAAATCTGCCGTCCTTACCTGGTCTGGCCTACATGTGACTCCAAACCAACAGCAACGTGGTTGACTCTTAACTGCCCCTCAAGGGTCGTTAAATAAATGCTGGCATAGCCTGCGATGCCCAAATCCCATGAACGAATAAACAAGAAACTACAAACCCCCCTATCAGTTGACGGTGACTAGGTCCTTAAAAAATGAGATAAATGGCTGCCACCTCAGGTAGGATCTCTCCACTGATCCTCTGATGACATACTTAAATTTCTCCAAGTGCGGCAATGACATCAAATCGCCCAACCAGGCAGATGCACTAGGCAGTGTAGGAGACTTCCAACTAAGCAATATTCGCCTCCTGGCCACTAAAGAGGCAAAGTCCGCTCCCACTGGTGAAATGCCGGTGAGTCAGAGACTCTACATATAGCTATTAATGGACATGATTGGACATGAAGAAGGACACCCAATAGCGAGCAAATTTGAGACAAGTCCAAAACATGTGAGTGTGGTTAGCTGGCGCAAGTGAGAAACGATCACACTTGTCTTCCACATCCAGAAAGAACCCACTCATCCTTGGTCCATAAACTGAATCAAACTCACTCTGGCACAAGATGAAGTGCAGTTCACCCTGTAGTGGGCCTCCCTCCAAGCCTCATCAGTAAGCTTAGACCATAGATCATAGATCATAGAATTTACAGTGCAGAAGGAGGCCATTCGGCCCATCGAGTCTGCACCAGCTCTTGGAAGTGAGTACATTTGTTATGACATCCATGGAGGGAGCCAGGTCTGTAATGTACAGAAGTAGGTCATCTGCATAAAGCGATATCTGATGCTTCACTCCGTCCCGACAAATACCACTCACCGATCAGATGCTCTCAACGCTATTGGGGGAGGCTCTAAAGCGAAGGCAAAGAGCAGTGGGGAGAGAGGGCGGCCCTGTCTAGTGACCCTGCCCAAGGGAAAGTATTCTGAAAATACCGTATTTATATAAATGCTGGCCCTGGGGGCACTGTAAAATAGACAAATCGAGGAGGCAGATTTAGGGCCGAACCCAAATCTCCCCATAATCTCAAGTAGATAGTTCCTTTCCACACTATCAAATGCTTTTTCTGCATCTAAAGACATTGTAACTTCGGGTTCCAGAGCAGTGGAGGAGGAAAGGACAATGTTTACGAGGTGTTGAACATTGACTGACAACTGCCGGCCATTCACAAAGCCTGTCTGATCCTCAGATATTATAACTGGGAGACAAGGCTCCAGCTGGGATGCCAGGACATTAGCCGTATTCAAAAGCGAAATGGGTCGGTATGACCCACATTCTACTGGGTCCTTGTCCCCCTTGAGGAGCAAAGAAATTGAGGCTTGACTGAGGGTTGGGAGTCTTGAACCGCTGGACAGTGAATCGTTAAACATGTCCATTAATTAAAAAATATATATATTTTTATTAAGGTATTTGAAAAAATTTATATTAATAACAATAACAATGACATAAACATGGTAAATTTAAACATTACCACCCCCAACCCAATCTTCACATACCCCAACCATAAAACAAAATCCGCCCCCCTCCCCCCCCTTGGAATATTGCTTCTGCTGACATTTTAATTTTCCCCGAGAAAGTCGACGAACGGCTGCCACCTCCGGGTGAACCCGGCCATTAACCCTCTTAAGGCGACCTTTATCTTCTCGAGACTGAGAAACCCAGCCATGTCACTAACCCAGGTCTCTACACTTGGGGGCTTCGAGTCCCTCCACATTAATAAGATCCGTCTCCGGGCTACCAGGGAGGCAAAGGCCAAGACGTCAGCCTCTTTCACCCCCTGAACTCCTGGCTCTTCCGACACTCCAAAGATCGCTACCTCCGGATTCAGCACCACCCATGCTTTTAGTACCGTGGACATTGCCATAGCAAAACCCTGCCAAAACCCTCTAAGCTTTGGGCATGCCCAAAACATGTGGACATATTTTCTGGGCTTCCTGCGCACCTCGCACACCTATCCTCTACCCTGAAAAACATGCTCATCCTAGCCATTGGCCCAGTGGACTACCTTCAATTGTATCAGGCTGAGCCTGGCACATGATGAGGAGATATTAACCCTGCTTGGGCTGTCCGCTCATAGACCCGCCTCTATCTCTCCTCCTAGCTCATCCTCCCACTTGCCCTTAAGCTCCTCCACCGGAGTTTCCTCCGCCTCCGAAAGCTCCTGGTAAATATCCGATACCTTCCCCTCTCCCACCCAGATACTGGAGACTACTGTATCCCCCGTGGCAGCAGCAGCGGGAAGGCTGGAACCTGCTTTCTCAGGAAGTCTCGCACCTGCAAATGCCTAAACCCGTTCCCTGCTGGCAATTCAAATTTATCCTCCAAGGCTTTCAAGCTGGGAAAGCGCCCATCTATAAATTGATCCCCCATCCTTCTAATTCCTGCCCTTTGCCAACTCTTAATAAATTCTCTTTTCTGACTTAATTTATTGTTTTGACATTGCAGTGTCTCGCATTCCCGGGCCACCTGGATTCCCAGATACCAAAAGCTCTTTCCTACCATTCTAAGCGGCAGCTCTCCCAGTCTCTTCTCCTGTCCTCTTGCCTGGATCGCAAACATCTCGCTTTTCCCCATGTTCAACTTATACCACGAAAAATTGCCAAATTCCCCCAGGATTTGCATTACTTCCCCCAACCCCTGCAACGGGTCTGAAATATACAAGAGCAGGTCATCTGCCATTTGATAGCCTGGGCATCTATGGCCAGAGCAAACAATAACGGGGAGAGGGGGCACCCTTGCCTCACCCCTTGGTGTAGTTTAAAATACGCCAACCTCAGCCGGTTCGTACGCACACTCGCTACTGGTGCCTGATAGAGCAAGCGCACCCAGTCAATGAAGCCCTCACCAAACCCAACCCTTCCCAGCGCCTCCCACAGGTAATTCCACTCCACCCGATCAAAAGCCTTCTCCGCATCCATCGCTACCACCACCTCCACCTCCTCTCCTTCTGAGGGCATCATAATAACATTCAAAAGCCTTCGAACATTGGCCTTGAATTGCCTGCCCTTTTCACATCCCGTCTGGTCTTCCCCTATCACCCCCGGGACACAGTCCTCTATCCTTGTGGCCAGTATCTTAGTCAGCAGTTTGGCATCCACATTCAATAGAGAAATTGGCCTGTATGACCCGCAGTGCTCTGGATCCTTCTCCCGTTTCAGGATCAATGAAATCGAGGTCTGCGACATTGTTGGGGGGAGGACTCCCTTCTCTCTTGCTTCATTAAATGTCCTCACCAGCAGTGGGCTCAATATCTCTGAAAACCTCTTATAGAATTCCACCGGATAGCTGTCAGGCCCCGGGGCCTTGCCCGACTGCATGCCCTCCAGCCCCTCGATTATTTCCTCAATCTCAATTAGGGCTCCCAGCCCTTCCACCAGATCCTCATCTACTATCGGAACCCTCAACTGATCCAAAAACTGCTTCATTACCTCCACCCCAGCCGGGGGTTCGGACTCATATAGATTACTATAAAAGTCCTTACACATCTCATTCACCCCCGCTGGGTCCAGGACAGTATTCCCGCCTCTACTCTTTACTTTACTTATCTCCCTGGCCATCTCCCTTTTCCTGAGCTGGTGCGCTAGCATTCTGCTTGCTTTTTCCCCGTACTCATAAATCACCTCCCTTGTCTTCCTCAACTGTTCCACCGCTTTCCCTATGGTCAACAGCCCAACTCCGCCTGTAACCTCCGCCTCTCCCTCAGTAGCCCCTCATCCGGGGCCTCTGAATATCTCCTGTCCACCTGGGGTATCTCCTCAACTAACCTATCCCTCTCAGTCCGTTCCGCCTTTTCTCTGTGGGCCCGTATCGAGATTAATTCCCCTCTGACCACTGCCATCAGAGCTTCACAAACCGTCGCTACAGAGACCTCCCCCGTATCATTTGTTTCCAGGTAGTTCTTGATGGACTTGTTAACCCGCCCACAAATTGCTTCGTCCGCTAGCAACCCCACATCCAGTCTCCACAGCGGGCGTTGCCCTCTCTCCACACTAACCCGTAGATCCACCCAATGCAGGGCGTGATCGGACACTGCGATTGCTGAGTACTCCGTATCCCCACTAGCAACAACACGAGAAACCCAACCCCCCCAAGTCAAGCTCCAGCTTAACACCTGCTCGCCCCCCACTGTGCTTCCGTGAGTCAGCTGACCCATGCTGACTTGATAGCGCCCGCCCCTGGCACCAAGCAGTCTGTCTCCTCATTATTCTCTCCTCTCTCCCCACCACTTGAACAAACATATTAAAAGCATCACATTCCCCAGTAAACAAACATCAGAAAAAACAGTGAAGAAACAGCCACTTTAGCAAAAAGAAACCACCCAAAAACAGAACCAACCCCAAAGACACCATCCCCTCTAACCAGCTCCCTGCAAGCCAAAGTTACCTTTAGCCATCCAAACAGCCCCTTATTACACACCACACTACTTATACGTACACAGCATAGCACAACAAATTGCCACCACATTACTCTTCAAGGCTACAGTGTCTTTTAGTTTGCCTCCAGACTTTTTTCTTTCATAAAAGTCCATACTTCGTCTGGTGTTTCGAAGTAGAAGTCCCGTTCCTTATGTGTGACCCACAGACAGGCTGGGTACAACATCCCAAACTTCACCCCCTTCTTAAAGGGCCGTTTTTGCCCGATTAAACCCAGCTCGCCTCTTGGCCAAATCTGTGCCCAGGTCCTTATAAATGCGCAGCTCACAATTCTCCCATTTGCTGCTCCATTCCTTCTTGGCCCACCGCAGAACGTGTTCCTTGTCCAGGAATGGGTGGAAGCGTACCACCATCGCCCTCGGCGGCTTGTTCGCCCGGGGGTTCTTTGCGAGGGGTCTGTGCACTCTCTCCCCTTTCAGGGGCCTTGGGAACGCCTCAGCCCCCATGAACGTCTCCAGCATTTCCGTCACATAAGCCCTCACATCCGATCCCTCACTGCCTTCAGGGAGGCTGACAATTCTAAGGTTCTGCAGGTCCTCCAGCTTCTCCTGCATTCTTCTCTGGCGGTCGTTCATCATCTCCACCTTGGTCTCTAGCACGGTTATGTATTCCTCGTGCTCGGATACCTTTTTCTCCACCTCCTGGACCGCTCTTCCGTGGGTCTCTTGGTTCTGCACAACTTGATCAATCGAAGCCTTAATGGGGTCCAGCGTGTCCTTCTTCACCTTGGTGAAGCAATCTTCGAAAAACTTCACCAGCTGCTCCGTTGACCACTGTGCCGTCTCCCCGCGGCCCTTGCTCTCCGCATGCTTTCCTGCGTTACCGGCTCTGCTCGCGTCTTTCTTATAGGGCTTTGTCTTCTCACACGGCCACTTCTGGTCCAATTCTCCATACACCGGAGGGGGATTTCTCCTCACTGTCTCACTCTTCACCGATTTATCCCATAAAATCCGGGAAAAAACAGGGGGAAAAGGTCCAAATGTCCATCACAGGCGGGAGCTATCAAATGTGCGATCTACTCCTCCATGGTCGCCACCGGAAGTCAAACATGTCCATTAATAAAGGTATGAGCTGCTGTGAAAACGTTTTATAAAACTCGGCTGGGAAGCTGTCACAACCAGGGGCGTTTGCCAGATTGCAGCTGCTCAATGCACTTCAATATGTTTCCCGGACATAAGGGGTGATCCAATTCCTGTCTCCAGTCTTCCTCGATGATCGGGATATGTAGATCATCTAAAACACTCATCATACTTGATGTGTTCGGAGGGGGCTCTGACTCACATAGCTCACGGTAATACAAACTGAAATCTGCATTAACCTGGAGAGGAGCAGAAACTAGATTACCGTCCTTGTTCCGTATCATAGGGATCTCGCGAGAGGTGGTTTGCCACGTGAGATGATGAGCTAAAAGGTGACTGGCCTTCTCCCCAGGTTCGTGGAAGGTGCCCCTAGAATGCTGGTGTAAGAGCGTTTTCAGGGACTGTTTATTGAGCTGGCTTTTATGTGGGGTTCCTCCTTCTTAGTTACAACTCAGCTGGTTAAGATGGCTTTATTTTTCCAAGCTTGGTCAACGTACGAGGGCGAGTGATTTGGATAAGTGCCAAAACCACTCTACTTGGTGCGAATGCCCCAATTATACAATTTTCCAAATATCAATAGCCCACCTAGTTGGACTTGATCCAACCCTTCGAGCTGTCAATTTTATATTGACCAATGAAGTTTACTTTTAGCAACATGGTGACTGCGATTAGCTCATGATTTAACCCCATCCTGCCACCTTTTGTTTACCAGGACACACTTTATCTGTTATGTTTTGTTTTGCTGCCATTCCCATGTTACTTATCTCGGCCAGTTCCTGCCCACCTCATTGTTCGTCTGGGTGCAGGATGTTGAAGTTGGTTCCTCTTTACACCATTGGTTACCTGAGACAGGATGTTGGGGCCACTGATGAGAACTGCATACTGAGCTGACTGTGTTATTGCTGACCACACTATTTCTGTCTAATTCTGTTTGTCTTAAAAACATGGGCAAGTTAGCTGGCTTAAATCCCATCATGCATTGTGGCCACTGCTTTTAGCCAGAGTTTAAATGCTTGTTACTGCTATGTTTTAAGAATATCTGTTTAATGGTTAATAAATGATTACTGGGTATACTATCAATGATTAGTCTCAATCCTCAATAAACTAACTTATGTAGAACTATTCTAGTGTTATCCTAGCTATCCAGCTTTAAGGGGTCTCATCTCAGGACACCCCACCCCACTTCAGCTGGAACTTACCTCAGTTCAAATTTTAGCTGTACTTTTTTCCTGAGTGTCAGTAGCTCCTGCGATGGGGCAAGTGAATAATACCGACCCACTTCCAAAATGGAGTCCACCAGCCTCTGTCGCTCCAATCTCTCCGTTTTCATGGTATGAGTTTTATATGAGATAATTTCCCCCCTTATGATGGCCTTTTTGGTTTCCCAGAGCGTCGATGGAGAGATTGACTCTGACTTGTGGAGCTTGATAAAGTTTGCTATGCAGCAGATAAACGCTCACAGAATTTGTCATCAGACATCAATGTGCTGCCTCGTCTCCAAGGTGGGTGTTGGGAAGGGCCAAAATCAAAGCATAACTCAATAAAATGAAGGGCGTGGTCCGAGATGATAATCACTGAATATTCGGCTGCCACCACTGAAGGGAGAAGGGCCTTGTCGGCAATTACAAAATCGATTCGGGAATAAGCATGGTGGGCATGTGAAAAAAAAGAAAATTCTTTATCATTTGATTGCAGAAAACGCCATGGATTTACCCCACCAATCCGTTCTGCAAAAGAGGTCAGTGCCGTGGCCATCCCAGAAGGGGTCAGAGATTTTGGAATGGAACGATCCGATTTAGGGTCCAAGATATAGTTCAGGGTGCCTCCCAGAATCATCCGATGTGAATTCAGGTCAGGGAGAGAGTTCACCAGTGATTTTGTACAGTTTGGGTCATCCCAGTTGGGAGCATAGATGTTTACTAGGAGTACTGGAGTGTTCATGCATGAACTGTAGACAATAATATAGCGTCCATTAGAACCATCCATAACCCGAGAAGAGGAAAATTGTATTCTTTTATGAATTAGAACTGCTGTGCCTCTGACTCTACTGTTAAAACTTGAGTGAAAGACCAGACCCACCCAGTTTTTACGAAGCCTTGTCTGGTCCTTTAAACTGAGATGGGTTTCCTGTAAAAACACAACATCAGAGTTTAGATTCTTAAGATGGGCAAAAATCCTAGCCTGCTTCACTGGGCCATTGTGGTGCTCCTTTTCTGGAGTCAAAATCTTCAGGATTTCTATTGACGTGGTCTCTCTGGACTCTTGGTGCTCCTCTTCTGGAGTCAAAATCTTCAGGATTTCAATTGACATGGTCTCTCTGGACTCATGGGTGGCCGTCCTCTGATTGCTGAGTGCTTCTGTGCAGACGAGCTGAGATACCTCAGTCTCGCTGTGATCCTGCACATCCTGTATGGGAATTGTGATTTCTTCATCACTTGTCTCACATACAGTGGGTAGACATTCAGTGTCTTCTTCTGGTGGCTCAAATAAGCTTGATAGATCTTCATGGTCCTGTACATGCATGGCGTTCGCTATGGAGTGTTAGCTTGCTTCCATTTTTGAGTCTGTCACCGAGCTGTCTGTGGAGGCTTGCGTCACTCTCTTTGTGGAGGCTTGCGTCGCTCTCTTTGTGGAGTCCTTCTTCGCTCTCTCTGTGGAGTCTGTCATTGCTCTCTCTGTGGAGTCTGTCATCACTCTCTCTGTGGAGTCGTGCAATGTTCTCGCTGTAGAGTCGATCTGTGCTCTTTCAATGGAGTCGTTCTATGCTCTCTGTGTGGCGTCGTCTTCGTCTTGGGTATTGCTGTCATCCAATGTATCGACGATCTGCCATGGCACCATGGTATTGGATTCATCTACGATGAGAAGAGTCATATTGAGCATTTCAACCGTGTTGCTGATGCTGTGATCAGGATCTCTGAATAACTCAGCCATGTCTGAGCAGTATTGTGTGTATTGTTCGTTGGACAAATCATCGCTTTTTGTTTCGGAGTTGTGATCGTTCTCTTCATGTTCAATGAACAAATCATCTTGTGTGGAGGCTGGGACCCTTCGTGGTGCGTGGACCACTCTCTGTTTCTTGGCGTCAGGCCGCAGCATAATCCTGCACTCACGAGTCGGGATGTCATATATGCTGGGCTGAAGATTCTCCATTCCGAAGAACTCATCGTCGGGGTCTTCACGGTACAACACCTCTAGTTGCGGTTCGGATTTGGTACTGGGGTAGCCATCTCCCAACATGAAATCTTCGTCTGAGTCGTAGTCTACAAGGACCATGTCATCTTCTAGGGCGGCGCTAACTGCTTGTTCCAAGGTGTTGTGAAAGTTATTTTCAACTGCTGGTGCAAGTTCGGGCATTGTTCTGTCTTTTGAGGCAAGAAAATTGGGTTTTGCAGCTTTAAATTCCTTTTTGTTCATTTCCGTGCATTTCCCCTTTAAGTGGGCGTGGTCCTGATTCTCTGATGTCATGACGCTCGTGACGTCGTGCGTAGGACTCGATTGCCCATGCGCATTCCGAATTTCCTGTACTGTGCGCTCTTTTTACAACTGCGCATGTGCGACTCCTTTCTCAAGGTGGCTGCCGCTCAGAACTTCCTTCAATCCTGCCTCTGCCTCGTGGTAAGTTTTGGCATCGTTTTTTCTGATTTTCTTTTCTAGACACTGATTCTGTGTTTGTAAAGACTGGCAGTATTGATTTGGTTTTTGTTCATAAGCAAGGCATTTTTGTATAGCAGTTTCTAGAGTTAGATGCTTATTTTGTGATGGTTCTTCCCTCAAATTTTTATCAGATAGTCCAGAAATTAATTGATGCATTATCACAATGTCTCTGAAATCAGCATAATCACAGCCTTGTGGTATTAACTTGAGATTTGTAATAAAATCAGAGATGGGCCCTCCGTTTCTCTGACAAGAGTTAAATCTTTCCAGCATCACACCAGCCTGACTGTTGCAGCGTTTAGCAAATGTTTTGAGAAAACCGTCTACTTTGGTATTGTCTTCACCTTCTAAGTAATTAAAGCAATTATACATTTCTCTAGCTTCATGCCCTACTGTTGAGAGTAGTAGGACTATTTTTGTTGCGTCAGAGGCAGTGCTTAAATCATTAGCTGTGATAAATATTTGGAAGAGCTGTTCAAACATTTTCCAGTTATAACTTAAATTACCGATTGTTTCCAGCTGCCATGGAGTTCCAACAAGTTCTGTCGAATCAGTTAGTCATCGAGGATCCATTTGCTGCGAAGTCTTCCACAGTCGAATATCCGGTTTAAGTTTTTCTTCTCTTGCTGGTGTCTAGCTAGCTTTCTGAAATCACTACGGGTACCATATGTTATTCTCTAAGTCTGAATAAAGATTGTAGACTTCCAGTTAACACAAATACTTTATTCAATGGGTTTGTTCTGTTTCCAGAGCTTAACTAGATATAATACAGGAAGAGGTATGATCAGTGAAGCTAAGGTAAACTGCCTATGCTGAGCTGCCTCTGTGTGCTGCTGCTCCCTAGCCCTGTGCTCTGAAAGAGGCGGATCCTGCCTTGGACTGGACACTTTATACCCGTCTCTGATGCTGCCCTTTAGTGATGCTGTGGCTGTTACATCTGTCTGTAGTCCCTGGTGTATGTACAGATGTATGTACAGATGTACAAAGACAACACTTGTATAATTTGCAACGCAATAATAAACAACATGTCAAACTCAACAACAACTACACATCCTAACCTCAGTAACAACAAGCAGTATAGAAATGCCCGGATATCAGTGTACATGATAGAGCAAACAGGAAGAAGTACTAAACAGAGTTCAAGTTAAGTCTTTGAATAAAGGAGTTTGCGTCTTCAGGAGAATGAAAGAAACAATCCTTCTCCCCAACACTCTCACACACAGGCGGGCTGGGTTGATCATACCAAACCTAAATCCTTTTTGATATAGGATGAACTTCACCTCATTTGTGGCAGCTCTTCTTTTCGCCAGGTCGGCACTCAGATCCTGGTAGAATCGGATGGAGTGGGCCTCCCACTTTATATCCTGGTGCTCCCAAGCCCAGCTAAGGATCTGCTCTTTCTTTTTAACGCTGTGGAAACGGATGACGATCACGCATGGTGGTTCCCCCAGTGCGAGGCCTCAGTCGCAGAAAGCAATGAGCTCGGCCCAGCACAGCGATGATGCAAACACACCCTCATGCATCACTTTATATAACATACTAGAAAAGTAATCAGTAGGGTGTTGTCCTCTAACCCCTCTGGCGAACCCACGATGCAGGCATTTTGCTTTCACGACCCGTTCTCCTGGTCGCTTATTTTAGCCCTCAGATTTTTATTGGTCTCGATTACTGAGATCAAGTCGGCTTCTAAGCATGTGAGTGGATCACTATGGTCCAACAGGTCTGTTTCAATGCTTTTCTCCTTGGCACCACATGCTTCAACAATTTTATTAATTTTTTCTAATTCTACATTCATGCTTGCCAGAGCTTCGTCAACATTTTTTTAAATTCTGCCATCAAACATTGCTGATGTTTTTCTCTTTTTTAATAAATGTAGAGTATCCAATTTCCCCCCCCCCCCCCAATTAAGGGGCAATTTAGTGTGGCCAATCCACCAATCCAACCTACCCTGCACATCTTTTGGGTTGTGGGGGTGAGACCCATGCAGACACGGGAGAATGTGCAAGCTCCACACGGACAGTGACCCAGGGCCGGGATCGCACCTGGGACCTCGGTGCTAACCACTGCGCTACTGTGCCACCCGCCGATGTTTTTCTAATTCCATCACCACTATACGGCTGATGTCGGTAGGGGGCGGAGAACCTTACCCCACTATTTTACTTACCTTTCCATCCTCCCCCTCAACTCGAACTTTACTTCCTCGAGTGTTAGGAATTCTAGCAGGTCCCCCCGCCATGCCGAGGCACAGGGCAGAGAAGCCAACTTCCACCCCAACAAAATCTGCCTTTGGGCAATCAGCGAGGCGAAGGCTAAGACATCTGCCTCCGCACCCGCTTCCAACCCTGGCCGATCCGACACCCCGAATATGGCTTCTAAGGGACCTGATTCGAGTCTCACATGCACCACCCTTCAGATTACCCTAAAGACCTCCCTCCAATAGCCCTCCAGTTTTGGGCAGGACCAAAACATATGAACGCGATTTGCAGGGCCCACCCCACCGTTCACAAACATCCTCCACCCCCTCAAAAAGTCGGCTCATTCTTGCCCTTGTGAGGTATGCCTGATACACCACCTTCAACTGTATCAACCCCAACCTCGCGCACGAAGTTGAGGCATTCACCCTCCGAAGCACCTCACACCACAACTCCTCCTCCATGCCCTCCCCCAACTCTTCCTCCCACTTTGCCTTAATCCCATCCAGTGATACCTTATCTTCTCCCAGAATAACCCAATAAATCGCCGACACCACCCCTTTCTCCAAATCCTCGCCATCAATGTCTCTTCCGACAGTGTGGGGGCCGGAAATCTCTGTACCTCCTTCCTGGCAAAGTTTCAGACCTGCAGATTTCTAAACATCTCTCCCTGCCCCAATCCATATTTCTCCCCCAGCTCCAACAACTTTGCAAACCGGCCTCCCAGAAATAAATCCTTTAATACCCTAACTCCCCTCTCCTCCCATCTCCGAAATTTCCCATCCCGCCTCCCAGGTTCAAATTCCCTCGAATAGGCATTTCCCTTGAACCCACCCACAAACTAAAGTGCTGCACAACTGCCTCCAGATCCTGAGCATCGCCACGACCACCGGACTCCCTGAGTATTTCCCTGGGGCCATCAGGAGCGGCACTATTGCCAACACCTCAACCCCAACCCCCTGCATAGACTCTTCTCCATTCTAGCCCACTGGGAATGCCGCCCCCTCTCACCCAGCCCCGCACTTTCTCAGCATTCGCCACCCAGGAATAATACAGTAAATTCAGGAGACCCAACCCCTTTGACTGCCGCCCTCTCTGCAACAGCACCTTCCTAATCCTGGCCACCTTCCCCATCAAATAAACAAAGTAATCATCTTTTCTACTTCCTTAAAAAAAAGCCTTTGATAAAAAGATTGGCAGGCACTGAAAAATGAACAAAAATCGCGGCAATACATTCATCTTAATTGCCTGCACCCGAACTGCCAGCGATAGGGGAAGACAATCCCATCTTGCCAAATCCGCTTTCACCCTCCCCACCAAACTAGTGATGTTATATCTCTGGAGCTCCCCCCAATCTCGTGCCACCTGCACCCCCAGCTATCTAAAATGGGTTACCGCCCGACGTGATGACAGCCCCCCCACCCCTGCTCCCATCCCTGGCCGGGGCAACACAAAGTATTCGCTTTTGTTCAAATCTAGTTTACAGGGGCAAAATTCTCTGGTATCGGCGCGATGTCCGCCGACCGGCGCCCAAAACGGCGCAAATCAGTCGGGCATCACGGCGCCACAAAGGTGCGGAATCCTCCGCATCGTGGGGGGCCGAGCCCCAACCTTAAGGGGCTAGGCCCGCGCCGGACTAATTTCCGCCCCGCCAGCTGGCGGAAAAGGTCTTTGGTGCCCCGCCAGCTGGCGCGGAAATGACATCTCCGGGCGGCGCATGCGCGGGAGCGTTAGCGGCCGCTCACGGCATCCCCGCGCATGCGCTATGGAGAGAGTCTCTTCCGCCTCCGCCATGGTGGAGACCGTGGCGAAGGCGGAAGAGACTCCCTCCATAGCGCATGCGCGGGGATGCCGTGAGCGGCCGCTAACGCTCCCGCGCATGCGCCGCCCGGAGATGTCATCTCCGCGCCAGCTGGCGGGGCACCAAAAAGAGTGCCCCCATGGCACAGGCCCGCCCGCGGATCGGTGGGCCCCAATCGCGGGCCAGGCCACCATGGGGGCACCCCTCGGGGCCAGATCGCCCCGCGTCTCCCCCAGGACCCCGGAGCCCGCCCGCGCCGCCTTGTCCCACCGGTAAGGTAGGTGGTTTAATCTACGCCGGCGGGACAGGCATCCTAGCAGCGGGACTTCGGCCTATCCGGGCCGGAGAATCGCGCGGGGGGGGGCCCGCCAACCGGCTCGGTGCGATTCCCGCCCCCGCCGAATATCCGTTGCCGGAGAATTCGGCAACCGGTGGGGGCGGGATTCACGCCAGCCCCCGGCGATTCTCCGACCCGGCGGGGGGGGGTCGGAGAATCTCGCCCCTGGTGAGAGACATTTAACACAAGGAAATCTGTAGGGCGCGATTTAACCACCACATGCGCCTGGCGCAGATCTGGGCACGGCACTTAAATAGCGGGAAAGGCCAAACCGAGATTCAGTTTGATATCGAACTGGCGTGCTTCCAATGGCGAGTTTTGGGTCGCCCAGATAGGGCGAGCCCATCATCAACCCTCTTTTGCATTCACTTCCACCTCATTAGCATTGAAGTCGAATGCAATAGCCTCCCGGGAATTAACTGGCTCCCCCGTGAGAAATCACACGGGTGTCGTTTAGCACTCCTTTTTAAAAACGTGCAGCTAGAGCTGATGTGTTAGGCAGGTCGGTTTGGTGTGGACTGCACTTGATGCAGCGATGCGAGAAACAGACCTCTAACACTGCAGAAGATCCAACACGGTTTTATTGAACGATAGAACTAGCGTACATATTTAACTGTGGGTCGACACTATACTGAACTGACTGGAGACCTTGTACTAGCCGGACCAGACTTTAAAAAAAATATATATATTTTATTCAACTTTTTCGGCCATACAAAACAATACAAAGGTTTTTCCCCTTTTTACAACAGCAAAACAATATAAATAACCGTGACCGTATTTTAACAAATAAATAAATAATATATAAACTAAATGGCAACTGCCATAACAAAAATAATAGCTCTCCCAAATAATAAAATCAGCACTTCAATTCAATATACATAACCAAATACCAATATCTTTACAAAAACACCCCTGAGGACCCACCTGAGCCCTCCCCCCTCCCCCCTGGGTTGCTGCTGCTACCTTCCCGTTTCCTTTATCGTTCTGCGAGGTAGTCAATGAACGGTTGCCACCGCCTGGTGAACACCTGAGCCGAACCCCTTAGTGCAAACTTTATCCGTTCCAGTTTTATAAACCCTGCCATGTCGTTTATCCAGGTCTCCACGCCCGGAGGCTTGGCTTCCTTCCACATAAGCAGTATCCTTCGCCGGGCTACTAGGGACGCAAAGGCCAAAACATCAGCCTCTCTCGCCTCCTGCACTCCCGGCTCTTCTGCAACCCCGAATTTAGCCAACCCCCAGCCTGGCTCGACCCGGACCCCCACCCCCTTTGAAAGCACCTTCACCACCCCCACCCAGAACCCCTGCAGTGCCGGGCATGACCAAAACATGTGGGTGTGGTTTGCTGGGCTTCTCGAGCATCTCCCACACCTATCCTCTACCCCGAAAAATTTACTGAGCCTTGCTCCGGTCATATGTGCCCTGTGCAAAACCTTAAATTGTATCAGGCTAAGCCTGGCGCACGAGGACGAAGAGTTTACCCTACGTAGGGCATCTGCCCACAGCCCCTCTTCGATCTCTTCCCCCAGCTCTTCCTCCCATTTTCCTTTCAGCTCATCCACCATGTTCTCCCCCTCATCTCTCATTTCCCTGTATATATCTGACACCCTACCATCCCCCACCCATGTCCCTGAGATCACTCTATCCTGAATCTCCTGCGTCGGGAGCTGCGGGAACTCCCTCACCTGTTGCCTCGCAAAAGCCCTCAGTTGCATGTATCGAGATTCATTCCCTTGGGGCAACCCATATTTTTCCGTCAGCGCTCCCAGACTCGCAAACGTCCCGTCCAAGAACAGACCCCTCAGTTGCACAATCCCTGCTCTCTGCCATGCTCCAAATCCCCCATCTATTCTCCCCGGGACAAACCTATGATTATTTCTTATTGGGGACCGCTCCGAGGCTCCCGTCGTTCCCCTATGCCGTCTCCACTGCCCCCAAATTTTCAGTGTTGCTACCACCACTGGATTTGTGGTGTATTTCTTCGGGGAGAACAGCAGCGGTGCCGTCACCAGTGCTTGTAGGCTGGTTCCTTTGCAGGACGCCATCTCCAACCTCTTCCACGCCGCTCCCTCCCCATCTCCCATCCACTTACACACCATTGAAATATTGGCGGCCCAATAGTATTCACTTAAGCTCGGTAGTGCCAGTCCCCCCCTCTCCCTGCTACGCTGCAAGAACCCCCTCCTCACTCTCGGGGTCTTCCCAGCCCACACAAAACTCATAACGCTTTTCTCGATCTTCTTGAAAAAAACCTTTGTGACCATCACCGGGAGGCACTGAAACACAAAAAGGAATCTCGGGAGGACTACCCTTTTGACCGCCTGCACCCTCCCCACCAGTGACAGGGGCACCATGTCCCATCTCTTAAAATCCTCCTCCATCTGTTCCACCAATCGTGTTAAATTAAGCCTATGTAAAGTTCCCCAACTCCTGGCTATCTGGATCCCCATGTACCGGAAATCCCTTGTTACCCTCCTCAGCGGTAAATCCTCTATTCCCCTGCTCTGCTCCCTCGAATGTACCACAAACAACTCACTCTTCCCCATGTTCAATTTGTACCCCGAGAATTCCCCAAACTCCCCGAGTGTCTGCATTATCTCAGGCATCCCCTCCACCGGGTCTGCAGCATACAGCAGTAAATCATCTGCATACAATGATACCCGGTGTTCTTCTCCTGCCCTGAGTACTCCCCTCCACTTCCTGGAGCCCCTCAGTGCTATGGCCAGGGGCTCAATTACCAACGCAAACAGTAACGGAGACAGGGGACACCCCTGCCTCGTCCCTCTATAAAGACGGAAGTAGTCAGACCTCTGCCTGTTCGTGATCACACTTGCCACCGGGGCCCTATATAGCAGCTGTACCCATCCAATAAACCCTTCTCCAAAACCAAATCTCCTCAACACTTCCCACAGGTAGTCCCACTCGACCCTGTCAAATGCTTTCTCGGCATCCATCGCCACCACTATCTCCGCCTCCCCTTCTGGTGGGGGCATCATCATCACCCCTAGCAGCCTCCGTATGTTCGTGTTCAGCTGTCTCCCCTTAACGAACCCAGTTTGATCCTCATGGACCACCCCCGGGATACAATCCTCTATCCTCGTCGCCATTACCTTGGCCAGGAGCTTAGCATCTACATTCAAAAGGGAAATGGGCCTGTAGGACCCACACTGCAGCGGGTCTTTATCCTTCTTCAAAAGTAACGATATTGTCACCTCCGACATAGTCGGGGGCAACTTCCCCCTTTCCCTGGCCTCATTAAAGGTTCTCGTCAAAAGCGGGGCCAGTAGGTCTATATATTTCCTATAAAATTCCACCGGGAACCCATCCGGTCCCGGGGCCTTCCCGGCCTGCATGCTCCCAATCCCCTTTACCACCTCCTCCACATCAATCTGTGCTCCCAGTCCTGCCCTCTCCTGCTCCTCCACCTTCGGGAATTCCAGCTGATCCAGGAAATGCATCATTCACTCCTTCCCTTCCGGGGACTGAGCCTTATACAACCTCTCATAGAATGTCTTAAACACCCCATTCACTCTCTCCGCTCCTCGTTCCATCTCTCCCTCCTCATCCCTCACCCCACCTATCTCCCTCGCCGCTCCCCTCTTCCTCAACTGTTGGGCCAGTAGCCGACTTGCCTTCTCCCCATACTCATACTGCACTCCCTGTGCCCTCCTCCACTGTGCCTCTGCCTTACCCGTGGTCAGCAGGTCAAATTCCACATGTAACCTTTGTCTTTCCCTGTACAGTCCCTCCTCTGGTGCCTCTGCATATTGCCTGTCCACCCTCAGAAGTTCTCTCAGCAATCGCTTCCTTTCTTTACTCTCTTGCTTCCCTTTATGTGCCCTTATGGATATCAGTTCCCCTCTGACCACCACCTTCAACGCCTCCCAGACCACTCCCACCTGAACCTCTCCATTGTCATTAAGCTCCAAGTACCTTTCGATACACCCCCTCACCCGTAGACATATCCCCTCATCCGCCAACAGGCCCATATCCATTCTCCAGAGTGGGTGCTGTTCCTTTTCCTCTCCCACCTCCAGATCTACCCAGTGTGGAGCGTGGTCCGAGATGGCTATGGCCGTGTACTCTGTCCCTGTCACCTTCGGAATCCGTGCCCTACCCAGCACAAAAAAGTCTATCCGTGAATATACCTTGTGAGCATGGGAGAAGAATGAGAACTCCTTACTCGTAGGTCTGATAAATCTCCAAGGGTCTACTCCTCCCATCTGCTCCATGAAGTCCTTGAGCACCTTGGCCGCTGCCGGCCTCCTCCCGGTCCTGGACCTCGACCGGTCCAGCCCTGGATCAAGCACTGTATTGAAATCTCCCCCCATTACCAACTTTCCCGCCTCCAGGTCCGGGATACGCCCCAACATACGCCTCATGAAGTTTGCATCATCCCAGTTCGGGGCGTACACGTTCATCAGAACCACCGCCTCCCCTTGCAGTCTGCCACTCACCATCACGTATCTACCCCCACTGTCCGCCACTATGGTCTTTGCCTCAAACCGTACCCGTTTCCCCACTAAAATAGCCACCCCACTATTCTTCGCATCCAAACCCGAATGAAACACCTGTCCCACCCATCCTTTACGTAGTCTGACCTGATCTGTCAATTTCAGGTGCGTCTCCTGCAACATAACCACATCTGCCTTTAATTTCTTTAGGTGTGCGAGTACCCGCGCCCTTTTAATCGGCCCATTCGCCCTCTCACGTTCCACGTGATCAACCGGGTTGGGGGGCTCTTTACCCCCCCCCCCCTTGTCGACTAGCCATCCCCTTTTTTTTCCCAGCTCCTCACCCGGTTCCCACGTACCCGTATATCCCACCGACGGTGCCCTCCCGCCTCGACCACCCCGCCCCATAACAGCTCCCCCTTCCCCTTAGCAGCAGCAACCCAGTTAGCTCCCCCCCCCTCCGCTAGATCCCCCTCTAGCGTAATTACACCCCCCATGTTGCTCCCAGAAGTCAGCGAACTCTGGCTGACCTCGGCTTCCCCGTTTGCCCTCGGCCTCTCACTGTGCGAGGCCCCCACCTTCCTGCGTACCTGTTCCCGCCATAATTACCATAGCGCAGGAACGAGACCCGCGTTTCCCACTCAGCCCCGCTTTCCTACCCACCGGCGCCCACAGTTCCTCATACTCCCCCCACCCCCCCAAACGAGGGGAAGAGAGAAAATTTACAGGATTAAAGAGTTAACACTTAAGAAATCATCCCCCCCCCCCCCCGCCCTCCTCGTCCCACATAGTCACCCCACCACTTTGTCCCAGAAGCTCTTTCTCTCGCCAGACTATTCCAGCTTCTCGTCCACTATGAATGTCCACGCCTCTTCTGCCGTCTCAAAGTAGTGGTGCTTCCCTTGGTATGTGACCCACAGTCTCGCCGGTTGCAGCATTCCAAATTTCACCTTCTTTTTGTGAAGCACCGCCTTAGCCCGATTGAAACTTGCCCTCCTTCTCGCCACCTCCGCACTCCAATCCGGGTATACGCGGATCACCGCGTTCTCCCACCTGCAGCTCCGAGTTTTCTTCGCCCATCTTAGGACCATCTCTCTGTCATTATAGCGGTGAAACCTCACCACTATGGCTCGAGGTATTTCTCCTGCCCTTGGTCTTCGCGCCATAACTCGATAAGCTCCCTCCACCTCCAACGGGCCCGTCGGGGCCTCCGATCCCATTAGCGAGTGAAGCATCGTGCTCGCATATGCCCCGACGTCCGCCCCCTCTGCGCCCTCAGGAAGACCCAAGAGTCTTAGATTCTTCCTCCTCGAATTATTCTCCAGGGCTTCCAACCTCTCCACACACCTCTTGTGCTGCGCCTCATGCGTCTCTGTCTTCACCACCAGGCCCTGAATTTCATCTTCATTTTCAGCAGCCTTTGCCTTCACAACCCGAAGCTCCAGCTCCTGGGTCCTCTGCGCCTCCTTTAGCCCTTCAATCGCCTGTAGCATCAGGGCCAACACCTCCTTCTTCAGCTCTTCCACACAGCGCCGCAGGAACTCTTGTTGCTCCGGGCCCCATATCGAACGGCCACCTTCCGACGCCATCTTGCTTCGAGCTTCCCTTCCTTGCCGCTGCTCCAAAGGATCCACTGCAATCCTGCCGCTATCCTCTCCTTTTTCCATCAATATCCGGGGGGATTCCCTTTTATTTCACCGCACAGTGATTTTGGCCGTTTAAAATTGCCATTGGGGCTCTTATCAAGAGCCCAAAAGTCCGTTCCAACGGGAGCTGCCGAAACGTGCGACTTAGCTGGTCATCGCCGCACCCGGAAACTAGCCGGATCAGACTTACTAGCTACCGCATGGTGTTTGCACTGTGCTAGCTCGGGGACTCTGACTGTCTCAGTGGCTGGGTCCCGAGAGAGCGGGAAACCTAGTGCCCTCTGGCTTTATAGTGGTGGTGTCCTGTCTGGTGATTGGCTGCACTGTGCTGTGTGCTTACTGGTCATCCTGTGTGTCAATCACTGCCTGTCTGCACTTCATTATATACATGCGTGGATATTATGACAGGCAAAATAGCTACTGAGGGAATCTGAGGAGGCGAGTAGCTATTTCCATTTTCTGGATGCAGCTCAAGGGCACTGGAGCTGTTGTCGCAGGAGGGGGCCTTTGGAGGTTGGTACAGAGTAGGCGGGTAAGGGGGCAGTGGAGGCGCCCCCGCGGGGAGGAGACACAGCAGGGGGTTGGGCTTGGTCAGGGGCCTGAAGCGTTCCAGGTAGGGGGTTGCCTCTTGGTCGGGGGCGGGAGCTTGGGGTAAGGGGCTTTTCGTCTATGAGGCCTTCAATTCTTCTTTAAATATCATGGATACCCATAATAAGGGCAACTACAGCTGCTGCCTAGACAGCCCTGCTCTTGGTTCTAAGCTGAAGATGACTTTAACTCTCTTTGACCGTGAGCAGTCTCTAGCTTCACAGCTGAAGGCTATTGCTAATGAGGAATTGACCTTGTTAATCGTGAGAGTACATCGGACTTCCGGTGGAGACCATGGTGTGAGTTGTCGCACATTTGATAGCTCCCGTTCACGGTGGACTATTTGGACCTTTTCCCTGATTTATGTGATGGTGGATTTGATCGATAAAACAAGTGTATAGATTCATGGGCCAGAAGTGGTCTGAAAAGATGAGAACGTTGGTCGAATATGGGAAAGCAGCCTGCGACACAGGGGAATATGGCGGAAGGTCAGGGACCGAAACAGCCGGCCCAGGGGTCGACGGAGAAACTTATGGCCTTTCCCCATGAGAAATTTGCTCAGCAGAGAGAAGAATATCTGGAAGACTTGGTCAGGGTGGTGGATCCGATAAAGGCGGGGATTGATCGTATGGAACAGAGATTGGAAACCCAGGGCCAGGCAATCCAGAAGGTGGAAGAGGCAGTGGCTGAGCACGATGACCAGCTAGCTGCGATGGCGGTGGAGTTAGGACTGATGAAGGACCACCAGAAGAGGCTGCAAGTCGAAGTGGAGGACCTGGAACAAAGATCGCACAGACAGAATCTGCGGATTGACGACCTGCCAGAGGACAGCGAGGGATCAGATGCAGGTGCATATGTGGCGCGCATGTTTGAGAAGTTGCTGGGAGAAGATGCGTTTGCTTGGCCTTTGGAGGTGGATAGGGCACACAGAGCGCTTATGATGAAGCCGCTGAGGAATGAGCCGCCGAGGGTGATGGTGATACAAATGCACTGGTTCCTAGACAAGGAACAGGTCTTGAGGTGGGCCAGGCAGACGAGGATCCCTCTACTCCGCCAATCCCTCCTTTCCCCCAATCTCCCCTCCCCATTCCCCTCCTTCCCACCCAAACCCCTCCCCCAATTCCTCCTTTTCCACAATCTCTCTACTCCACCAATCCCTCCTTTCCCCCAATCGCCCCTCCCTCATTCCTCTCCTTCCCATCCAATCCCCCCTTCATCAATTCCTCCTTCCCACCAATCCCCCCTCCCCCACCTATTTCCCTTCTTCCTCCCCCACCTCCGTTCCTCGACCCTTCCACATTGTCACTGCCCCCTTACCCGCCTACTCTGTACCAACCTCCAAGAGTCTGTGTAACATCACCCCAGGGTGATGGGCCTGTGTTGGCACTGCCAGCAGGTCAATATACAGACAGGAGAGTGATGATAACTCACTGTGGGGTTAGCTCTGGTACTCCTCAGTAATGGCAAATTCTTTTTTTTTCAAATTTAAAGTACAGTTCATTTTTTCCAATTAAGGGAGAATTTAGCGTGGCTAATCCACCTACCCTGCACATCTTTGGGTTGTCGGGACGAAACCCACGCAAACACGGGGCGAATGTGCAAACTCCACATGGACAGTGACCCAGAGCCGGGATCGAACCTGAGACCTAGGCACCGTGAGGCGGCAGTGCTAACCACTGTGCCACCGTGCTGCCCATTAATGGCAAATTCTGACTCCTGTCTTTCTGCTGACAACTTGCTCACACCCATCCTCTGAACGGGATCTGCACCAGGGGCGTTTGACGTTGGACCACCATGCCCAGGAATGGGGGGGTGGGGAGCGGAGGGCAACAGGGGTTGGGGGTGCAGGCCAGCCTGCTGTGAAGATTAACGTGACAGAAACTTCACATGTATCAGGTGTAATATGCTTTAATTGTGAACATTTGACATTTCCATTCCCCCTATTTCCATTCCCTCGCCCCCCCCCCCCCCCATACACACACTGCCCAATCAATGACCTTCTCTTTCCTTGATCTTTCGCGGTCTGCTGTCTAGGTGTGTCCCCAGAGTGCACACTGGAGTTGGAGGTGATATGCTGCTTTCCGTGCCCTGAGGATTTGATGCCCTAGGTGGGCATCCTCTGGAGGGCCTGGAGCTGGGGGGGCAAACCAACTGGTGTCCCTGGCATCGCTGTGCTTTTGAACAGGGAACAACCCTATTCTGTCCGCTACCCTTGAAATGCGCTGGTATCAGGAGGGGGTATTCGGAAGAACTAGATGCCACCATCGTCTCCTTGATTGCAGATCACGGGTTGGCCTCCAGAACTTCCTTCTCCATGATGGTGTCCACAGAGCCCTGAGGGACTCCTTGGGATGGAGGAGCAGCTGGTGTGAGGTCCAGAGGCCTCTTGAGTCTTCTGGCTTATTAGCTGCTCCTGATTGTCTGCACTCAGCGATGTTTCTCAGTGACTTGACCATGCTCTGCAGTGCCCCAGCAATGTCCTCCTGCATCTGGGACACGTCCCTCAGTGATATGATGTTGAGGCCCTCAGCCATGGTCATCATAGACTGAGCCATGCTTTGGGCATCACCATGTTGTGCTCCAGGCTCTCCACTCCAGTTGAACCCTAGCAGTGTTGGCTTAGTGCTATGCATTGTTGGCATCATGACCTGCCCTCGAGCCTTTGGGTCTCCTCCAATCGGCTATGCGCTCACTGGAATGTCGCTGACATCACCTTGTGAATGTCACGGCTGTGTCCAATCAGCCTCACCAGCTTTGGGAGAACCTTGTCCAGAGGCTCAGCATCTGACTGGGACCCAACTGAGTCCTGGGTCCGACAGATCTCCGACTGCTCACCAGATTGTGCCCCATAAGCCTCTCCACTAATGTCGCCCACCGAGGTGTGTGTCTCTGCGCTGGTGGAAGGTGGATGTGATAGTTGTGATGTCTCGCCAGTGGTCTCCTCGGAGCTCTCCTCCGAGGTGGCCTTTTGGGTGGTAGAGGGGGAAAGACTCCAGACAGCTCAGCCCCATCAGATGGAGATCCTGCGAGAAAATGGGAATGTGGTCAGTGAGAGGGAAGGATCATTTTGTCTGACATGAACAACTCACATGAGACTGGTCATCTCAGTGAAGGGGCAGTGGATCCTCACCTCTGTGGCGCAGGTCAACCTCGCTGTCGGAGACTGCCCTCTCCTTGGTCAACCCCGTGGTCTCCAGGGTGGTTCCTCTTAGGAGGTGGGACTCGGATCTCTAATACTCCTCCAACCATCTTGGCCTCTCCCCGCTTATTGTGGGCTATCACACTTGATCGGTCAAGAGGGATCTTTGCTAGCATGCAATATAATAATAATTTTTATTAGTGTCACAAGTAGGCTTACATTAACACTGCAATGAAGTTACTGTGAAAAACCCGAGTCGCTACACTCCGGTGTCTGTTCAGGTACACAGAGGGGGAATTCAGAATGTCCAATTCACCTAACATAATGTCTTTGCGGACTTTTGGGAGGAAACTGGAGCACCCGGAGGAAACCCACGCAGAGTAGGGGAGAACGTGCAGACGTGCAGCCGGGGTTCGAACCCGGGTCCCTGGTGCTGTGAAGCGATGGTGCTAACCACTGTGCTTCCGTGCACAATCATGAGACTGTTTAAAAGATATGATGCAGCAACACTCTTGCTTTAATTCTCTACATTAGTTCAGGTTCCATTTCCTTTCGCTGGACCACCCGAACCTTGCTGTTTATTTTGTTGTTTGTGGTCTTGTCAACAATCTATGTTGCAATTCTGCTGTGAGCAGGAAACAGCGACATTACATTTTCCACTGCACACAGAAAGTAAATGATTGATCATTTTGTACAAAATCCCCAAATTTATACCCCTTATGCTTTTCCGATGGAAAAGCTTTTACATAATGGCTCTGATTTTTGAGGTTGTTCATAACCGAAGGATATCAGCAATGAATTACTTTTCCACTTACCCAATGACTTTCTATGGACTTTTGCAAGGGAATTTGTGGTGCTTCAAAATCCATTTTGGTGTGGCAGCCTCTGCTTGAGATCCAGGACCAGCAAATGTGTATTTTCATAAATAATTAGACTTGCGTACTTTTTAATGTCGTGCGCAGAGTCGTAAAAGGAAGCTGCAAGTTAAAAGAGTTAATTTAATACCCAATCCTCCATTTCGTTTCTTGCATGTGGTGCTAAAACCGTAAATAAAATGTTGGTTTCGAATTGTTAAACACGTTCTTCCTGTGATATACCATTAAAACAACTTTAATGTTTAAAACTCCAAAATGTGGTCAATTTTGGTGAGGGTGTGTTTCACAAGAGTGTGGTAGCTGTTTACCTGAATGACATTCCAAGCCAATTAGCAAAAGCAAAATCATACTGGTCCACATGATGGCAGCAGAGCTCCCTCCTGGCTAAGGAACCAACCTTTATTACAGATTCCAGCGCACAGGCGAGCTGAATGAATGCATTAATGTTACATTTTAAACGGAAAAAATCAATTAAAGTTTTATTGCCATATTTGGACCCGGCATAATACAAGGCTTAACTTCCAAATAGCACAATGTTTTTTATGCAATGGGGTTTTTCCCAGGAAATGATAATACTCGCTATGTCATTCATTTTACCTTCAGTGTCTGGTAGCTGACTCATTTTGGTTACACATTTCAATTTTTTCTATCTTGTTTATATTTGTGAGACGTTCTGGCACAAACCAGATTAACTTGTTTTTGGTTTCTCATAGAAATAATTCCAAGTTTAGAAAAATATTTCACTGCCTATATTCTTTTTTTTTCAAATTTAGAGTGCCCAATTCATTTGTCCAATTAAGGGGTAATTTAGCGTGGCCAATCCACCTACCCTGCACATTTTTGGGTTGTGGGGGCGAAACCCACGTAAACACGGGGAGAATGTGCAAACTCCACACAGAAAGTGACCCAGAGCCGGGATCGGACCTGGGACCTCGGCGCTGTGAGGCAGCAGTGCTAACCCACTGTGTCACCCTGCTGCCCCACTGTCTATATTCTGTGGCTCCAATGAATGGAAATTAATTTATCTTTGTTGTTTTTAGTAGTGGTAAAGTAGTTTAGTAGTACACTAATAAAGATTATTATTTTTTTGTTCCCACCTGATGAACATGACTGAGATCAAATCAGCAATTTGAGATCACATGAAACATATGAGGAAGATCACACAGTTCATCTAAATTTATCAACCAAGAACAACCCTACACCTTCCCCTCCATTGCTCTATCTTTTAAAAAAAATTATCTTTATTGTCACAAGTAGGCTTGCATTAACACTGCAGTGAAGTTACTGTGAAAAGCCCCTGGTCGCCACATTCTGGCGCCTGTTCGGGTACGCAGAGGGAGAATTCAGAATGTCCAAATTACCGACCAGCACATCTTTCGGGACTTGTGTGAGGAAACCGGAGCACCCGGAGGAAACCCACACAGATACGGGGAGAACGTGCAGACTCTGCACAGACAGTGACCCAAGCCGGGAATCAAACCTGGGACCCTGGTGCTGTGAAGCAATAGTGCTAACCACTGTGCTACTGTGCTGTCTATCTAGATTTTCATAAACAATTCAAGGATTTTTCTCTCCGCTGTTCTGACCACTCTGGGTGAAGAAGATTGTCCTGATAGCAATCCTAATATATTCACTTATAGTTTCACACTGGTGGTGATGTGATGTCGCTGTTTGTTCAGTGTGTACTGACGTCTAGGATCAAAGGAAGTGAGATACTCTGGAGGAGGCAGTCTCACTTCATGGATCTGGCACCATAAGGAGTGTAAATCCTAATCTAACTGTAAATTAAATTTATAGAAAGCAGTGTTCACTGTTCCTTACTCTTTGAATATGTGCATTTTAAGCTATTGTATATGTGGTCTGTAGCGAGGCAGAATGATTTGAATTTGAGCTGGGCAGAAGCCACATATTGTAAATACACTGCTACCTGCTGAAACTTAGGGTGCGATTTACCAGCTGTGCCGTGGTCCCGGTACCTGAACGGCGGTGCAGCAGTATGGAGATCCCTCTTTCGGGATCTACCAGGCTCGACATGCCTCGCGAGATCTAATGGGATCTTGCAAAGTGCCGCAATCTGAATCCCGCTCTTAATGTGTGGAATCAGTATTTGACAAATCTGCATATTAGAGTGAGACAGCTCGTCTCACTAACATGTGCTCGGCTGATCTACGGGGCACACAAATGGGGACCAGACTGAACAGCACTATGGAGGACCCCCAGGGGATCGGAGGCTCCCAGGTAGTTGTCCACTGGGTAGGGTGGCACCCTGGCAATGGTGCCACCCAGGCACCTTGGTACTGCCAGCCTGGCACTCAGGTAGTGTCACCTAGGTGCCAGCCTGGTACTTCCAAAGAGCCCAAGTGGCACTGCCAGGCTCGCAGGGACACCGCCAGGCTGCCAGTGCCAAGGTGCCAGGCTGGCATTTTTCCCACGGCAGGGATTGGGCCTGGGGGTGCCCTACCCATGTGAAATGGATTGCAGTGGAGTGTGAGGGTGGGGGGGGCGAGTACCAATGGGTTGTGTCGTTTCCTTCGGCATGTGATATGTAAAAATCCATTGACTGCGTTTAATAATAATAATCTTTATTGTCACAAGTAGGTTGACGTTAACACTGGAATTAAGTTACTGTGAAAAGCCTCTAGTCGCCACAATCCGGCGCCTGTTTGGGTACACAGAGGGAGAATTCAGAATGTCCAATTCACCTAACAGCACGTCTTTCGGGACTTGTGGAAGGAAACCGGAGCGGCCGGAGGAAACCCACGCAGACGCAGAGAGAACGTGCAGACTCCACACAGACAGTGACCCAAAGTCGCAATTGAATCCGGGTTCCGTGGCGCTGTGAAGCAACAGTGCTAACCACTGTGTTACCATGCTGTTTGTGCTAATTGTAACAATAGCACACACAAATGTTTACTGTCATTTCTTTCTGGTGCCTGTCCGATATGCTCAAAATAGATTCCATCAGAAAAATGATTCAGATTCTCCGATAAGCGTGGTTTTATCACTTGTGGGTTTGAGATCCTGAGATGATAGCTTTGTATCCCACTCGTTTTATGTTCAATCTGCTTTGTCTCCAAAAATTGTTACAGTTGGGTGGGGGGGGGGGGTAAATATGATTCACTCTAGTTTATTTTTTAAAATTAGGAATGGTAATTACAGAATTTAAAAAAATCATAGCTACAAAGCATAAAGAAAACTTTAAAAATTGGCACAATTTTCTTTGCACATCCTTTTTCTAGCTGTATTCATTTATTGCTCAGAGGACTAGGTGACACCGTGTAATATTGAGAAAAAAATGAAATGAACACTCTGTCCACTTGTGGTAAATGATAATCTGTATTCCTTGATGGCTCACGTTTTCAGTTTTGTCCATTTCCCATATCCTTGCGAGGTACAAAATGTGCTACAACTCTCAAAGGTTTTCATTTCACTCTTCAGCTGGCGAAGTTGCTAACTTAAGGAACGTGTGGCACTGTTCTGCTGTACCAGTAAACAATTTTATTTTTGTTCAAATTGTTTCTTTCTAATTGATTTAGTTCCCTCTGCCTTTATGAAAAAAATGGTAAGCGATTCTTTTATGCAGAGTTAAAATGCAGAATAAAAATATTGGGCCCAATTTCAACCTACTCAAAGCCGATCCACTTTCACAGGGGTAAAGTCACCCCAAATTGTTGTTGTTTCAAGTGAAAATTCAAACCAGGGGCGTCATTCTCCGACCCCCCGCCAGGTCGGAGAATGGCCGTTGGCCGCCGTGAATCCCGCCCCCGCCCCCGCCGAAGTCTCCGAAGGGAGAAAAGTCGGCGGGGCGTTAATGGCGCCGCTGCCGCGGAGAATGTCACGGGTCTGCGCAAGGCAGCCGATTTTCGGCCTGCCGATATTCTCCCTTCCGGATGGGCCGAAGTCCCGTCGACGTGATGACCGTTCACGTCGACGTCAATCAAACCTCCTTTTCATCGGCGTGACCCGGTGCTCCAGGCTCACGCCGACCAGCGAGGAGGTGAGTGACGGCCTGGGGGGTTGGCTCTGGGCAGGAAATGGCGTGGCCGCAGACTGATTGCGTGAGGAGAGCTGTGTCTCGGCTTGTGTGTGTGTGCGGCGGGGGGGGGGGGGTGGTTAGAGTAGGCTGGGCTCCGGGGGAGTGCCGGGAGGGGGTCTGTGCCGGGGTGGAGGTTGGGGGTTGTGGAGGGGGTCCGTGCCGGGGTGGAGGTTGGGGGGGGGTCCGTGCTGGCGTGGAGGTTGGGGGTTGGGGAGGGGGTCCGTGCCGGGGTGGAGGTTGGGGAGGGGGTCCGTGTCGGGGTGGAGGTTGGGGGGGGTCCGTGCTGGGGTGGAGGTTGGGGTGGGGGTCCGTGCTGGGGTGGAGGTTGGGGAGGGGGTCCGTGCCGGGGTGGAGGTTGGGGAGGGGGTCCGTGCCGGGGTGGAGATTGGGGGGGGGTCCGTGCTGGGGTGGAGGTTGGGGAGGGGGTCTGTGCCGGGGTGGAGGTTGGGGAGGGGGTCCGTGCCGGGGTGGAGGTTGAGGGGGGGTCCGTGCTGGGGTAGAGGTTGGGGAGGGGGTCCGTGCCGGGGTGGAGGTTGGGGGGGGGTCCGTGCTGGGGTGGAGGTTGGAGAGGGGGTCCGTGCCGGGGTGGAGGTTGGGGGGGGGTCCGTGCTGGGGTGGAGGTTGGGGGTTGGGGAGGGGGTCCGTGCCGGGGTGGAGGTTGGGGGGGGGTCCGTGCTGGGGTGGAGGTTGGGGGTTGGGGAGGGGGTCCGTGCCGGGGTGGAGGTTGGGGGGGGGTCCGTGCTGGGGTGGAGGTTGGGGGGGGGGTCCGTGCTGGGGTGGAGGTTGGGGAGGGGGTCCGTGCCGGGGTGGAGGTTGGGGGGGGTCCGTGCTGGGGTGGAGGTTGGGGGTTGGGGAGGGGGTCCGTGCCGGGGTGGAGGTTGGGGGGGGGGTCCGTGCTGGGGTGGATGTTGGGGGTTGGGGAGGGGGTCCGTGCCGGGGTGGGTGATGGGAGGGCAAATGAGTTGGTCCACCTGGCCAGGTGCCAGCCTCCAACAGTTGGACCCATGCGGTCCATGCCACCTGGCTGGGGGGAGGAGGGGATATGGGCAATGATGACATGTCGTCGTTCCCCTCCCCCCCACCAGGCCGTCATGTTTTCAGACCATCCAGCGATGTTGGCCGCCGTGGTGGCAGCCGCTCATGTCTATGTTGCCCTGGATGAGGAGGAGGAGGAGGAGGAGGAGCGTGCCAGAGAGGCGGCGCAGGCTGCCGCAGAGGCGGCAGCCGCCCAGGCTGGAGGGACACCTGACCGACAGGACGAGGAGGGGGAGGAGGACGTCGTGGCCCCACGGCAACGGAGGCACCCGAGGGCGCCCCGTGTGTACCGGCCCCGGCAGTCATACCAGGACCTCACGGACCGGGAATGCAGGAGGAGACTCCGGATGAGCCGGGAAACCGTGGCACACATCTGCCACCTGCTGGCACACCTGTCACCGCGTGGCACTGGCGGGGGACACCCTCTCCCCGTGTCCGTCAAGGTTACGGTGGCCCTGAACTTTTATGCAACGGGGTCATTCCAGGCACCGAGTGGGGACCTGTCCGGCATATCGCAGACATCGGTGCATCGGTGCATCCGGGCAGTGACAGATGCCCTTTATGCCATGGCACACCGCTACATCCGCTTCCCCGTGGACCGGGCCAGCCAAGATGCCCGGGCCGTGGGCTTCTCTGCCGTTGCCGGGTTCCCCATGGTCCAGGGCGCGATCGATGGGATGCACGTCGCCGTGCGGCCACCTGCAGAGAACAGGGCCGTGTTCACTAATAGGAAGGGGACCTATTCAATGAACGTACAGGTGGTCTGCGACCACCGCATGATGATCCTGCACGTCTGCGCCCGTCACCCAGGCAGTGTACACGACTCATTCGTGTTGTCGCGGTCATCCATCCCCGGCATGTACGAGGGACGCCATCCCCGGCTGAGGGGCTGGTTGCTGGGCGACAGGGGCTACCCATTGCGATCGTGGCTGATGACGCCTATACGGAGGCCACGCAATGAGGCGGAGAACCGCTACAATGATGCCCATACAGAGCACAAAGGCAGCTTCGGTAGGTGTAACATTGACTTTAATAACCAAAGGAGTTCATGCACGTGCCCTAGCCCCTAAAACCCATCTGTGCCCTGCACCCGTGCCAACTTACTCAGTGTCTAATTGTTTGGCCTTACGGGCCCTTTGACTATGTCTACGTGGTTCCCCAGACGGTACAGCAGAACTGGAGGTGGACTCCTGTGATTCCTGCCCTCTGACACCGGATCCCTTTGGCGGCCGTTTCCTGAGGCGTCCTGGCCTAGATGGGCCAGGCTGCGGCCCGGGCGACTGGGATGGCGAGCTGCCAGCCTGTCCTGCCCGTTGCCCACCCGATGCACCTGGGACGGAAGGGGGGGAGTCCGAGGTGTCGCGGTGTACCGGGACCTCCCCTACAGAGGGAGCCGGGACGGACCACACCACCTCCTCCTCCCTCGGGGTGCCCGATGGCCCCCAGGCCTCTACATGGGTGGGGAATGCGAACGGACTGGCCATCCGACGCGCCCCCGACATCTGGCGCTGCCAGTCCTGGAGGCCCGTGCTGGTATCGACAGGGGTCTGCAGGTTTGCAGCCATGGAGCCCAGGGGGTTGTCGAACCCTGTCTGCGACAGTGCGACGCCGGCTCGCACATGGCCACTGGCGCCGATGCCCTCAGCGATGGCCTGCTGAGACTGGGCCATGGCCTGCAGAGACTGGGCCATGGCCTGCAGAGACTGGGCTATGGCCTGCTGAGGCTGGGCCATGGCCTGCTGAGACTGGGCCATGGCCTGCTGAGACTGGGCTATGGCATTGAGCGCCTCTGCCATCTGGCGCTGGCACTGGCTCATGGCCTCCTGTGAGAGGGCAGCCATTTCCTGGGCCACAGACGCCGCCTGCACGGAAGGCCCCAGGCCTCGCAAACCGTTCCCCATGTCTGACACCGTCGCACCCATTGCCTCCACCGCGGACGCCACCCGTGCGGTGTCAGCCTGGGTGGCACGCATGACCGGGACCACTCCCAGCTCCTGGACGCGGGTGGACTCCTCCACCTGCGACCGCAGCCGCCGCAAGCCACCCGTCACCCTATTCGCTCGTCTCCGTGTCGGTGGTTGCATCGGATCTATGTGTGGGTGTGGTAACTGCAGGAACCCGGGATCCATCTGGGCGGCAGATGTTCGCTTGGCCTGGGCTGCCCTCCGACCGCCCGGTCCCTCTGCTGCTCCTACCTCCACCTGCTGTACCGGGACGGCTGTGTTGTGCGCACCAGTGAGTGTACCAGACGCCTCATCACTAAAGTGCCCAACCGTGGTGAGTGTTTCTGCGATGGTGGAGGGTGTTGGTGACAGCAGTGGCGTTGTGTCGTGCTCTTCGTCCCACTCTGAGTCCATGGCACTTTCGGGTGGGGGTTCGTCTCCACCCATCCACTCTGAGTCACTGTCCGGTATTTCGTCTTCCCGGGTAGGGGTGTCCTGGGTAGTGCTGTCCCGGGTAGTGCTGTCCCGGGTAGTGCTGTCCCGGGTAGGGGTGTCCTGGGTAGTGGTGTCCCGGGTAGGGGTGTCCTGGATAGTGGTGTCCTGGGTAGTGGTGTCCTGGCTCGGATGTGACGGGGGCCTGTGGCTGCCCCCCTCATCGCTGGGTGGTCGCTCCCGCACGTGACGGGGGTGTTGTCTCCCTGTTGTCCAGGTCTCTCCGTCTCCCGTGGTGTGCGAGGGGCATCCTGCGGGCGTCGCATGCTGGAGGGTGCGGGTCTCTCCGTCTCCCGTGGTCTCCGAGGGGCATCCTGCGGGCGTCGCATGCTGGAGGGTGCGGGTCTCTCCGTCTCCTGTGGTCTCCGAGGGGCATCCTGCGGGCGTCGCATGCTGGAGGGTGCGGGTCTCTCCGTCTCCCGTGGTCTCCGAGGGGCATCCTGCGGGCGTCGCATGCTGGAGGGTGCGGGTCTCTCCGTCTCCTGTGGTCTCCGAGGGGCATCCTGCGGGCGGTCTGCATCTGCGGGGATGGGTGCCTGGACGTTTGGTCCTGCGATACACAATGAAGCATGCATGGTTAGACATCAGGCAGTGATCAGGTGATACGGGGGAGGGGGATATAGGGGAGGGGGGATATGGGGACGGGCTGTTGGTGGCTCACTTGCTCGTGGGGCCCCGACCTCTGCATCAGCAACCTCCCGGTCCTCAGGTCCGCCAGCCAGTTCCAGGGCCCTTTCCTCGTGTACGGTCAGTGGCCTCTCATCAGCGGGCCCTCCTCCAGTCCTCACATGCTCCCTATTGTTGTGTGCGCGCTTCTCCTGTGGGGGGGGGGGGGTGGTGGCAGGGGTAAAAGGCAACAGTGTTAGGCAGGTATATGAATGCACGCCATCGGTTGCGCGTGCATTGCAGAGGTTAAGGTTAGGGCTGGATTCACTTGGGGATATGGGGGATATGGGGGAGGGGGGATATGGGGGAGGGGGGATATGGGGGAGGGGGGGATATGGGGGAGGGGGGATATGGGGAGGGGGGATATGGGGAGGGGGGGATATGGGGGAGGGGGGATATGGGGAGGGGGATATGGGGGAGGGGGGATATGGGGAGGGGGGATATGGGGGAGGGGGGATATGGGGGAGGGGGGATATGGGGGAGGGGGGATATGGGGGATATGGGGGATATGGGGGAGGGGGGATATGGGGGAGGGGGGATATGGGGGAGGGGGGATATGGGGGAGGGGGGAATATGGGGGATATGGGGAGGGGGATATGGGGAGGGGGGATATGGGGGATATGGGGAGGGGGGATATGGGGGAGGGGGGATATGGGGGATATGGGGGAGGGGGGATATGGGGGAGGGGGGATATGGGGGAGGGGGGATATGGGGGATATGGGGGAGGGGGATATGGGGGATATGGGGAGGGGGGGATATGGGGGATATGGGGGAGGCTCACCCTGCCTGCTCTGACGAGGTCGTTCACCTTCTTGTGGCACTGGGTGCCTGTCCGTGGTGTTAGGGCCACAGCGGTGACGGCCTCTGCCACCTCCCTCCACAGACGCCGGCTGTGGCGTGGGGCAACTCTGCGGCCGTGCCCGGGATACAGGGCGTCCCTCCTCTGCTCCACCGCGTCCAGGAGCGCCTCCACATCGCGTGACTCGAACCTCGGGGCTGAGCGACGGCCAGCCATCAAGTCGGGTGTTGCGGTCGGGTGTTCCGGTCGGTTGGGGGGGAGCTGCGCGGCCTTATGAGCCGTCACGCCGTGCAGCGCGTATGACGCTGCACGACGTGAACCACTGCGCAAGCGCGGATCCCGTTACGTCGCTGCTAGCCCATTTTGGGCCGCAGACTATCGGCCCATTTTTATGACGTGACGCTAGTGGGATTTGCGCCGTTTTTTTGCACCGATCGGCGGAGTTTCCGCCGATAACGGAGAATTTCGCCCCCGATGTCTGAAATATCAGAAGTTATAGTCTTGTGGCTGTATTGCGTTTTTTGCAGTTCTGACTTAGACAGTATAGAAAGCTGTGGTTAAGTATTATTAACTCTTCATCAAACAGCCTTATCTGAACAACAGTGTAAGAATGTGTTGAATAATACTTTGAGAATGTCCTTTGATCCCGTATATAGAACACTGAATTCAATTTTAAAAATACATTTACCTTCATTTTAGCGTTGTTAATGACAAACCATTATATATTCATCCTTCATTTAATTAAGTGACAAGATAATATATTTTTTATTCTCTGGTGTCGCTAATATCCAGCAGTCAGCAAGCCAGCATGATGCTAGTTAAACACACTAGTTCAACTGTTTTTAACTATCACAGTTAATTATTTCACCACTCAAACTTCACACCATGGTAATCACTCTGGTTTAGAGATCAAAAACCAAACATTGTGTTGTGACAACATTTGACGCAAAGCAGTGCAGTGAAAACATTTTGTAATGTCTTAAAAATGTGTGTGGAGTCTGTAATTGTTTGAAGAATGTTTTAAAAAGTATTTTAAGAATTTGTAATCAATTGTAATTTCCTTGAAAAATAAGAAATACTGGTCAATGTGACCAAGCGACCCTGACCTGGAAGCAGTGCCAGCAGGATGGAAGTTAGCATATGAACGTCATTTGGCTGGCAGGCACAAAAGCGTGCTGGAGGCAGAAGGCAATCAGCACACAGATACTGGAGCTCGTGGAGGCACTGTACGAGTGGGCTACAAATGTCTCAACCTGGAAAACTGTGTAAAAAGCACGGCTATGCCAAAAGTTAGGCGTTTGACCAAACGTGGCCAAATCATGAACCAGGATGTTTTTGGCTGGTCAGATGAAAAGGATCTCTAGAAAACTACACCGTCAGGATTGTCATTACTCGAGGGAGAGAGGGCTTGTAGAGGCGTGCTTTGCTGATGATATTCGTACCGATGAAACCTGGTGTTGTTCATGAAGATTCCTAATCTATCCTGCGTGAATAAAGAACAGCGTATTGTAGCTATGTCGTATCATATCTGTGCAGAGATTGATGCGAATGCTCGTGATTAAGATGTATCTTTGTTTTATTGACAATTAAAAGTGAAATTATGCTTGTATTTGAAGTATCATGGGCGGGATTCTCTAATCCCGCGGCAGAGTGTCCACGCTGTCGTAAACGCCATTGCATTTTACGACGGTGTGAAAGGGCCGCTGCCAGGACAAATTCTGGCCTCTCCAGGAGGCCAGCACGGCGCTGGAGAGGTTCGCGCCGCTCCAGCTGCTGATCCCGGCGCGAACTATGTGCTGCGGGATCCGTGTATGCGCAGTGGTGCCGGCTCCAACACACACATGCGCAGTGGTGCCAGTACCAATGCACGCATGCGCAGTGGCCTCCTTCAATGCGTTGGCCCCGACGCAACATGGCGCAGGACTACAGGGGCCGGCGCGTAGGAAAGGAGGCCCTCAGCCAGAGAGGCCAGCCCGCCGATTGGTGGGCCCCGATCGCGGGCCAGGCCACATCGGAGCCCCCCCCTGGGGTCGGTCCCCCCCCCTCCTCCCCCACAGGTGGCGACCCGACCCTTCAATGCCGAGGTCCCACCGGCTCAGAGCAGGTTAGAATGGCGCCGGTGGGACTCGGTTTTTTTCTTACGGCCAGTTGGCCCATCCGGGCAGAGAATCCCGGGGAGGCCGCATTGAGCGGCCCATGACCGGCGCCGCACCAACTACTCTGGTGCCAATGGCGCCGATTCTCTGCTCTGTGGCGTGGCCCGGTCGCGGGGATTCTCCGGCCCGGCCCAGGGCTGTGCGAATCCCACCCATTTTCCTGTTAATCCATGCGTATTATGCATTGGTTCTAATTAATGTTCAAGTAAAAGCGACAAAAAGTGGAATCTTGTTGGTACTTTCTTCATTTTGAGGTCATTCAGTAAATTTTATCACAAGTGGGAACTATTCATTATTTTCAACTGCAAATTTTGTAATTTAAGAATTTAAGTTAAGAAAGATGTTTTTTTCCTTTAGAAAACAGATTTTGTGAAACTGTAATTGAGTTTTCATGAAAAGGATTCACATAATTTGTTCACTATAACGTGGTTAATATTTTATTATTGCTGAAGAGATTGTTATGGCTAATTAAGTGCTCAGTGATGCAACGTCACAAATGGTGTAACTGCACTAGGTCCACTTCAAGCCCAGTAAATACATTGGATAAAAGCAATTTACTGCGGATGCTGGAATCTGAAACCAAAAGAGAAAATGTTGGAAAATCTCAGCAGGTCTGGCAGCATCTGTAGGGAGAGAAAAGAGATAACATTTAGAGTCCAGATGACCCTTTGTCAAAGATGATCAGTAAATATATTACTGTCTGCATATTAACGCAGATATTGGGCAGGAGTTTCTAAGCGTCATTTGTGGCGGATTTTGCCGGGAGTTTCCCATCGGCTGTGTTGGTGAACTCCCCATCGCCATATAGTCACTCTTTTGGGCCCAGGGAAGTTTCTCACTAGTTTAGGCCACACTTAGTATTATTTTCATTGGGGCAGCATGGTGGCACAGTGGTTGGCATTGCTGCCTCATAGCGCCGACGACCCGGGTTCGATCCCAGCCCCGAGTCACTGTCCGCGTGGAGTTTGCACATTCTCCCCATGTCTCCGTGGGTCTCACCTTCACAACCCAAAAAGATGGGCAGGGTAGGTGTATTGGCCACGCTATATTTCCCCTTAATAGGAAAAAAAGAATTGGGCACTCTAAATTTATATTAAAAAAATAATTATTTTCATCACTGGGGAGCTGAACTCACTGGCCCAGACTGGTTCTTCAGAGATCAGGCCGCCATTTTGAAAGGGTGCTCCGATCTCGAAGTGAGCTTGAGGGTCCCTCACCCCCCCACCCATGGGCAATGTCACCTCCCCCCGCCCCCAACACACATGGGCATTACCCCACAGCCACCCAAGTGAGGACACCCCGCTATGAGGGCCCTCCTCTTCAGGCCCTCCTCCACACTCCATTACAGACCCCCCCCTTCCAGGACCTCCATCCACCCTTCACCCCCAACCTCCCAGAGACCCCTAATTACCTTTCCTCAACCCCCCCCCCCAACCCTTCGTAACCTGCTCCGGCCCGGGCCTGTGACAGTGTTACCCTGGCACTGCCACCCTGGCACCCTGGGACTGCTCCTGCTAGATTTGCAGTGGTACCCAGGTACCTTGATAGTTCTAGGGTGGCAGTGACAAGGTGCCAGCTGGGCATTGCAAAGGTGCCCGTATTCCAGGGGACCAGTACTGAATGGCGCCTGGCTGGGGCCTCCCTGGGCGGCCAGAAGATCATGGGTAAGCACACTTAAGTCCGTTAAACCCTATTTAAGTGCGCATGGCCTGGTCCCGCCCATTGTGGGCAGGATTGTGGTTGCGCCATCTTATGGGACTTGAGTAGATCCTGCAAGGCGTTGTAGCTGCTGGGAAGCCAGGGACGGCCTCACAAGGCATCTACCAGCCACGCTGGGTTCCCGATCAGGCGCGACGGGGCCAGTAGATGGAGCACATTCGGGGAAAATAGCAATGAGGCAAAATGCACTCCCATTATTAGACAGCAACTTCTTGTGACTGCACATGGGCAGTTAAACGTGGAAATCAGAAAGTTGCTGTTTGAGTTACCCAGCTCTTCCTGAAACTTCACTCTACCAGCATATTGCTAAGGGACATAGAATGTGTGAATTTGTGGATCATACCCATTAACACATGAGAAAAAGTTATGAGGTATCCATTCAACTGTAAATGAATTTTAAGAGTCCATTATGTCTTAATTACTGATAAGCAGCCTCTCTGGCTGAACATTAACTTTTATATGGATCCTTATTCTTTTAAATGTTTATTATTGTTGGAGATTCTTTACAAAATTAAGTTTTCTTAAATACTTTTTCTTTCTATCTCTTCACTTCCTTTCTATATAATGGGCTGGATTCTCTGTTCCCCGACGTGTTCGGCGACGGGGCGGGGAATCCGTTTTGTGCCGAAATCGGGAGCGGTGCCGTTTAAAAAATTCTCCGCCCTTTGAAAATTGGCGTACTCGAGGAGTATGCCTCGCCGAGTATCCACCGCCTCAGGCCATTGCCTGAGGCCCACCCTGCGATTCTCCGTTGCTAACCAGCCGAATTCCCGACCGCGTGGCTTACGTGTACTCACACCACCCAGGAACCTCACGTGGCGGCTGCGGACTCAGTCTGGGGCCGCCACAGTCGGCGGAGAGCTGATCAGCGGACAGGGGGTCTACATTCAGGGCTGGGGGCAATGTGGGCAGGTAGTCCGGGGTGTGCAAGCAGCAGATGCGGGGCACTACTTTGGCGGTCCAGGTCCGCGGGGTGAGTCCTCCATGGAGCATGGCGCAGGAATGTGGACCACGTGGAATGGCACCCGAGGGGTCTCCAGGGCCATTGGAGGCCCCTGCCTGGTAAGGGTCAGGGCAGTGAGCCCCCCTGGCTATCCCCCTGGAATGTGGGCACCTTGGCACTGCCCAGCTGGTACCTTGACACTGCCACCCTGGCACTATCAAGGCTCCTGGGTAGAACCGTAAAGCTAGCAGAAGCACTCCCAGGGTGCCAGGATGGCAGTGCCCAGGTGCCAGGGTAACACTGCCAAGAGTCAGGCCTGAGTTGACACCCATTTAGTTCAGTTCAGAAGTCGTGGATGTTTTATTCCACAATAGGTAATACATACAGAACACAAGAATCATGAAACTGATTTGGCACAACCAAATCAACTTCTGGTTACCATCCCTAACTCATTTCAGTGGGCCTCTTTTACTTCATGGCTCGCATGTTGGGGTAGAAGTAAAGGTGAGGCTATCAGCCAGGAATGAATTAGACATCAAATCTGCTGCCCATTTGTGCAATTATACACAGAAATCAGGAAATTGCTGTCCAATATGTCCTGCTCTTGCACTTTTTGCTGTTCTAGGAACTCACCAAGATTCTTAAGATTCAAATACATGAAGGACATGATGTTGTGCTTTTTACCCACTAGTTACCCAGATGGACCAGTCTGTGCTGGGCCCTCATGGGCAATGCAACCCAGTACAGAACCGAGCTGGCTGCCTTCACATCGGCTGCAACACAGAGGTAACACCATGTAAGAGTACAAGGAAGACAACATGAAAATGGTCCTAGTTGAGAATCATTTGGGTGCCTTATTTTTAATGCCACTATCATGTTAAAGTATTTTATTGAAATGAAACAATTTATTTTAGCTAATAGATAGGGGGCATGTAGTTCTTAGTGGCTGGTTGCACATTAAACATGAAGAACAGACTGGATGTGAGAGCAACGTCATGTATCTCGGTGTTAAAGTTAAAGGGATGTTGGCATGGGATGTCTTAAGGCAAGGAGATCTGTACGTTGTGGTGGGCTTGCGATTATGGCCACACTTTCTGTCACAGTACACCAGTGGACAAGAGTGTAGCTCCTACACTCAGGTGAACCTTGATTGTTGATGCCCTGGGTGTTTCTGATCTGCAGGACAATGGGCACTGGTGCCAATGGGACATATGGATGGGCATATTCTGCCAACCTCGAGGAAGCTGAGTGAACATCACCATCCTCCGGTGCTGTTAGAGCAGGTTGTACAGAGAGCAGCACAGCCCAACTATAGTGAGACCCTTGTAGGGTTCTACTGGAGGGCGCTCCCAGACTGGTCAAGACACTGAAATAGCATTTGAAGCAGGCCTATGGCCTAGTTAGGTCCTGCGTTGGTTGAAGACAGCAATGGTTGTGTCACTTGTGGGCCTCTGAGGCAGGAACCCGTACTGGTGTTGTACATTCTATCTTCGGCAGACACCCCTTGTCACCCAGAGCCACCAAGAGAGGCTGCCCTGTGGCCTGAACAGTTGAGGCACCTGAGACTCCCTCAAGATGGAGGGGTCATGGCAGCTGCACAGGATCCTTGCTCCAACTCACAAGATTCTGTTGAGGTGGTTGCATTTCAGCTGCTCTGTGAAGGAGTGGAATGGTTTCCTGTTCACAAATGCACCTGAGAGTTTTAACTGAGCCTTGGTGATCACATGGATACAGTCTATCAAACCTGAACCCGAGGGAACCCTTTCATGGAGGCAGAGCTGACAACCGCCTGGGCCTGACTGGTAGCACCTATTTGGAACCTGATGCAGCCCACTGCAGTCATATACAAGGCATCAGTCAGCTGAGTGCTGAAGCTATATGTGGCAGATTGTGATCCAGAATGATCTGGATGGAAGGAAATTGGTCACCATGGTTACCTGCACTGCTACTGGCAATGGGTGGCCACCCACTGTTTAGGGCCTCAGACCCTCCACCAGGAGGTGCAGGACTCTGCGACCAGTTGATGTTCGAGCCACTGCCTTCAGAGGCACTCCTGTACCGAGGAGGTCCAGGAAGCTGACACTTTGCCTGTACACCTTCTGCTGAGGGTTGTGGCTTTTTCTATCTCCTGGTCCTTTTCCAACCCCTCTCCGCTGTTCAGCTGTATGTGAGTGTACTGCTTATTGCAGGTGTTACTGATGACCCTCCAGGAGCTGTTTCTCTGTGGCTGCTGAGGTGGATCTCGTTGCTGTTCCTCCTCAATGGTCCATGCAATCGCAGGATAGCTGAAAGTCACCTCCCTACATAGAGCCTCAAATACACAAGTGTAGGCTGTAAGTAGTTTCAGCAATCTCTTTCCTCCTAACATAAGCAGTTTCAACATTCTGACTATGCTACTCCTGCAACCTTAGGTTATAGTTAATCTCAGCCTTGCCATTTCCCCCATTATTGTATTGATTACAAGTCAGTTCAGTGGCACAGTGGTTAGCACTGCTGCCTGACAGCCTCAGGGACCCGGGTTCATACATTGGACGTGCTAAATTGCCCCTTAGTATCCAAAGGTTGGGTGGGGCTGCGGCAAAGTAGGCCTAGGTGTTCTTTCAGAGGGTTGGCGCCAACTCAATGGGCCAAAGGGCTTCCTTCTGCACTGTAAGGATTCTATGATTCAATGTCTTCCCATGTGCTCTTACCATAAAATCCCTATGTGCAGAAGGAGGCCCTTTGGCCTATCGCGTCTGCACCGACCCTCCAAAAGAGCACTACCGAGGCTCACTCCCTGCCCTAATCCCATAACCCCGCGCATTGATCATGATCAATCCACCTAACCTGAACATCTTTGGACTGTGGGAGGAAACCTGGAATGAAGGCCATGCAGACACGGGGACAATGTGCAAACTGTACACACACAGTTACCCAAGGCCAGAATTGAACCCGGGGCTCTGGCACTGTGAGGCAGCAGTGCTAACCGCTGTGCCGCTGTTATTTCCTCTGAGCTCACAAATTCCAGGCACCGTGTGGTTCCCTGCTCGGCTGCTTTATTGCCAAGGAAAAATGGCTATTGTTTGCCTCAATAACAAGTTCAATTGGTTTCCTGCCACTACCTTGGCAAGTTACCAACAGCACCCAAAAAAGCCACCTTTGGGAAAAGCGAGAGGAGGAGGAGAAAGATTCTCTGGAAATCAGCCC
The DNA here is from genome assembly GCF_047496885.1 of Scyliorhinus torazame. Taxonomy (NCBI): domain Eukaryota; kingdom Metazoa; phylum Chordata; class Chondrichthyes; order Carcharhiniformes; family Scyliorhinidae; genus Scyliorhinus; species Scyliorhinus torazame. Next base: position 253,327,997 of record NC_092713.1, on the reverse strand, counting down.
AATACAACTTTAAAGAATTTTATCAGATGCCACTCCCACCCCCAACAAATCAGGAATCGAGGAAAAATCCACCCCATCTACCTCCGTGACTCAGTAAGTATTCCTCAATCTGATTGGTTGAATAGACATGCTGTTGCTTGTTCTGTTTACACAGGTCCCAGATACCCTGTAGGGGGCGCCACACAGTTTTGGACTCCTAATGACCATAGGTTGTTGTGCAAAAGCCTAATCAATATCAGTGGGCACTTACTGCAAAATTCAGGCCATTTGCAGCCTACTACTGTTTATCCGATTTTCAGTTGTTTCGCCTTGATATTTTTACAGTCTCTTTACCCTGATTCACAGAGATGGTAAGAGTTTGTCACTACCAACATGCACAATATCTTCCAATATGGCCAGACATTGCTAATCATTTGGCAATTTATTTTTAGGATTTATGCAAAACAATGGTCCAGCCTGCATTTTAATCATCCCTTCTTGTCTGATGATGTTAGGTCAATCCAGCCTGCCACTCCTTGGGGACACTGCTTTCTTTTGAGACCAATTTTTGCCTGAAGTGCGTACGGTTTTAAAATCTGTTAAACCCAAGATTTCTTTTTTGCGGCTGAAGAATTCTGAACTGTCACAGTGAAGGTCTTTAAGATAATTTATGAATATGTCATTCTGCCTAGTTCTGATGGAATCACATTTCATTTTCGTTTTCAACCATTCAGAAAGATTCAGCTTTAGTGTATCCTACATTTCTCCAGAATTTTAAGTCTTATGTAACCATAAGCAACTCGAAACTCATACATACATTGTTTCCAAAGGAGATGACAGAAATATCCATCATTTTCCACCCTAAATATATGCAAAGATATAATGATATATAATAGACTTCATTAGACACACAAAAGGTACTTAATAATAAGAACTGTACATCAGTACAACAGCCACATGGCTGCCCTTTTCCCCTACTACATGCCTTCTGTCACACAACGCCCCCCCCCAACCCACCCAAGGGGTGAATCCCAATTGGTCGCAGAAGCCATGTGACCCATATTCTGCTGTGTTGCCCTTAAAGAGACAGTCACCACAATGTACTACAGAGCTTTGATTGGTTTACATATAATCTCTACAGTGCAGAAGGAGGTCATTCAGCCCATTGAGTCTGCACCAACCCTCTGAAAGAGAATGCTACCTGGGCCCACTACCCACTAGGGCTTGTTTAGCACAGTGGGCTAAACAGCTGGCTTGTAATGCAGAACAATGCCAGAAGCATGGGTTCAATTCCCGTACCGGCCTCCCTGAACAGGAGCCGGAATATGGCGACTAGGGGCTTTTCACAGTAACTTCATTGAAGTGACAATAAGCGATTATTATTATTACCCTGACGTATCTCCGTAACTCCACCTAACCTGCAGATCTTTGGACACCATGCGGCAATTTAGCATGGCCAATCCACCTAACCTGCACATCTTTGGATCGTGGGAGGCAACCAGAGCACCCAGAGGAAACCCACGCAGGCACAAGGAGAATGTGCAAATTCTACACAGGCAGGATTTGGCAGTTAACTTGTCTTTGACCCTTATAAACACTGACCTACCTGTCAACACAGGAACTCAACTAAGGATGGATGAATGTTTTGAATTTTGCACTGTTCTAAAAATATGGCATTAATGAATATTACATGTGCGATATATTATACACCTAGGAGACAAGTCTAGATATAAACAAATTGCTTTTAATTCAGATTGCAATCCATGTAAAGTGTGGCTAAAATGAATCTAGTTTGAACTCTAAATCAAACCGAGAATAATATGTTCAATTTTTTCTCTCGGCAATCCATGTTATTTGTGCTGTGTTATTAATTGCACACTTTCATTCAAGTACTCCTCAAATGCTTAATTAGTCCGCATTAGCTTTGATCCAATGGAACTGTCATCTTTTAATGACAGTCCTTTCTCTATGTTCCAGTTGTGGCTCAGATGGTAGCACTCTGGCCTTTCTGTTAGAATGTTCAGGATTAATGTCTCACTCTAGAGCTTAATTGTGCAAATTAGGACTGATGCTCCAGGCTGGTAATAAGGGACTGCTGCATTGTTGGAGGTGCAGACTTTTGGGTGAGACATTAAACTGAGGCCCTATTCGCCCTCTCAATTTGGTGTAAAAAGATCCAATGGCATATTTCAGGTGAAGGGAATGTGCTGAGCAGAAGCAGGGAAAGTGGCTCTCCTCAGGGAACTCAGAAAAACGACACATTTTGCACAAAAATAGCCTGCCAAACCAGTTGAACCCTCCCCCCACCCCACTCTCCCACAAGATGGCCTCAACTACCGAGAAATGCCCGGCAATAACTCCAGGACCCGAAAGGATGGCGAACCAGCAAAAGCCTGGAGAGGAGGAATGGAACGATGGCGAATATGAGGAGCGAGTCACAGCCCGCCACACCCAAGCAGGCTGGGTCGCTGGGACCCATGCCGGACTATCTGCTGATAAGTGAGTGGATGGATCACATGACTCAGGAGCTCCAGAAATGATAGCGAGAGTTAAGGCGGTGCTTGCAGATGCCCTGGACCCCTTCAAGGTGGCTTTGGAGAAAACCGAGCGATGATTGGAAGCACGGGAGGCAACAATCGGGAACCTCGCAGAAGTGCCGACGGGTCAGAGTGACCGAATCGCCTCCCTGGAAACAGAAGTGGTGGCGACGCAAGGGGCACTGAAGGGGAAGGTGGAGGACCAGGAGAACTGGTTGCCCTGCCAGAATCTTCATATCATTGGCCTACCGGAGGACATCAAGGGCAGGAAACCCATGGAATATGTGGCCCAGATGCTGGGTAACCTGGTCGGAAGGGAGAGCTTTCCCAAACCCACGGCGATAGACAGAGTCCACAGGTCACTCCGGCCAAAACCTAAAGCAGCCAAGGGCCGTAATAGCCCAAGGTCGGGAGAAGACCTGAACTGGGCAAAGCACATTCGGTCCTGCCAGTGGGAAGGCCATTCAATCCGAGTTTACTAAGAAATTGGGGCAGTCCTGCCCATATCCAGAGTTGTGGGACTGAATGTAGAGCCGTACCCAAAAGTGGCTGTCTTTGGCATTTCAGATCAGCCAGAACTCTTCATGGGGGGGGGTCTGGTCCGATGCCCTAGTCTTTCCCTCCTGATCTCCTGCTGTGAATCCCGCTCGGCTGGCGATTGGCAGCACCATCCAAGGCTGCAGACTGGCTGTCTGACCTGGTGGAATGTCTCAGGCTGGAGAAAATAAAATATGACATCCGTGGGTTGGAAGAAGGTTTCCACATGACATGGAAGCCATTCACCAACTTGTTTCAAGACCTGTCCGTACCCAGTCACCAGTCGAACAAGGGGAGGAGGGGAGGGGGAGACACGGGTGAGCCATGGGGCAGAGAGGTAAAGGAAAAGGGGTGGGAGAGGAGGGAGGGGGTGGGAGATAGTGGGAGGGGGGTAAAGGCCTGTAAAAGGAATGCGAGGGACACGCAGGAGGGACAAAGACGCAAGGGACTGGTCCGAGGGCAAGCAGCACGGTAGCACAGTGGTTAGCACTGTTGCAGCGCCAGGGTCTCGGGTTCAATTCCCGGCTCGGGTTACTGTCTGTGCGGAGTCTGCACATTCTCCCTGTGTCTGCGTGGGTTTCCTCCGGGTGCTCCGGTTTCCTCCCACAGGTGCCGAAAGACGTGCTGTTAGATAATTTGCACATTCTGAATTCTCCCTCCGTGTACCCAAACAGGTGCCGGAATGTGACTAAGCCTACTTGTGACAATAAAGATTGTACATAAGTCCCTGTAAACACGTGTGTTGGCCATATTGGGGAATGTAAAATATGTATGTCGAATAAAAGGGGGTCACAGCCACAGTTGTGAAGATACTCGCTTGTGAACATATGCGTTGATTTTTGGCGCGGTTTTGTATTTTATAAATTGGATATAAAATATGAAAACCTAATAAGAAACATTTTTTAAAAAATCCATTGGCACTATTTTGAAGAAGAGCAATAGAGTTGACCCCAGGGTTTTGATCAACATCCATTCTTCGATCATCATTGCAGAACAACACGTTGACCTGGTCATTAGCACACAGCTGCTGTGGGTGCTTGCTCAGGACAAATGGCTGCCACATTTCCTACATAACAACCGTGATTACATTTCAAAAGTATTTCAATGGCTGTAAAACACTTTGTGACATCCAATGGTTTGTAAGGTGATGCATAAATGCGACTTCCTTTTCTTCCCTCTAGGTAAATAAATAATCTTCCAAATAAAAAAAATTGACAATAAACGCTTGCTGTTTTATTTTATTGAAGTACAGTTGATTACCTTTGCATCACACCCATTAGATGATCGTATATAAATAGCATAATGTGGACATACAATTCAGTTTACATGTCTTGTACAGATGAAGCAAGACTTGAGAATCTTGGGATTTTCCATCAGAATGGAAATATGTAAGAAATCATCATAGCCAATCGCTACAAGTCTGAAATCCCTGAATAATACTATTTATTCCAAAGTCCACTGCATCTTTCTATTATAATCCTGTTGCATGTTGTCAGATTTGGTTTCTTCTATTATCAGCTAATATTCAACTCAATTCCTGTCTGTAGATACAGGGGTCCCTTGGGGTGTCCCCCAATTACAGGGGTCTCTTTGTGGGGTCCCCCTATATCAGGGGTCCCTATTGGTGGTTTCTCTATTGTAGGGGTCCTTGTGGAGGGTTCCCTGTTACAAGGGTACCTGTGGGGGGTCTCCCTATTACAGGGGTCCCTGGTGGGGGGGTTTGGGGAGGTCTGGTAGAGGAGACGTGGGCAGGCAGTGCATTGTTAGGGGGGGGGGGCGGTGTCCCTCGGATGGTCTCTACCAGCGTGGCCCTGCCATAGTGGGCCTCACAGTGGGCCAAGGGTGCAACCATTCCATTTGCATTTATTTACACGCTCCCACTGGCATGGGGTATGGGCCTGCCACCAGCCAGCAGGAGGTCGGAGTATCGCGATCGGCGGCATCAATTGGGGATTGCGATCCAGGCATTCTGGGACAGAGAATCCCGCCCATTATATATAGATATTATTCGGCAAATTTGTCTTTCTTGTAAATATGTAGCATCCACTGCTTTCTCTCTCTCCATCATTTCTTCAAAGAATTTCAGCAGATTTGTCAAAAATAACCAGCCAGCCTCAATAATATGCTGACCCCTTGGGCTGAATTTTAACCTTAAAAAAGCAGGATCAATTTGGGTTGGGTGGTTTGTTCAAGTCTGAAAATGTTTCCTGAACCGCAAAACTGCCTCTAACTGCCCATTTCCAGTTTTAACAGAGGCAAGGATCCAACCTGATCCAAGGAGGCGGGTTGCAGCTTTGAATATTGAGGCACGATCAATTTGGCTGGAGACGAAGTTGAATTCAAACTGAGGCTTTATTAGTATCTGAAGTGTGGCCTCCTCCAGCAGCTGACGAAATGGCTGCGAGCTGAAGGCCACACATATTTATAACCCGGCTCCTGGGCGGAGCTAGCAGGGGCCCAGGTGAACCTGTAGTGCAGGTTCTGCCGTACAACCCTTAATATAAGGAACACAGTGGTTTACCACATTCACCCCCTGTTAAAATTGAGTCCGGCGGGGTTGGTGGATAACTATATACAATTCGCAATCTTTAATATTTACAGAACAATGAGAAAAAGAAATGCCTCTGGTCATCTGGTGGACCGGTCAGAGGTTCAGCTGGTCCGGCGCCTTGATCGTCCTCTGGGATCGACGAAGTGGAGCCGGCGATGCTGGTGCTGTCGTGGTCAAAGTTGACTCTAGGAGCGTGCCGAAATCGTCTTCATCAACGGGGGTGGGCAGGGGGAGGACGGACGGTCCTAGGGGGGGTGATGGGGGCGGTGGGGGAGGGGAGGGTGGCGCCGGGGGCGACAGGGGTGGTGTGGGGGCGGAACCTGCTGGTGCCAGGTCCCTGAGGGGCCAGGTCCCTGAGGGAGATGGTATCCTGGCGGCCGTCGGGGAATGCCACGTAGGCGTACTGTGGGTTTGCGTGGAGCAGGTGCACCCTTTCCACCAACGGCTCCGCCTTGTGGAGCCGCACATGGTTACGGAGAAGCACGGTTCCCAGAGCTGTGAGCCAAGTTGGGAGTGATACCCCGGATGTGGACTTCCTGGGGAAGGCAAAACGGCGTTCATACGGTGTACTGTCAGTAGCACTGCAAAGTAATGAGCGAATGGAATGTAGTGCAGCAGGGAGGACCTCTTGCCAGCGGGAGGCCGGGAGATTTCTGGACCATAGAGACAGCTGGACGGCCCTCCATACCGTCCCATTCTCCCTTTCTATCTGTCCGTTTCCCCGGGGGTTGCAGCTTGTCGTTCTGCTGGAGGCGATACCCCTGCTGAGCAGGAACTGGCATAGCTCATCACTCATGAATGAGGATCCCCTGTCACTGTGGATGTAGGCGGGGAAGCCGAACAGAGTGAAGATAGAATTAAGGGCTTTAATGACGGTGGCAGACGTCATGTCAGGGCATGGGATGGCGAAGGGGAAACGGGAGCATTCATCGATCACACTGAGGAAATATGTGTGACGGTCGGTGGAGGGGAGGGGGCCTTTGAAGTCCATGCTGAGGCGTTCAAAGGGGCGGGAGACCTTCACCAGGTGCGCGCGGTCCGGCCGGTAGAAGTGCGGTTTGCACGCCGCACAGACCTGGCAGACCTTGGTGATCATCCTTACTTCCTCGACGGAGTAGGGCAAATTTCAGGCCTTAATGAAGTGGTACAACCGAGTGACCCCTGGGTGAAAAAGGCTGTCGTGCAGGGTCCGGAGTCAGTCTACCTGTGCGCTGGCACACGTACCTCGGGCTGGGGCGTCAGGGGGCTCGTTGAGTTTGCCAGGGCGATATTTAATCTCGTAGTTATAGGTGGAGAGCTCGATTCTCCACCGCAAGATTTTGTCATTTTTGATCTTGCCCCACTGTTGTTGTTGAACATGAAGGCTACCAACCGTTGGTCAGTGTGGAGAGTGAATCTCCTGCCAGCCAGGTAATGCCTCCAACGTCGCACAGCCTCAACGATAGCCTGGGCCTCCTTTTCGACGGATGAGTGCCGAATTTCGGAGGCATGCAGGGTGCGGGAAAAGAATGCCACGGGCCTGCCTGCCTGGTTGAGGGTGGCGGCAGGGGCGACGTCCGATGCGTCGCTTTCTTCTTGGAAAGGAAGTGTTTTGTCTACACCGTGCATTGTGGCTTTGGCAATATCAGCTCTGATCCGGGCGAAGGCCTGTTGGGCCTCTGCCGTCAGGGGGAAATGAGTGGACTGTATGAGTGGGCGGGCATTGTCCGCATAGTTTGGGACCCACTGAGCGTAATACGAGAAGAACCCCAGGCAGAGTTTGAGGGCCTTGGGGCAGTGGGGGAGGGGATGCTCCATGAGAGGGCGCATGCGGTCGGGATTAGGCCCCAGAACTCCGTTCTGGACCACGTAGCCGAGGATGGCTAAGCGGTTTGTACGGAACACGCACTTCTCCTTGTTATACGTGAGGTTGAGGAGAGTGGCGGTGCAGAGAAATTTAGCGAGGTTGGCGACTGGTCCTGCTGATCATGGCCGCAGATGGTCACATTGTCTAGGTACAGAAACGTGGCCCGCAAGCCGTACCAGTCGACCTATCGGTGCATCTCCCTTTGGAAGACCAAAACCCCATTGGTGACGCCGAAGGGGACCCTAAGGAAGTGATATAGGTGGCCGTCTGCCTCGAAGGCGGTGTATGGCCGGTCCGATTTACGGATGGGGAGCTGGTGGTAAGCGGATTTCAGGTCCACCGTTGAGAAGACCCGATACTGTGCAATCTGGTTAACCATGTCAGATATGCGTGGAAGGGGGTACGCGTTGAGCTGCGTGTACCTGTTGATGGTCTGGCTGTAGTCCACGACCATTCGATTTTTCTCCCCAGACTTAACCACTACCACCTGAGCTCTCCAGGGTCTGTTGCTGGCCTTGATGACTCCCTCCTGATGAAGGCCTTATCCTGGGTGCTGCACTGACTGCTCCTGGTGGCGACGGGTTTGAAATCTGGAGTTAGATTGGCAAAGAGGGAAGGAGGATTGACCTTTAGGGTCGCGAGGCGGCACACAGTGAGGGATGGTAAGGGTCCGCCGAATTTAAGGGTCAGGCTCTGGAGGTTGCACTGAAAATCCAGGCCAAGGATAAGTGCAGCGCAGAGGTTAGGTAGGACGTAGAGGCGAAAACCGGGGAACTCTATGCCTTGGACTGTGAGCGTGACCGTGCAGTACCCCCGGATCGCTACGCGATGGGATCCGGAGGCCAGGGAGATACTTTGATTGGTAGGGTGTACCTTAAGGGAGCAGCGCCTTACCGTATTTGGATGTACAAAGCTCTCGGTGCTCCCGGAGTCCAGTAGGCAGGAGGTCACGTGGCCGTTGACTTTCACGCTGGTGGATGCGTTGGTCAGAGTGTGTGGTCTGGACTGGTCGATTACCATGGATGCGAGTCGTGGTTGATCGTCGGGTAGTGAGGCGGCCGCTGCGTCGGGGTCCTGAAACGCCGTTGGTCTCTGTGTACTGCGGGGTGCACAAGATGGCGGTGTCCGGAGGTCCTGGGGGTCACCCATGGAACGCACGTTGCGGGGGTGGAGCAAGATGGCGGCGCCCATGAAACGCACGTGTTGTGCGGGTGCGAAGATGGCGGTGCCCGTTGCTCGCACATGGCCTGGGGAGGAGGGGAGGATAGCGGCGACCATTGCCCGTGACTGGGGGGGGGGGCGACCGCTGCCGCTGAGCGGACCGGGTGCGGGGGAGAAGATGGCGGCGCCCATTGCTCACACATGGCCTGGGGAGGAGGGGAGGATATCGGCGCCCATTGTCCGTTACCGGGGTGGGGGGGTGGGGGCGACCGCTGCCGCTGAGCGGGCCTGGCACACCACTGCGTAGTGGCCCTTCTTCCCGCAGGCCTTACAAAGGGCAGTGCGGGCCGGGCAGCATTGGCGGGGGTGTCTTTGTTGGCCGCAAAAATAGCATTGGGGCCCCCCGGAGATCACTGGCTGGTGGGTAGCGCAGGCTTACTGGGTGGGTAGCGCCCCCGCTGGGGCGGCTGCCTGTGGGGCCCATGAAGCGTAGGAGGAGTGGGCCGCGTGGTTGGGGGCATAGGACTGTACATTGCGCAGGCCGACCGTCATGGAAAGCGCTAGTGTTTTAGTCTCTGCGAGGTCGAGCGTGGCCCCTTCTAGGAGCCGCTGCCTGATAACATCGGACCCAATCCCAGTTACAAAAGCGTCCCTCATAAGGAGATCTGAGTGCTCCTTAGCTGTAATGTCCTGGCAGTCACAGTCCCGAACTAGTGGGATCAGGGCCCTCCAGAAGTCCTCGATTGACTCACCAGGTAGTTGAGTACGCGTTGCGAGCGCGTGTCTGGCGAAGAGCGTGTTCGTCTTCTGCTCATAACTCTCTTTCAGTCGAGTCATAGTGTCAGCGTAATTGGGCGCATCCTGGATCAGCGGGAAGACTTTGGAGCTGAGTCTGGAGTACATTATTTGAATCTTCTGAGCCTCTGGAACAGGGGTCGGCGCCGCGTTGATATATGCTTCAAAACAAGCTAGCCAGTGCTGAAAGTCCTTTCTGGCGTCGCTTGCGTGTGGATCCAGCTGCAGTCGATCTGGTTTAATCCGGAGGTCCAGCTTCTGAATCAGATACTAATGAATTGAGGCACGATCAATTTGGCTGGAGACGAAGTTGAATTCAAACCGAGGCTTTATTAGTATCTGATGTGTGGCCTCCTACAGCAGCTGACGAAATGGCTGCGAGCTGAAGGCCACGCATATTTATAACCCGGCTCCTGGGCGGAGCTAGCATGCAGGGGCCCAGGTGAACCTGTAGTGCAGGTTCTACCGTACAACCTTTAATATAGGAACACAGTGGTTTACCACAAATGTGAAGCTGTGAGCCTCATTGTCACAGACGAATATACAAATTAGGAGCAGTGGTAGGCCACTCAGCCCCTTGTTATGCAGATTTTCAACTAAGTGTCCCGTCAACCTGGTTTCCCGAGCATTCGACTACCTGACAGCTTTATTGAGGTGAGAACATGGTGGATTCAGGAGCTGAGTGCCTTTCCACTTACCTCTTGGTTCCTGAACTGAAAAGCCCCCATTGACTGGGAGCGGCATCAATTATTCCTCCTGAAGCCTCTGAACCCACCATGAGGGCCCTGATTACTCCCCTCCCTACCACCAAGCCCCTATGCCACCTATCTGGCATCTGAAGGCTGATGCCGCCTGGGCGCTCCAACCCAATCCTCACTGTGAATCTTGTTGCGGCCTTCAGTGACCTGCTCCCTGTCTGACTGAAGGAAGGCCCAGCTGTCAATCAGACTGCCCTCTCGGCGAAGATTCAATCAGTGACACTGATGACATGCTGTGGCGTTAAAATTCCACATTGCGCAAGAGAATCCCGAATTGAGAGTTCTGACCAGCTCATTCCCTGTGGAACAGGTGAGTAAAACATCCCCCCTTTGCTGCAAGTGCTACATTCCTCCCTCCTTCAGGATGTGTGCCTTGGATCAGCACAACAGTCTGGGGCTGCTTCCTAACCTTACTGTAGCAAATGCAGTGGTAGGCTGAATCAGGGGATAGACGATCAGAAGCCTTATTCTGCACGGGAGCATTCTCATAGCACCAGGAAACAGTAGAGTTCATTTTTAAATTTAAGTGAAATAGCCATTTCATTTAATATAATAAATATTTCAATCCAGTTGGACTCGTCAATGCAATTAATCCACATATAACTTCAAGCTACTTCAAGTTTGTTGATTATTAATCAAGTGATGATTTTGAAAGAAGTGATTTCACAAGAACAGTTAGAATAATAAGTTTTTGATGCAATAATCTGCTGTAAAAATAGTTTACGTTGTTGTGTTGTTCCATATCAAAAATAAAACATTACCAGGAGATTTTAAGAAATGATTTATGAATGGCAACCTTCAAGTTTAATTCCATGCCAAGATTCCCAATTCACCTGTTAGATGGACTTGTCAGGTAACAGTTGTAGAAACACCATCAGCAATGACAAATTTGGACGAGTTTGAAAGGTAACTTTTTGTAGAAGTATAGATTGTTGTTAGATTTCAATAATTGCTGGGAGTGAGCTGGCTCCCTTTGGGTCGTCTTTCCAGGCATCTTTGCAGTGAGACAACCAATTGCTAATCATGATCTGCTTATCTGTTATGTTATTTCCTTGGGGGATCTGAGAGCCTGTCAAGGTTCTGAGGGTATTGTTGAAATGCTCCATAGGGTCCAGCTGTTTGAATCCAGCATCACTGACCGATGAAGCAAATGGTGTTTGTAGCTTTCTATGCATCCTCTGGACCATACCATTCAGAATAATTTCCCTGGATGGCTGAGGCCAAGCCTTGTTGAGCTTTATAAAATTCATCTTAGTGTTTGAGACTCTCATTGTCTCTGTGCTTGGATTAGTGTTACATCGCCTTGAGCCTGACTTCCATAATTTCAATTCAAGGAAGCTCATTTCGTTTTGTAAAACTTCTGAAGAGGAAATTTGTGAGAAACAAAATATTTTTGTAAAATATTGCTCTTTTATTAACTTTAAAAAAAATATATTTTTATTCTCCTCCTTTTTCACATTTTCTCCCACATTTACACCCATCAACAATAAACAATAATCAGCAAGATATGTCAGTCCCTATAATAACAGCGATCACATCCGCCCACCAACCCCCAAACAGCTCTTTTATTAACTTAGTGCCGCTATTATATGTATGAGCTATCCTGTGGTACATGAACTGTTGGCTTTGCTAGCTGACAAATAGATTGCAGATAGTCACCCTCTGATGCAGCATGAGAATTACCATCGTACCTTCGAGGGAATTTTATATTATTATCCTGCAGCTCGTCCTAATCGGATTCATTAATCGTTGGCAGGTGCTGAGCCGAGAGCAATCTAGCACTTGGCTGCAGGGCTAGGGAAGAACAGAAAGTAGAGTCAATGTTTTGAGTCCATATGTTTATTCTTCAGATCCTGGTTTTTAACTTGGACAAACATCTATCATCTTGATTTTTCCTCCTTAAATAAATCTTTTTTTCTCTTTAAATTTAGAGTACCCAATTCATTTTTTTCCAAATTAAGGGGCAATTTAGCGTGGCCAATCCACCTACCTTCCACATTTTTTGGGTTGTGGGGGCGATAACCACGCAAACACAGGGAGAATGTGCAAACTCCACACAGACAGTGATCCAAAGCCGGGATCGAACTTGGGACCTTTGCGCCGTGAGGCCACCGTACTAACCACTGCGCCACCATGCTGCCCGCAAATACATTTTTTTATTTTACCTTCCTCCAGTCTTTCCTGCGGCAATTTTCTTTCTTGTGCCTGTCAACGGAATCTGGCGAAACGTCACGATCTGAATCTCGCCTTCACTGGGTTAGACCCAGATTAGCATATTTAAATGAGCCATTAGGTTTAGTTAAATATGTCTGTGCCGAATTCCTCCAGGGTCCGGGAACTAACGGCCTCGCCTGGAAGACCGCTCCAGTGCACCATTTAGCACTGGTTCACGCAGGAAATGATGCAAGTGCGGCCATGCCGGGGCGTTCCCTGCCGAGACCAAAAAAACCCGGCAAAGTGCTGTTGCATAGCGTGGTCTTTCTCAGTACTTCGGGCGCCGGGAAACCCACCACTCAACCCGCCCGAAACGGGACTCTGTTTTTGTCCTGTTGCATCGCACCCAGAATATTTAATCCTATCTCCTAACTGCAGTCCCTAAAAAGGTTCAAATCTGTGATTATCTCAAAGAAGAGAAATAATAAAACGCCAATAAGGACAAAGGAAGAAAATAATTAAAGAACATAAAAGAAATGATTAATATTTTACCCATTCATGTTCTTTTCTGGCACTTAAATGATTTCCCTTCTTCAACTATTTATAAATTGTAATTTCCTACGTTACAACCTGTTATTTGATCAATATATGCAATGGGCAATCTTTCTTAAACGTGTTACTACAAAAACTTGCCCTAACTAGTAAAAGTATTTGTAGCGTGTACCATTTGAGCTGCTTATGTCATGTGTGACTTAAAGTGGAAATTTCTTTCCAGAATCTATGTTAAAAAAGCCATAAAGGCACTGGCGCAGAAGATCAATCACTTATGGGATCTTTTCCATTTACAGAAATCAAGGTTGACATTCCAGTACAATACTGAGCTAGTGCTGCATTGTCAGATGAAACGTAAACTCCTTTTTTAATTCATTCACTGGATGTGGATGTCACTGGCTGGGTGAGCATTCATTTACCACCCTAATTTACCTTGAGAAGGTGGTGGTGAGCTGCCTTCTTGAACTGCTGCAGTCAGTGTGGTGTAGGCTTACTCACAATATTGTTATAGATTTTGCCCGTACCAGGGATCGGGCCGGGAGGGGTGCGGGGTTGGGGTTGGAGGGGGGGCAGTCGATGACCCCGTTATAGGTGAGTTGTGGGGTCCAGGGGTTACGCTAGTGGAGTCTCGGGATTGGGGTGGCATTTTGAAATGGTTCCTTGATTTCTTCCTGCACTGGCGAGCGGATCTCCTCTGTGCAGGAAACAGGACCAAGCCAAGCTGTTCCAGTACAGCTACCACACTGGAATTTATCCAGCAATGTGAAAGATTGTCCAGACATGTCCCGTCCAAAAAGACAAATCCAACAAATCGTTCTACTCTTGTTTTTGCTGCACACTCCTTCCTGCTGGTTCCAAACTGGCCAGCTTTATTTATACTTGGAGTTTACTAATGGTTTCTCCGCCCCTCTCATTGGGGAAGCTCATACTCCCACAGGATTGTGGGATTGTCATTAGTCCCCAGCCAATGGTAAGCAGGCAGGTTATAACATCTTGATCATTGGCAAAGTGATGGAAGGTGTTACGGACAGTACTATCAAGCAGCACTTACTCAGCAATAATGCTGATGTTAATTTGGGTTCTACCAGGACCACTCAGCTTCTGACTTCATTACAGTGTTCGTTCAAACATGGACAAAAGAGTTAAACTCTAGAGGTCAGGTGAGAGTGACTACCCTTGACATCAAGGTGGCATTTGATCAAGTGCAGCATCAAGCAACTCTATCAAAGCTGCAGTCAATGGTAATCAGTTGAGAAACCTCCGCTGGTTGTAGTCATATCTGACACAAAGGAAGATGGCTGTGGTTGTTGGAGGTCAATTATTCCGTCCTAGGACATCACTGCAGGAGTTCTTCAACCCTAGTCCTAACTATCTTCAGTCGCTTCACCAAAGATCTTCCTTCCATTATAAGGTCAGAAATGGGCATGTTCGCTGATGATTACACAATGTGCAGTACCATTCATGACTCCTCAGATACTGAGGCAATCTGTGTCCATATAGCCAGTTAGCTTAACTTCGGTAGTAGGGAAGATGCTGGAATCTATCATCAAGGAAGAAATAGCAAGGCATCTGGATGGAAATTGTCCATCCAGCATGGGTTCATAAAGGGCAGGTCGTGCCAAACTAATTTAGTGGAATTTTTTGAGGACAATACCAGTGCGGTAGATAACGGGGAGCCAATGGATGTGGTATATCTAGATTTCCAGAAAGCTCTTGACAAGGTGCCACACAAAAGGTTGCTGCATAAGATAATGATGCATGGCATTAAGGGTAAAGTAGTAACATGGATAGAGGATTGGTTAATTAATAGAAAACAAAGAGTGGGGATTAATGGGTGTTCCTCTGGTTGACAATCAGTAGCTAGTGGTGTCCCTCAGGGATCAGTGTTGGACCCACAATTGTTCACAATTTACATAGATGATTTGGAGTTGGGGACCAAGGGCAATGTGTCCAAGTTTGCATACAACACTAAGAGGAGTGGTAAAGCAAAAAGTGCAGAGGCTATTGGAAGTCTGCAGAGCGATTTGGAGTGAATGGGCTAGGGTCTGGCAGACGGAATACAATGTTGACAAATGGGAGGTTATCCATTATGGTAGGAATAACAGCAAAAGGGATTATTATTTAAATGATAAAATACTAAAACGTGCTGCTGTGCAGAGGGACCTGGGTGTTCTAGTGCATGAGTTGCAAAAAGTTGGTTTACAGGTGCAACAGGTGATTAAGAAGGCGAATGGAGTTTTGTCCTTCATTGCTAGAGGGATGGAGGTTAAGATGAGGGAGGTTATGCTGCAACTGTATAAGGTGTTAGTGAGGCCACACCTGGAGTATCGGGTTCAGTTTTGGTTTCCTTGGACATACTGGCGCTGGAGGGTGTGCAGAGGAGTTTCACTAGGTTAATCCCAGAGCTGAAGGGGTTGGATTATGAGGAGAGGTTGAGTAGACTGGGACTGCACTCGTTGGAATTTAGAAGGATGCAGGGGGATCTTACAGAAAAATATAAAATTATGAAGGGAATAGATAGGATAGATGCGGGGAGGTTGTTTCCACTGGTGGGTGAAAGCAGAGCTAGGTGGCATAGCCTCAAAATAAAGGGAAGTAGATTTAGGACTGAGTTTAGGAGGAACTTCTTCACCCAAAGAGTTGTGAATCTATGGAATTCCCTGCCCAGTGAAGGAGTTGAGGCTCCTTCATTAAATGTTTTCAAGATAAAGATAGATAGTTTTTTGAAGAATAAAGGGATTAAGGGTTATGGTGTTCGGGCCGGAAAGTGGAGCTGAGTCCACAAAACATCAGCCATGATCTAATTGAATGGCGGAGCAGGCTCGAATGGCCAGATGGCCTACTCCTGCTCCTAGTTCTTATGTCCCTATGTTCTTATGTAGCAAGACCTGGACAATATCCAGGCTCAGGCTGATAAGTGTCAAGTAACATTCGCGTCAAACAATTGCCAGGCAATGGCCATCTCCGACAAGAGAGAATCTAATCATCTCCTCTTGACATTCAATGACATTGGCTGTATCCCCCACTATCAGCCTCCTTGCAGTTACCATTGACCAGAAACTCAACTGAACCAGCTATATAAATAAAAGCAAATTATTGCTTTTATGCTGGAATCTGGGACGGGATTCCCCTCTACCCGGCGGGGCGGGCCGTACCGCTGCTGAGGAGTGGCGTGAACTACTCCGGCGTCGGGTCGCCCGGAAGGTGCGGAATCCTCTGCACCTTCAGGGGCTCGGCCGGCGGCGCCGGAGATGGCGCCACGCCAGCCGGCGCGGAACGGTTTGGCCCCGCGCCAACCAGCGGCAAAGGGTCTCCGCCGGCCAGCGCGGGTTGGTGCATGTGTGGGAGCGCCAGCGTGTGCTGGCGTCATCCCAGCGCTTGCGCAGGGGTTTCTTGTCCGCGCCGGCCATGACTGAGGTTGACAGCAGCCGGCGGGAAGGGAAAGAGTGCCCCCGCGGCACAAGCCCGCCCGCGGATCGGTGGGCCCTGATCGCGGGCCAGGCCACCGCGGGGGCACCCCCCGGGGCCAGATCCCCCCGTGCCCTCCCCCCGAGGACTCTGCAGGCCGCTTGCCAGGTCCCGCCGGTACGGACCTGGTTTGACTTACGCTGGCGGGACCGGCCAAAAACAGGCAGCCGCTCGGCCCATTGCAGGGCAGAGAATCACCTGGGGGGCCACTGCCAATGGTCCCGACCGGCACGACGTGATTCCCGTCCCCGCCGATAAACCGGCTCCAGAGAATTCGGCAGCCGGCGCCGGAGCGGCGGGGCGGGATTCACGCTGCCCCCCGGCGATTCGCTGACCCGGCGGGGGGGTCGGAGAATCCCACCCCTGAAACCAAAAGAGAAAATGCTGGAAAATCGCAGGAGGTCTGGCAGCATCTGTAAGGAGAGAAAGGAGCTAACATTTCAAGTCCAGATGACCCGTTGTCAAGGCTAAAAGGCAAAGTAAGTGGGATATATATATACTGTAGGGTGAGGGAATGAAAGATGAGTCATAGCCACAGAAACCAAGGCAAAAGAGTGCTAATGGCAGACCCAGAGAGAATAAGAGCTGTGAAAGGTCAAACAGCAGAGAAACTCAAATCAGAGGGTAAGCTGTGACAGATGTAGATGTGGGGGGAGGGGGGACATGGGTGGGAGAGAGCTATATAAATAGCATGTCTATACGAGTATGTCAGAGGCTGGTAATCCTATGGAGAGTAACTCACCACCTGACTCCCCAAAGCCTGTCCACCATCTACAAGGCGTCAGGAGTGCAATGAAATACTCTCGACTTGCCTGGATGAGCACAGCTCCAACAACACTCAATAAGCCCCATAACCCATTTGATTAATACCCAATCCACAAACATTCACTCCTTCCATCACCGATGCAGAGTGGCAGCTATGTGTACCATCTACAAGGTGCACTGCAGGAACTCACCAAATCATCTTAGGCAGCACCTTCCAAACTGTGACCTCTATCATCTAGAAGGACATAAGCAGCAGACACATGGGAACAGCATCATCTGGAAATTCCCCCCCCCAAGTTACTCACTATCCTGGGGCGAAATTCTCCATTATCGGCGGAAAGTCCGCCGATCGGCGCAAAAAACGGCGCAAATCCGACTTGCGTCACGTCGGAAAAATGGGTCGATAGTCTCCGGCCCGAAATGGGCTAGCAGCGACGTAACGGGATCCGCGCTTGCGCAGTGGTTCACGCCGTGCAGCGTCATACGCGCTGCACGGCGTGACGGCTCATAAGGCCGCGCTGCTCCCCCCCACCCGACCGCAACACCCAACCGCAACACCCAACTGGATGGCTGGCCGTCGCTCAGCCCCGAGGTTCGAGTCACGCGATGTGGAGGCGCTCCTGGACGTGGTGGAGCAGAGGAGGGACGCCCTGTATCCCGGGCACGGACGCAGAGTTGCCCCACGCCACAGCCGGCGTCTGTGGAGGGAAGTGACAGAGGCCGTCACCGCTGTGGCCCTGACACCACGGACAGGCACCCAGTGCCACAAGAAGGTGAACGACCTCGTCAGAGCAGGCAGGGTGAGCCTCCCCATATCCCCCCTCCCCATATGCCCCCTCCCCCATACCCCCCCCTCCCCATATCCCCCCTTCCCCATATCCCCCCTCCCCCATATCCCCCCTCCCCCATATCCCCCCTCCCCCATATCCCCCCTCCCCCATATCCCCCTCCCCATATCCCCCCTCCCCCATATCCCCCCTCCCCCATATCCCCCATATCCCCCCTCCCCCATATCCCCCCCCATATCCCCCCTCCCCATATCCCCCATATCCCCCCCTCCCCCATATCCCCCCTCCCCATATCCCCCCTCCCCCATATCCCCCATATCCCCCCTCCTCCATATCCCCCCTCCCCCATATCCCCCCTCCCTATATCCCCCCTCCCCATATCCCACATATCCCCCCCATATCCCCCTCCCCCATATCCCCCATATCCCCCCTCCCCCATATCCCCCCTCCCCCATATCCCCCAAATCCCCCCTCCCCATATCCCCCCTCCCCCATAACCCCCATATCCCCCCTCCCACATATCCCCCCTCCCCCATATCCCCCCTCCCCCATATCCCCCATATCCCCCCTCCCCCATATCCCCCATATCCCCCCTCCCCTATATCCCCCTCCCCCGTATCACCTGATCACTGCCTGATGTCTAACCATGCATGCTTCATTGTGTATCCCAGGACCAAACGTCCAGGCACCCATCCCCGCAGATGCAGACCGCCCGCAGGATGCCCCTCGGAGACCACAGGAGACGGAGAGACCCGCACCCTCCAGCATGCGACGCCCGCAGGATGCCCCTCGGAGACCACAGGAGACGGAGAGACCCGCACCCTCCAGCATGCGACGCCCGCAGGATGCCCCTCGGACACCACAGGAGACGGAGAGACCCGCACCCTCCAGCATGCGACGCCCGCAGGATGCCCCTCGGAGACCACAGGAGATGGAAAGACCCGCACACTCCAGCATGCGACGCCCGCAGGATGCCCCTCGGAGACCACGGGAGACGGAGAGACCCGGACCCTCCAGCATGCGACGCCCGCAGGATGCCCCTCGGAGACCACGGGAGACGGAGAGACCCGGACCCTCCAGCATGCGACGCCCGCAGGATGCCCCTCGGAGACCACGGGAGACGGAGAGACCCGGACCCTCCAGCATGCGACGCCCGCAGGATGCCCCTCGGAGACCACGGGAGACGGAGAGACCTGGAGCAACAGGGAGACAACACCCCCGTCACGTGCGGGAGCGACCACCCAGCGACGAGGGGGGCAGCCACATCCGAGCCAGGACACCACTACCCAGGACACCACTACCCAGGACACCACTACCCAGGACACCCCTACCCGGGACAGCACTACCCAGGAAGACGAAATACCGGACAGTGACTCAGAATGGATGGGTGGAGACGAACCCCCACCCCAAAGTGCCATGGACTCAGAGTGGGACGAAGAGCACGACACAACGCCACTGCTGTCACCAACACCCTCCACCATCGCAGAAACACTCACCACGGTTGGGCACTTTAGTGATGAGGCGTCTGGTACACTCACTGGTGCGCACAACACAGCCGTCCCGGGACAGCAGGTGGAGGTAGGAGCAGCAGAGCGACTGGGCGGTCGGAGGGCAGCCCAGCCCAAGCGAACATCTGCCGCCCAGATGGATCCCGGGTTCCTGCAGTTACCACACCCACACATAGATCCGATGCAACCACCGACCCGGAGACGAGCGAAGAGGGTGATGGGCGGCTTGCGGCGGCTGCGGTCGCAGGTGGAGGAGTCCATCCGCGTCCAGGAGCTGGGAGTGGTGCCGGTCATACGTGCCACCCAGGCTGACACCGCACGGGTGGCGTCCGCGGTGGAGGCAATGGGTGCGACGGTGTCAGACATGGGGAACGGTTTGCGAGGCCTGGGGCCTTCCGTGCAGGCGCCGTCTGTGGCCCAGGAAATGGCTGCCCTCTCACAGGAGGCCATGAGCCAGTGCCAGCGCCAGATGGCAGAGGTGCTCAACGCCATAGCCCAGTCTCTGCAGGCCATGGCCCAGTCTCAGCAGGCCATGGCCCAGTCTCTGCAGGCCATCGCTGAGGGCATCGGCGCCAGTGGCCATGTGCGAGCCGGTGTCGCACTGTCACAGACAGGGTTTGCCAACCCCCTGGGCTCCATAGCTGCAAACCTGCAGACCCCTGTCGATACCAGCATGGGCCTCCAGGACTGGCAGCGCCAGATGTCGGGGGGGCGTCGGATGGCCAGTCCGTTCGCATCCCCCACCCATGTAGAGGCCTGGGGGCCATCGGGCACCCCGAGGGAGGAGGAGGTGGTGTGGTCCGTCCCGGCTCCCTCTGTAGGGGAGGTCCCGGTACACCGCGACACCTCGGACTCCCCCCCTTCCGTCCCAGGTGCATCGGGTGGGCAACGGGCAGGACAGGCTGGCAGCTCGCCATCCCAGTCGCCCGGGCCGCAGCCTGGCCCATCTAGGCCAGGACGCCACAGGAAACGGCCGCCAAAGGGATCCAGTGTCAGAGGGCAGGAATCACAGGAGTCCACCTCCAGTTCTGCTGTACCGTCTGGGGAACCACGTAGACGTAGTCAAAGGGACCGTAAGGCCAAACAATTAGACACCGAGTAAGTTGGCACGGGTGCAGGGCACAGATGAGTTTTAGGGGCTAGGGCACGTGCATGAACTCCTTTGGTTATTAAAGTCAATGTTACACCTACCGAAGCTGCCTTTGTGCTCTGTCCAAAGTGTGCGGGGGTGTCGTGTACGTTGAGCGCAAGTGTGTATGTGAGGGGTGGTCTTACCTCAGCCCCAGGTGAGTCTGCCCCCTTCCCCCTGGGCCGCCATCAACATCCCCCGGCCAGAGGACGGGACCGTGCGCTGCAGTGTCACAGCCGCATGCAGGGATGGTCCGGATGGATGGTGGTACTGTAGCCATGGGTCAGATATAGTCCAACGATGTAGAGCCAGGAGCTCATCGCAGGGCGGGTTGTCATCATCCTCCGTGGCCTGCGATAGACACGCGTCCACCCGCAACTGTGTGAGCCCGGCCCGTTGTGCCGCAGGTGGATCGGCAATGGGGGGGGGGGGCTGGTGTGCATGCGGGTGGGGTGGGTGGGGTTGGGGAGGGGGGTGAGGGTGCTGGGTGGGTGGATGGGTGGGGGGTGTGGGTGGTCGGCTGTTGCCATGGTGTGCGGTCTGTGGCCATACTACCCGATTCCCACGCCCATCTAGTCAGTGAAGCGGGCGTCTATCAGTCTGTCCCGTGCCCGCTGGGCCAGCCGGTAACGGTGGACAGCCACCCGCCTGTGTCTACCCCGTCTGCCCTGACCATTGCCCCCATCCCCCTCATCTGGGGAGGACTGGGCCTCTTCCTGCTGCTCCTCCACTCCGCCCTCCTCTGCCTGCGGCACATCGCCCCTCTGCTGGGCTATGTTGTGCAGGACGCAGCACACCACAATGATGCGGCCGACCCTATCTGACCGATACTGGAGGGCGCCCCCAGAGAGGTCCAGGCACCTGAAACGCATCTTCAGCACGCCAAAGCACCTCTCTATCACTCCCGTTGTCGCTACATGGGCATCATTGTAGCGGTTCTCTGCCTCATTGCGTGGCCTCCGTAAAGGCGTCATCAGCCGCGATCGCAATGGGTAGCCCGTCGCCCAGCAACCAGCCCCTCAGCCGGGGATGGCGTCCCTCGTACATGCCGGGGATGGATGACCGCGACAACACGAATGAGTCGTGTACACTGCCTGGGTGACGGGCGCAGACGTGCAGGATCATCATGCGGTGGTCGCAGACCACCTGTACGTTCATCGAATAGGTCCCCTTCCTATTAGTGAACACGGCCCTGTTATCTGCAGGTGGCCGCACGGCGACGTGCATCCCATCGATCGCGCCCTGGACCATGGGGAACCCGGCCACGGCAGAGAAGCCCACGGCCCGGGTATCTTGGCTGGCCCGGTCCACGGGGAAGCGGATGTAGCGGTGCGCCATGGCATATAGGGCATCTGTCACTGCCCGGATGCACCGGTGCACCGATGTCTGCGATATGCCGGACAGGTCCCCACTTGGTGCCTGGAATTACCCCGTTGCATAAAAGTTCATGGCCACCGTAACCTTGACGGACACGGGGAGAGGGTGTCCCCCGCCAGTGCCACGCGGTGACAGGTGTGCCAGCAGGTGGCAGATGTGTGCCACGGTTTCCCGGCTCATCCGGAGTCTCCTCCTGCATTCCCGGTCCGTGAGGTCCTGGTATGACTGCCGGGGCCGGTACACACGGGGCGCCCTCGGGTGCCTCCGTTGCCGTGGGGCCGCGACGTCCTCCTCCCCCTCCTCGTCCTGTCGGTCAGGTGTCCCTCCAGCCTGGGCGGCTGCCGCCTGCCCCTCTGCGGCAGCCTGCGCCGCCTCTCTGGCACACTCCTCCTCCTCCTCCTCCTCATCCAGGGCAACATAGACATGAGCGGCTGCCACCACGGCGGCCAACATCGCTGGATGATATGAAAACATGACGGCCTGGTGGGGGGGAGGGGAACGACGACATGTCATCATTGCCCATATCCCCTCCTCCCCCCAGCCAGGTGGCATGGACCGCATGGGTCCAACTGTTGGAGGCTGGCACCTGGCCAGGTGGACCAACTCACTTGCCCTCCCATCCCCCTCCTCGGCACGGACCCCCCCCCAACCTCCACCCCGGCACGGACCACCCCCCCCCCCAACCTCCACCCCGGCACGGACCCCCCCCCCCAACCTCCACCCCAGCACGGACCCCCCCCCAACCTCCACCCCGGCACGGACCCCCCCCAACCTCCACCCCGGCAGGCACGGACCCCCCCCAACCTCACCCCGGCACGGACCCCCCCCCAACCTCCACCCCAGCACGGACCCACCCCCAACCTCCACCCCGGCACGGACCCCCCCCCAACCTCCACCCCGGCACGGACCCCCCCCCAACCTCCACCCCAGCACGGACCCCCCCCAACCTCCACCCCAGCACGGACCCCCCCCCCCCCAACCTCCACCCTGGCACGGACACCCCCCAACCTCCACCCCGGCACAGACCTCCCCCCAACCTCCACCCCGGCACGGACCCCCCCCCCAACCTCCACCCCGGCACGGCCCCCCCCGCCAACCTCCAGCCCAGCACAGAACGCCCCCCAACCTCCACCCCGGCACGGCACGCACCCCCCCCAACCTCACCCCGGCACGGACCCCCCCCCCCAACCTCCACCCCAGCACGGACCCCCCCCCCAACCTCCACCCCGGCACGGCACGGACCCCCCCCCAACCTCCACCCCAGCACGGACCCCCCCCGACCTCCACCCCGGCACGGCACGGACCCCCCCCCCCAACCTCCACCCCAGCACGGACCCCCCCCCAACCTCCACCCCAGCACGGACCCCCCCCAACCTCCACCCCGGCACGGACCCCCCCCCC
Organism: Scyliorhinus torazame; assembly: GCF_047496885.1. Lineage (NCBI taxonomy): Eukaryota > Metazoa > Chordata > Chondrichthyes > Carcharhiniformes > Scyliorhinidae > Scyliorhinus > Scyliorhinus torazame. Next base: position 253,304,691 of record NC_092713.1, on the reverse strand, counting down.
CAACCTCCACCCCGGCACGGACCCCCCCCTACCTCCACCCCAGCACGGACCCCCCCCCAACCTCCACCCCCGCACGGACCCCCCCCCCCAACCTCCACCCCGGCACGGACCCCCTCCCGGCACTCCCCCGGAGCCCAGCCTACTCTAACCACCCCCCCCCCCCCCGCCGCACACACACACACACAACCCGAGACACACCTCTCCTCACGCATTCAGACTGCGGCCACGCCATTGCCTGCCCAGAGCCAACCCTCCAGGCCGTCACTCACCTCCACGCTGGCCGGCGTGAGCCTGGAGCACCGGGTCACGCCGATGAAAAGGAGGTTTAATTTACGTCGACGTGAACGGTCATCACGTCGATGGGACTTCGGCCCATCCGGAAGGGAGAATATTGGCAGGCCGAAAATCGGCTGCCTTGCGCAGACCCGTGACATTCTCCGCGGCAGCGGCGCCATTAACGCCCCGCCGACTTTTCTCCCTTCGGAGACTTCGGCAACCGGCGGGGGCGGGATTCACGGCGGCCAACGGCCATTCTCCGACCCTCTGGGGGGTCGGAGAATGACGCCCCTGATTTGGAAATGCATCACCACTCCTTCACTGTCGCTGGGTCAAAATACTGAAACTCTCTCTCTCACACACTATGGATGTACCTATACCACATGGACTGCAGCGCCTCAAGAAGGTAGCTCACTACCTACTTCTTAAGGGCAGTTGCGGATGGGCAATAAATCCTGAACTAGCCAGCGATACCCACATCCTGAAAATGAATAATAACAAAAAAGGAAAACAAAGATGCAAATTTTATAATCCAAATGACCTGGAACCAATGTAGATCAATGAGTACAGGGTTTATTGGAGAATGGGGCTTAGCTGCAAGTTAAGATATAAGAGCACAGTTTTGAATGATGTCATGTTTATGGAGGATAAATGTGGGACACCAGCTGGGTGTGCATTGGAATCGTTAGGCTGGATTCTCTGGTCGCCAATGGCAAAATCGGGTTCGGTGATCAGCCGGAGAATCCCGGTTTCTGACTAAATTGGGGGCGGCACCGCTTTTGTGATGCTCTGCCCCCTCCAAGCAGGTGTGCTCTATGAGTACGGCACGCCACGTATCGATGGCCTTGTGGTAAACCACTGTTGTACTTATATTAGAGGATGTACAGTAGAACCTGCACTACAGGTTCGCCTGTGGCCCCTGCCTGCTGGCTCCGCCCAGGAGGCGGGGTATAAATATGCGTGTCCTCCAGCTCGCAGCCATTTCACCAGCTGCTGTGGGAGGCCACACATCTGATACCAATAAAGCCTCAGTTTGGATTCAACTTTCGTCTTTCGTCAAATTGATCGTGCCTCAGGCCTCAGGACATTGCCTGAGCCCCCCCCCCCCCCACCCCGATGCTCCGCTCCTGACCGGTCATGTTCCTGACGGCGTGTGTTGCGTGTGGTCCCAGCCTCTCGGGAACTCGGTGTGGTGGCTGTGGACTCAGTCCAGCGCCGCCACAGTCGTGGGAGGGCTGATCCACGGGCAGGGGGGGGACCATTATTCGGGGCTGGGGACACTGTGGGGGGCGGTCCAGGGCACGCGAGCCGGCCAAAGGGGGAGAACTATTTCGCGGACCGGGTCCGCGAGCGGCCCCCACCATGTAGCACCGGACGTGTCTGCTGCAGGCCGCCGCCATGCCCACAGCCATGGACCCGGCAATTCTCCAGGGAGTATCGGCAGCTAGAGCCGGGTGCTCTACGTTGCCGGCATGCTAGCCGCTAGCAAAATGGGTAATCGGTGGCGTCTTCATGCCGGCGTGGGGACATCGCCCCAGAATCGGAGAATCCAGCCCGTTGTGTCTAGTGGTAACCAAGACATTAATGATAGTTTCAGCAGCAACTGAGTTGAGACAGAGATGAAGTTGAACAATGTTATGCCGGTGAAAATAGGCAGTTTTAGCGATCGCTTGAATATGTGATCGGGCGTCCACCTTGGGATATCACCAAGATTGCGATCAGAGTGACTTCATCACAAAATTAAGCCAGGGAGTGGGGTGGAGTTGATAGCTATGGAGCAGAGTTTGGCGCAGTACAGAAAGCAATGGCATCAGTCTTCCCAATGTTTAATTGGAAAAAATGTCTAGCTCGTGGGGTGCTGGATGCCGGATCAGCAGGCTGATAACGCAGCAGCAGTGGAGGACCAGAGCTGGGTATCATCAGCACATTAGTGAGAACTAGTGCTGTGCCTCAGATGCTATTTCCAAGGGGCAGCATGGAGATGAGAGATGGGAAGGGACCAAGGATAGATCCTTGAGGTTACCAGAGGTAATGGTGTGGGAAGCTGAAAGAGGAAATCTAAACAGAAGTGATTCTCTGGCTTCCAGTAAATAGATAAGAATGGAATGAGTGGAGTGTGTCCCCATCTAGCGAGTTGCCAGTGGAAAGGAGTTAGAGGAGGAGAATGTTGTAGTCAGCCATGTTGAAGGCTGCAGGTGGGTCTAGAAAGACTAGGAGGGGAAGTTTATCTTTGTCCCAGTTACACAGAGCATCATTTGTGACTTTGATAAGAATTGTTGAAATACAGGGTGGAAACTTGATGAGAGAACTTCACACATGAGTGCTGAGAAAGATGGCAATGGATTTAGGAGGCAAGAAGGACTTTTGAGAGGAAAGGGAGGTTGGAGAAGGCATGATGGTTGAAAAGAGGTGGGGGTCATGTTTCGTTTTTTAAGGAGCGGGTTGATGGCAGCACATTTAAAGGAGAGAGGAACAACAAGAATTGTTTACAATATTGGCTGACAGCAGATGTTTAGTGGGAATAGCTTTGAGGGAACAGAGGTGGATCTCATGGACAAGCTGAAATCAGAGAGAATATGAGGGGAGACAGAATATTGTTTTCTCATCTAAAAGATGGCATCTCTAACAGCACACCCTCAATACTGCACAGAAGTGTCAACTTATATCAATGCTGTGGAATGTGTATTGAACCTATGAGCTTCTGATTCATATATGGGAGTTTTGGTACTTAACCAAAGCTGATGCATTCTTACGTCTCAGGCAAATTAGTATCTGTCTCTCTCTCTCTGTAACTGTGACCAGAATTGTGTTGAAACCTGGGTTTGTCACAGCACCAGGACCAGGATCCAAACTTGCAAGGATGGACGGTGGGACCCTTGGCAGCATTGTACAGGCAGTGCACAATTAATGTTGCTTGGATTGCTGTCTATTTGTGGACAAAAATTCCAGTCGATCTGTGATAATTGGCCATGAGCTTAACCCAATTGTGTGTCTTCCCCGCATGGGGAGATGACCCTTCCTCTGCAATCCTGCCTGCAGGAAGTGGACCCAGGGCAGGATGGTGTCCACAAACAGGAACTTTGGCCAGCAGCAGAGTGAATTTATTCACCTGCTCGCATTCTCACCCTGATATGAGTGCAAAACGTACCGTTAGTGTTGAGAAATCTCAGTGCTGTGAATATACTCATCCACTGACTGTCCACAATTCTCCGGGCTAGAGGATTCCAATGATTCACAAACCTCTGTTGTGAAGGAACTTCTCCTCATCCCTGTACTCAATGATTGATGCCTTATCCTGAGACTATAGTCCTAGTTCTAGACTCTCTGGTCAGAGGAAACAACCTCTCAGGGCATAATCTTGTCAAGCCCGAGAGAACGAGAGAATTTGCCATGTTTCAATTAAATAGTTTACGTACAAAAAGACCCTGGAGAAAGCCACTGTAGAACAAAATACTCTGCATGAAAAGGAAGATATCCAATTAAATTGAATGCATCATATAGAGAGCAACAAGATGAAAAATTAAATTCAGTATTCATGTTTACCTCCTGATATTTCTTCTTTTAAAATTAATACTTCAATTTAATTTCACTGTTATACCTGAACAGTTTGCACCTGTGGTTTAATGTGTTGCATCTCAATAAACATTGACCACAAGGGCTGGATTTTCCTGTTCCTGTAGAAGTGTATTAGGAGGCAGGACTGGGATCAAAATCTGGAAAGAGTGTTTTGAACCGGGTACCTGACAATTTTACAGCTCCATACAATCTTTTGAGAGGAGGAATTGACATAATCAGAGGCCGGCAACCCAGCGGGTGGTGGTCGCCAATTTGGGGAGAGCACCACCGTGCTGAACACCCCCTCACCCTGTCCCACTGGTGAGGTTGGAGCCTGGAATCGAATTGCAGATGGCCTGCAGACTGGAGGGTCCTTTAACACCTGTTCTCTATCATCGCTGGGATGTGACGGCTGTAGCCTCAGGCCATCCTGTGGAGACATTCATCCCTCTACACCAGTGGCTTGAAAGCTGTGGTCATGATTTAAAACTTTTCACAATCCTGCAGAGAGCTCACAAATTTTGAGGTCATTTACAGCCAACTGGCTCAGAATTGCCCAACTCTCCCAGTGGGGGCTGACATCATTGCGAGCCCTTGCATTGGGCCTCCCACTTCACTGTCCACCCCTCATCTTTAATTGGACAGCAGTACCAAAGGCGGCTTCTTAATTGGCCACCTCTGGGATAATCACGATCAACATCCCATTATAATCACTCCGGCCTCCCGACCTAAAATTGAGGCCATTGGGACTGTGTCCAAAATAGGAAAATCCAGTCGTTTGATTAAGGAGAAACATCAAACAAGACCGCGTACGGTTCAGGAAAATCAGTACGCAGTCAGTGTAAGCTTCCTGCTACTAAATTTGGATTTTGGACCTTGAGAATAGACATTTGAAGAATGGGCTATGCTGATGATGAGGGAGCGTGAGAAATCAACAGTTCAATATTTCCAGTAATCTCAGTTCACATGTCATTACAAATCATCAGTTGAGCCCTTGTGTTATATTGACACATTAAGGATTGGGTAAACCATCAACCTTTTAAAATTTCATCCTGCATTTATACAATAGTTTGCAAGTCCTTCTGATATCTGACCAAATCGATTTCAGACTCATCAATATGTCCTTACATACTAAATCACTAAACAATATGGTCAAATATTATCTTGTCGGAAAGTAGAATGTTCTTTTTACCCCATCGTTTATACCAGATTGTCAACTGATGTTAATGTTACTCAGGTGCAATGATGTTTTTGTTTATAATCTATGGTCAGAACTTTTATGATAGTGGGGACTTGGCCAGCGAAAGAAAAGGGGGAACAGATCCCTACCGACTCCGAGAGTCTTGCTGCCATTTTACACTCTAACATATGTTGATTGGCAATAGGGGGAGCCTCCACCCCTCACTTGTGAGGACATCCCACCTTGGAGAGCTGCAGACCAATCAGATTAGTCGACAGTTCTCCAGCCCTCCAAACACAGCGCTGCAGTGACCCGAAGAAACATTGCATGAAGCCTTCTGAAACGACATCGAGAGGAAATTGGAGAAAAGGTGAGTTTCAGGGAACCCTGGGGGGAAGGCAGTGATGGCCTGGGGGTTTGCGAGGGGGGCAATCGGGATCTCAGGGGTTAGGAAGGGAGGCAAGCCCACTGGTCATCGGGCCTAAAGGGAAGGGTGTCCCCAGTCAGGAGGGGGCATCTAAGAGATCCTGCCCGGAATGGGGAGGCAACTTATTATCTAAATGGGGAGAGATTATGGGATGCTCCGTTGCAGAGGGATCTGGGGGTCCTTGTTCATGAGTCACAGAAAGCTAGCGTGCCGGCACAGCAGATAATACAGAAAGCAAACAGAATGTTGGCATTTATAGCTGAAGAAATAGAGTATAAAGGTAAGGAAGTATTGTTGAAACTATACAAGGCATTGGTGAGACCACACCTAGAGTATTGTGCACAGTTTTGGCCCCATTATTTGAGGAAAGATGATGTGGAGATACCGGTGTTGGACTGGGGTGGACACAGTAAGAAGCCTTACAACACCACGTTAAAGTCCAACAGGTTTGTTTCGAATCACTAGCTTTCGGAGCACAGCTCCTTCATCAGGTGAATGAAGAGGTGGGTTCCACAACCACATATATAGACAAAGTCAATGATGCAAGGTGATGCTTTGAATGTGAGTCTTTGCAGGTAATTAAGTCTTAAAGAGAGAGGGATAATCACAAGTTAAAGAGGTGTGAATTGTCTCAAGCCAGGACAGTTGGTAAGATTTCGTAAACCCAGGCCAGATGGTGGATGGGTGAATGTATTGAGACATGCATCCAAAGTCCCGGTTGAGGCCGTATTCATGCGTTCGGAACTTGGCTATCAGTTTCTGCTTGGCGATTCTGCGTTGTCGCACGTCCTGAAGTGCGACCAGAACTGTACACAGTATTCCAAGTGTGACCTTACAACTCTTGAGTCACTCTCGTGACTCTGGTACAACTTCAACAAGACATCCCAACTCCTGTATTCAATGTTCTGGCCAATGAAACCAAGCATGCCAAATGCCTTCTTCACCACCCTGTCCACCTGTGTCTCCACGTTCAATGAGCTATGAACCTGTACTCCTAGATCTCTTTGTTCTGTAACTCTCCCCAATACCCTACCATTAACTGAGTAGGTCCTGCCCCGATTCGATCTGCCAAAATGCATCACCTCACATTTATCTAAATTAAACTCCATCTGCCATTCATCTGCCCACTGGCCCAATTGATCAAGATCCCCTTGCAATCCTCAATAACCTTCTTCTCTGTCCACTATGCCACCTATCTCGGTGTCACCTGCTAACTTACTTAACCATGCCTCCTAAATTCTCATCCAAATCATTAACATAAATAACAAATAACAGTGGACACAGCACTGATCTCTGAGGCACACCGCTGGTCACAGGCCTCCAGTTTGAAAAACAACCCTTTACAACCACCCTTTGTCTTCTGTCGTCAAGCCAATTTTGTATCCAATTGGCTACCTCACCCTCACTCACTCCCCACCCACTCAGTAAGTCAGTCACTCACCTAACGATTCACTCATTTACCCTTGCACTCACTCAATCACTCACCCAATCACTCGCTCACTCACCCAACCACTCACTCACTCACACACACCTCATCACTCACTCACTCACTCACACACCCACTCACACATCCACCCACTCACACGCACACCCACTCACACACCTACTCACACCCCATTCTCACATCTACACTCAAACACTCACACTCACACGCCCACTCTCACATCAACATTCACACTCGCTCTCACACTCAAACTCACACACCCACTCACCAATTACTCAGTCAGTCACTCACTCATCTAACCACACACTCATTCACTACTCACCACACACTCACCATCCACTCAGTCAATCAGTCACTAACTCAGTCACTCACTCACCCTATCACTTACTCACTCAAGAATCCATTCAGTATCTCACTCACACTCACCCACTCACTCGTTCACTCACACACTCAGCACATATGAACTCACCACCCACTCACTCACACTCACACAACCACTCACTCATTTAGCAACTCACTCACTCACACATTCACTAATCCATTCAGCATCTCACTCACTCACACTCAACCGCTCACTCACCACCTACAAACACACTACTCACCCACACACTCACCACCCACTCACTCACTCAGATTCACTCACTCACTCACACACTCACTCAGCCTCACTTAGAATCAGTGAAAGACTTGGATCGATTTCAAGTTTACCTGACTGTTAGCTGCTCCAAAAAAGGCAGTGTGTCCTCCAAACGTCTGTCTTCCACGCTCACTGGTCCTACCCTGGAGAGTGTGTGCTGGCTCACTGGTGTTGCCTCTGGGATCAGGCGTCCCAGTTGAAAAATGTGCAATATAGTTGGTGCCCAAAAATCCTCCAGGGTGCCCAGCATTGCCACTGACCGGAAGTTCTAGGCCAATGAATTGTTTTCATCTTTCCAATTGAACTTTCGTCAACCCGCGCAAACTATGGCCACAGCCCAATGAAAAATAGGCAAACAAATGTAACTGCAGTCAACACTACAATTAAAAATAGCTGAGTGCTGACCTGTTCCAGAGTGGACAAATAACACAGAAGCACGATTTGCAGAATCACCAGACCAGAAAAATACAATACATTCTGTGGAGATGAGAACATTAGTTACTGTGAGAAATGCACCACAAAATACATTTCTGTAAATTTTTCAGATGCCAAATACAAACGTTTAAAAGCAAGATCATTAATGGTTTTATGAAAGTTGTTTATCTATGGTTTCAAATGCTTTTGCATTTATTATTGATGATAGGACTACAAGAAATACCCATTTTTGAGTCAGTCAAAAGCCAATGCTGCACTGGTTTTTACCAGTTATTGTAAGTATGTAAAAGAAGCAAGCAACTTGAATGTTCTGCGTCCTAATAGATATTAGAAGCCACATAAAATTTCATCAGGAAGTGACATAGATTGAACATCTGTTAATTGGTTACTTTTTCCACCAATCATTGTGGTAAACCATCACAGCAAAGTGCTCTGATGGCCAGATCCTGAAAACTCACTTTCTGTCAAAAGAATCTGCATTTATTTTGCAAAGCTGTAAAAGTATATGCGTAAGGGGAACTGCTTTCCAAATGATTTCCTTCCCTGTGGTCAGAGGAATGAGAGCCACATTGTTTATTGTTATAGCCTGCCTACTTACCATTGGCTGGGGACTAATGACAATCCCACAATCCTGTGGGAGTAGCAGCTTCCCCAATGAGGGGGGCGGAGAAACCATTAGTAAACTCCTAGTATAAATAAAGCTGGCCAGTTCAGGAACCAGCAGGAAGGAGTGTGGGAAGTTGCTGCTGCTGTTATATATATATGTTATTGTAAATAAATGTTATTACTTTGTATCCTAGAAACTCGTGCTGGATTCTTCGTGGCCCTCACAAAATTTATAGTCAGTTGAAACCGGTTTTGCATTCAAAGATAGACCTCCCCCCCCTTCCTCAGATATGATGCCCTCTCAGGTTCTTGGCGACCATGGACTTCCACTGGATTAGTCCATGATTATGCCTGGGAGCTGTGATTTGCCATGGACCTCTACAGTATGGCTGACCAGGAAACTCTTCCCCTCTTTACCAGCTGGCATCAGGAGGATTGGAAGGATTTACAGGCTGATAATCAACCCCTTTGGCCATGTTATGACCACACCTTTCATGGTCATTAGGTCCTGAAGTGGGACTTAAACGCAGAGTTTCTGGCCCAGAGGTAGGGATGCTAACAATATGCCACAAGACCTCCCACCCAGAGCACTGCATGGAGGTCCACGGTCACACCATCAGCAGCTTGCTCATCATGCCAGACAGCAGGATGAGGGTGACCTGGGAGCTGAGAAGGCAGGGACAGATGCAGCAATACTGTACACCACATAAATCGTCATAGCTGGCCCCATGTTGCTGAACGCCACCTCCTCCATTGACCTCAGGAGATGCAGGCATCCTTGTCCCACACTTCTTCTGCTCTGTTCATTCCTGTTTTGTGCCACCTCACCTTGCAAGAGAGAGAATGTCAAAGGTTGTGTATGCCATGTTTGGGGCATATTGCTGCCGCAGCAGAATAGCTGGGGATATGTCAAGGCAGCATGTCAAGGTGTGAGAGGGTGATGTGGCATATCAATATGTAGATGGGAGGCCTGAATTCCGAGGAATGTTGCTGGGTGTTTATTGGTCATGTGGTTCATTGAGTAGCATAAGAGGATGGTGTTGTGGGATAGAAGATCTCATGTGAAGATGCATTTACTACCCATGAGGCCATGAAACCTCTTGTGGCATTGCTGTGGATCCTCAGCTCCAGATTCAGAAAGCTTACCTTCCTGGCTACCTGCTTTCACTCCCTTCTAAATGTGACCCTTGAGTGTCTCCTGGTTGCTCCTTGCAGAACCATGGCATCTCTTATTCTGTCAACCTTCAGCACGAAGACCTCAAGCACCACATCCAACACACTGGAGTATCAACCTCCCACCCTTGTGTTCACTTTTCTATCATTCCTCAGTGTAGCTTCCTTTTAAAAGGGACAGGCTGCCTTTAAGAATTGTAAGCTGATTGCGCCATGTAGTTTCTGAACAGCAAATCTGGGCAGCCAGCAGCATTAAGAAGAAAATAGCAGTGAAGGACTCACTTGGCCTGATATTACAAACATACAGATGTAATGGGTACATTAAATTTGCATTCTGCCACCTCAGTCGAAACATACACGGACAGGTCATGAGCCATGACCCTCAAACCAGAAAATGGGGATAACCCAATTTCTGACCCCAAAATAATGTTTATAACACTCTTGTTCAGTGATCTTCAAAGATTTGTGTCCATGCATTGTCAGGTCTCTCTTTGCTTTAAAATGGTACCATTGTCTCTCTTTTTCTATCTGATAAAGTCCATCTTCCTGATCCAATGAAAGATCTTCGACCTGAAACATTAACTCTGTTTCTCTCTCTGCAGATGCTGCCAGACCTGCTGAGCATTTCCACCATTTATGTTTTATTTCATCTTGCAACAGTCTGCCCTTTTCACCAGTGTGTCTATATCTGTTAGTGTCCTCCTCAACTTCAATGATTGTGCCATCTGCAAACTGGGATATAGCTTCTCTCTCCATCTGGAATTGAATCTGTGTCTTTCCTCAACTCCACACCCTATGCAACTTATCTACCGCAGCATTCAGAAGAAAAACTCAGCACTCTACGAGCCAATTTGTATTTGTGAAGGAAAAGTTTAGCTCTCACCTTAACTTGCAGAAGTTGATCACCTGCCCTTCCGTTGTCAGTGAAGCCTGATAAACTGTGTTAATTACACTTTGTTACACACTATGAGCAGGTATACGGCTTTGCATTACTACACTGCTGCATAAATTTGTACTGTGAGTAAGGTGCCTCCCACTGTATTTCTAGTCTGCAAATCAAGAGAAAAGTTGGCATGGAGATCTGCTTCTAACAACCAAGGAATGTCATTTAGATAATCTGATCTGGACCTATTGCCGCTTCTAGGTTTATTTTCACCTAATAAAGGACTCTAACTTTATCCATTGGAAGATTGAAATGTGAATTCGCTGATGTTTCCAATCTTGAAATTTCCATTCAAAGATTGAATAGACTGCAATAGTCTGAAACCTTTAAACAATTATTCTATGGGAATATCAACCTTTGACATCATGCTGGTTCTGAATAAATAATATAAAAGTGCTAAGGTCAATTTTCCTTGTTGCCTGAATCCCGGGAAGAATCTTGGCCTAATAGATCTGCATCCCTTTTTCACGTTTGCAACCAACCAATGAGGACGAAGGCCAGGAAAATCGTCCCCAGGAATGACAATTGGCTTGGAAAGTTAACCATCCAGGGTGACAGAAAACCCTTGAGTGCGTACACCCCACACACATCATGGGCTTGGGAATGCAGGTGTCGGGGTGGGGTGGTGGAAGCCAGCACATAAAGCCAGGGAGGAAAGATCAGGGGCCAGGAGTGGATTCATGGATTGTTTCAGGACAAGTTAACCTTGAATTTAAAAACACAAAGGAACTAACGCCTGCTTGAGGCATGAGTAAACAACAGTTGTTTTTTGTTTGCCAATATGCCGGGTGGTGCACTTCTAGCGGGAGATGGCTGGCTTTCTGTCTGCAATATTGGAAGCTCAGTATATACCAGTCAGTGCCCCCAAAACAGACACTGCATGACCTGGTCAGGGTGGCTGGGCATCGTAGGTTGAGGGTTGCCCGTGGGCTGGGGGCGTAGCATCTGTGAGGCCTACAAAACATCCTCCAATATTGTGTACTCCCACGATCGGACAATTGCAGCTGCTGCCTGCCTGTCCTACCAATCACTTCCAAGATAGAGCCCTGTTCTTGGTTATATGCTGATGATCACTTTAACTCCCTTTGACTGTGAGCAGCCTCTGGCTGCACTGCTGAAGGCTATTGCTAATAAGGAAATGGGCATTGTTAGTTTTGTAAGCACGTCACAGCTCCCAAGTGGTGCTGCAGGGTGTGTTTGCTGATTGCTCCTGCTGGTGGCTGGAAATGCCTGAATGCCGTGTGTTTGTTTGCTGCTGCCTCCTCTGCTTCTGTGGCCTTGGAATAAGACAATGGGAGGATGTAAGCAGGCCTACTACCAGTGCTGGAGAGGGGGAAGGGGTGCTCTTCCACTCTTCTGCTGTGCTCTATTTTAGTGTGACTTTCCGGTGTGCTTATTCCCACCTTTGAGGGTCTACTGCAGGGAACTGCGGAGTATGGGGGGTGGGGGGAGACTCATTGATATGAATGCTGCTGCAGCTGCCTACAGACTGTGAGACTGTGTGTCCGCTTGTTGCCACTTATTTTGCTTCTGTGGCCTGGAGCAAGGAAAGAGAGGGAGTAAGATGACTGCAGGGGCTGCAGAAGGGGAAAGGGTGATGGGCCAATTCATTTGAACAACTTGCTGAAGGCATTGAAGAACTGCTTTTGCAGATTGCCAATGTCTTTATTGTACTGTTCAATTGTATTGTTCAATGTTTAATGTCTGGCAGCTACGTATTTATTTGTTGTCACCTCTTTTACTTCTGTGGCCCAGAGCAAGGAAGGGGTGGAAGTAAGATGACCTGCTGCCAGTGCTGGAGAGGGGCAAGGGTGCTCTTTCATTCTTCAGCTCTGCTCTGCGTCAATGTGACTTTCCAGTGCAATTATTCCTGCCTTTGAGGATCTCCTGCTGAGTGCTGCGAGAGGGGGAGAGAGAGGCAGAGTGACCTGAATGCTGCTGCGGCTGCCTGGAGGATGTATATCTGTTTGCTGCCGCCTCTTTTGCTTCTGTGGCCTCGAGCGAGGAAAGGGAGGAAGTAAAATGACCCACTACTAGTGCTGCAGAAGGGGAAGGGGTGGCAGATGGATTTGACTGAGCAACTTGAGGAAGCATTGAAGAAATACTTTTGCAGGTTGCTGGTGGCTTTATTGTAGTGTTGAGTGTTCAGTGTTTAATGCCTGGAAGCCATGTGTTTGTTTGCTGCCGCCTCCTTTGCTCCTCTGACCTGGAGCGAGGAAAGGGAGGAATAAGAATGACCCACTACCAGTGCTGGCGAAGAGAAAGGGGTGGTGAACTGATTCAACAGAGCAACTTGCTGAAGGTATTAAAACACGCTTTTGCTGATTGCTGGTGACCTTATTGTACTATTGTCTGTTTAATGTTTAATGTCTGGAAGCTGAGTGTCTGTCTGCTGCTGCCTCCTTTGTCTGTCTGCTGCTGCCTCTTTTGCTTCTCTGCCTGGAGCAAGGAAAGGGAGGAATGTAAGATGACACACTACCCAATGCTGGGGAGGGGGAAGGGGTGGCAGACCGATTCGACTGAGCAACTTGACGAAGGTATTGAAGAAATGCTTTTACAGATTGCTGGTGACCTTATTGTAATGTTGACTTTTCAGTGTTTAATGTCTGGAAGCCGTGTGTTTGTTTGCTGACACCTCCTTTGCTCCTGTGACTTGGAATGAGGAAAGGGAGGAAGTAAATTGACCCACTACCAGTGTTGGAGAACGGGAAGGGGTGCTCTTTCACTCTTCTGACATACTCTTCATCGGTGTGACTTTCTGGTATATTATTACGCTACACCTGAGCAACTTTCAACTTTCCACTGATGCGAGTCTACTGCTGGAATCTGAGGGAGGGGGAAAGAGTTATTATATACTATTGATTGTTTACTGTTTAATGCCTGGAAATTGTATGCTGCCCCCCCCCCCCCCCCCCCCCCCCGCCACCTTTTTTGCTTCTGTGTCTTGGAGCAAGGGAGGCAGTGAGGTGACCAGTGCTGGAGAGTGGGGAGGGGCGCTCTTTCACCATTCTGACATGCTTGTTGTCGGTGTGATTTTCCGGTGTATTGTTATGCTACCCTCAAGCGACTTTCAACTGATGTGAGTCGACTGCTGGGAGCTGCAGGATTGGGAGAGAGCGACAGGTTGATTCGGATTCCAGTGACTTCATCGTACTGTTGACTGTTTTATATTTAAAGTGGGGTTGGTTTTGTTTGTTTAAAGAACTATTGTAGTTTTGTGTTTGTCCCGATATTATGTAGTGAAAAGGTGCTTGTGTATATGGCACGGTGCCTTTTCCTGGTTGGTTGATGGTTAATGTAATAAATTGACTGTTACGGGGTTTATTTTTATCTTTTGTAGAAAGGTATTGTTGATCGTTTAATAAACAAAATATTCTCAAGTACATTCCTGTGGGTGCACGTGCCATCTCTCCCAGCATTCCAATCAAACTGCGAGGCCTGGACACATTTCCTGAACCCAGGAGGCATCAGCAGCACAGAGGCAGCAGCCAACAATCAAACACCTAAGAGCTGGGCCTCAGCACTGCGGATATCCCCACATCCAGAGTGTGAGTGTGTAGATCAGGGGAGGGCACCTGTGCACGGTCTCTCTAATGTTCCGATAGGGGTCTGGGGTCTAGGGACTCCTGATGTGGCCGGGGTGAGTGTGCAGAGCGAGGCTCTCCAGCATAACTGGCTCTCTGGATGACGCTTTGTGAGCAGATGTGACACGTAGGGGTGGGAGAGGCTTATGAGGAACCCAGAGGGGGACGCCAGTGACAGCCCAAGGTGTGCAGGCATCGTTGGTCATACGAGGAGGTGACGGACATCATGTGCCGCAGGAGACTCCGTCTCAATATGGCAACTGTGGAGGAGGACACCCTTTCCCAGTGGCCATGAAAATCACCGCAGCCCTGAACATTTATACCACCGAATCATTCCAAGGTATGAGCGGGAACTTTTGCGTTATTTCACAAGCTACAGCCCAGTATGCCCAGCCAGCTGACTATATTAACTTTGAGATGGACCAAGCCCATCAAGCTGCCTGGACAGCAGGCTTCTCCGCCATCATTGCGATGCCCCACGTCCAGGGGGTAATTGATGTCGCCTTGTGCGCATTCGGGCATCAGGAAGCTCCCTTCATGAACAGGAAGGGGTTCTGTTCCCTGAATGTTCAACTTGCGTGTATCCCCCACTCCTGGATCATGCATGTGCATTACAGATACACCCTCAGACATCAAGAGATCCCCTGAGTCTTCGAAGATCACCAAAGGATGACAGGTTGGCTCCTGGGCAATAAGTGGTACCGTGAGGTCCTGGCTGATAGCTCTAGTGCGGAGGCGGAGACCGAGGCAGAGACCCGATGTAACAAGGCCCACGTTGTCACCCGTACTGTCATTGAGCGGTGCAATGGACTGCTGAAAATGCAGTTCCGCTGCCTGGATTGCTCTCGCGATGCACCGCACTACACCCACCAGAGGGTCTCCCGCTTTGTGGTGATCTGCTGTGCCCTCCACAACCTACACCCCAGACCCCTACCGGGAGCATTAGGGAGATCCCCTGCAGTGAGGCAACATGCTGGAGGAGGAGGAGGAGGGATTCAGAAGAACTGGAGTCCGCCTTGTTCTCCTTGGTGGAAGGCCTGAGTTGAGCTCCAGCATCTCCTCCTCCCTGAGGGTGCCCATAGGGCTCTGGACGACTCCATGGAGCACAGAGACAGCTGGAGTGAGCTCCAGAAGCCTCGGAGTCATCTGGCACTGCCAGTCCTGGAGGACCCCCATTGTCTGCACCATAGTGTTGATGCCCTCAGTGATGTTCCTCAGTGACTGGGCCACCCTTTGGAATACCTCTGGAATGTCTATTTGCCTCTGGGACGTGTCCCTCATTGACTGGGATATGACGTTGAGGCCCTCAGCCATGGCCGTCACAGGCTGAGCCATGCCTTGGACACCACCCAACTCAAGGCGCAGGTGTTGTGCTCCAGATTTTCCATTGCGGTTGCCACCCTAGTAGTGTTGGCCTGAGTGTTGCGCATTGTGGGCACCATCTCCTACACCTGAAGACTTTGGTATTCCTCCAGTCAGCTTTGCAATCTGGAATGTCGCTGACACCCCCTCCTGAATGTCATGGCTGTGTCCTATCATCCGCATCAACTCTGGGAGGACCTTATCCAGAGGTTTGAACCTGGATGAGATCCAGCTGAGTCCTGGGATCCAGCAGACCTCGGACTGTTGGCTCCCTTGGATGTTCCAGCCTCCATCTAATGTGGGTCAGCAACTGTGCGGTGCTCAACAGATAATGCCTGTCCACTAATGTCACCCACCGAGGTGTGTGTCTCTGCACTGTTGGGAATACTGGTGATAGCTGTGATGCATCGCCGGTGTTCTCCTTGGAACTTTCCTCCATGGTGTTATCTTGGGTGGCTGAGGGGAGATCGACTCCGGATGGTCCAGTTTCATCATACCATGATCCTACAAGACATGTGATCAGTGAAAAGGAAGGATAATTTCGTCGGAGATCAACAACTCACTTGAGACAAGTGATGTGGATTTAGGGGCAGTGGATCCCCACATCTCTGGTGCAGGCCGACCTCACTGTTAGTCACTGCTCTCCCCTTGATCAAACCCGCAATCTCCAGGGCCCATTCCTCATAGGGTGTGAGGATGCGGATCTCTGGGACTCCCCCCCCCCCCCCCCCCCCCACCTACGACAAAGCGAGGACATTGTGAGTCACGCGCTTGATGGGTCGGGAGGTTAGTAGCAGGTGACATGTGTAGGCACTGCATCTAGACATGAAAAGGTTGTGCTGGTGGGTGCTAGGAGGTTCTGAGGAACAAGTTTGAAGATTGGATGTTGGAAGAGTGCAAAGTGTCAGCCAGTGAACTGGGGGAGAGTGGGGGGGGGGGCGTAGTTTGGGAAATTGAGGGGTGTCCTTGCAGCTCAGTGGAGGTCGCTCGTCTTCTTCCGACGTTGGACAGTGATCCTCCTGGTCATGTTGCCCAAACTCACTGCAGAAGCCACTGCCTCCCAGGTTGCATTGTTGACCTTGCTGCTGGTTTCCCGACCCCCCCCCCCCCCAGGGGCTCTCATCCACTGTGGCATCCCAAAGCGAGGAGCAGGTCTCCGTGCTGCCATCCTCGTTTCTTGACTGGGAGTGAGTGGTGAGGAAGCATTTAAAAGCAGCTCCCCCATGTTCGCAGCGAGCAGTTGAGGGGCGGGGTATGCAAATCAGACCCGTGAGGAAGCCAGGCTTGGCGAGATTCACGTGGGGGCTCATTTTTGGAACCAAGAGCAGGTGAATACAGGCCCTGCACAAAAGGCCATTACAGCGGGGAGAGCAGACCCTGCCAAACTCACCCAAAATAACACTCATAAATATTTTGATTGAATCAGGCTCAAGATTTGGCCATACATCATGTGCACCCTGAGGTGCTTCAGCACTGTAAAAGAAATGTGACAGACATTTCAAAATGGTCATTACAAATGGTACAAAGGCATTTGAGTTGTCTCCATAGATCAAATTTCACTCTGAGGTGCTTCAATACAATTGTGATGCATGTAATATTCACCGTATACATTCAATGCGAGTCACACAGCCCGAGGGGGTTCTATACAATTCCCAGCCCCTCAGTTATAAAGGGTGCGATATCTTTACATGTGAACGGCTGCTGACCAGACTCAGTTAGTGCCCACCTGGGTGAGCGGGTAGAAGGTGTTTGTGGAGCCATGCTACAGTGTGAGTGTCTGAATCAACATCATCAGGGCAAGTGGAGAAAATAGAGGGCAAAAACATTTTTAAAAAAATCTTGGACTATTTTAAAAAACATTCTGAAATATGAAGCGTTGTTTTGATATACCATTGGTTTGAATCAATGTTAATAAGTTATAGTATTTCATTAGTACAGGTTTTGAATGTCATCTTAACTATTTGATATTTCGAGAAGTAACCAACCACGTCTCTAACATTTCCCTCGAGTGCCTGCAGCAGAAGCAGTGGCTTGAGACTGATTGATCATTTTTTATTAATAGCCAACAGTCCGAGGTTGCTAGAAGAATAAGTAGTAATTTGCATATTTTCATCATGAATATTGCATGTCCAGGCTTGCCTGAATGAACAGAATTAATAAACCATTTAATAGCAGTTTACCATTCAAAATACCAAGCAGTGTGGCATATTTTCAAATGAGAAATGATCAGTTATCACGAAGTAAGAACAGTAAATTTTTATCACTTGAAGTAATAAAATTGTCTTAATTAACTTGCGTGACATCTGCGCCTAGCACATAATCAGACCATGTTATGCAAAGACAGATTTTATGTATAAAATTAAGATAGATATGTTCCATTTTTTAAAGCCTAGATCATTCAGATTACAATGGACACTCTGGCAGCCCCATTAGGACCAGCAGACCTATAAGAGTGCATCCAAAGTTTTCTGATATTTCAAAAGGAGGTGGTGAGAGTATGGTGACATCTTTAATTCATGGAATGTGTATAGTGCTACACCTCATTAAATGTAAAGTGCAAGTTTAATACTTTAGATGAGGATGTACTCATGCTAAGGTATCAACAGAACTAATGAAAAGTACCATGGATATTTTCAGTAATTTTACAGTGGATCAATGTTTCACACCATTTCCTCTGGGGATCATGTTGGTGGGTTGAAAAGGAGATGAATAAAATTCAGTGACCTCTACCCTTTGTCCTTTGGAACTTCCCAAGTCTTCCATTCTATCCTCACCATGCAGATAGACAATGGGCAGCTAGCAATCTTTAACATGATAAAATGGTCTTGCACTTTTGGCATGTTGGGAGGAATGTGCTGGGAGCACCAATGAATCAAGCTGATGAAGGTTATGGTAGAAGGTCAACTTTCATGTGAAACTGGAGAGCACTGGCACTGTCCAAGGGTAGCAAGATTGACTTCAGGTTAGACAGGCCTCACTTCCTGGGCCCAACACTCCTCCTTCATACTTAAATTGGGGTCGGTTAGCTGTAGGCTGGACGGCTGGTTTGTGACACAGAGCAGCACCAACAGCACGGGTTCAATTCCCGTACCGCCTTCTTGACTTTGCCCCTTGCCTGAGATGTGGTAATCTGCAGGTTAAATCACCACCAGTTAGCTCTCAAAGGGAAGAGTGGCCTATGATCCTCTGCGACTGAGGCGACATTTACATTTACTCTTCTATACCCTCTATTCTATACCGCCGGAGTGAGGCGACTCTGCGAGCTCTCCCTAAAGATCCACTTTTTACTTAACTTGTACTCGTTCTAATCTTTTAAAATTTAATTCTAAGACTAACATTATTACTAACCTCTCTCTTTTACCTTTTCTTGCAGGCTTGAACATCCTCCGAGGCCCGTGGAGACCTTTTGACCCGACCCGACCGGACCTCCACGACCTGGAAGCAGATCGGGCCCAAACCGGAGGTGAAGCCCCGACCTCGATTTGGATCCGACCCGGACCTTGGAGCGCCCAACCATGCCAACAACCGACGCCAGCCCCCGGATCGCCTGGCCCAGTCCCCGGAGATCTCGACCTGACTCCCGACGATGAGACACGGCCCAACTCGACCCCAAGAGGCCCGTCCAGCGACCCGACCCAGAGAGGCCCGCCCCGCAACCTGGAGATGGAAGAAAGAAAAATCCATCTGGAGGCCCGACCGGGTGTACTCCAAGACCCGAGCCCAAGAGCGCCCAGGGAGGGAACAGACCAGGGGACCCAGCCCAGCCCAACCTGCCTCAGGAAGCCCCAGCCCATGACCCAGGACCCCCGAAATGGCGGAGACCCGACGTGAGGACCCGAACGCGTTGCAAGGTATTCCCATGCCCGCAGAACGCCGGGACCTGACCGGATCGCAAACAAGCCCCCCAGGAACACCTCTACCTCAACCAGCGCCCGGGGTCCTGCCAGACGCGGCCCCGGAAATGTAACCAGCGCCTTGGTCCTTGCCAGCGCCCTGGACCCCGCCAGACGCAACCACCTACCTTCCACAAAGTCAGACTTCTCCCATCGGATCCCGGGACCATCCAGCCGCAGCCGCCGGCCGAGGAAGCGAGGGAAACACGGCAGTCTGCAGGTTAGACTAAAGCAACGTGGTTTCAAGACCCCTCTCCCCAGCATACTCCTGGCAAACGTCCAAGCGATCGAAAACAAGCTGGATGAATTTAACGCCAGACTTACCTCTCAGGGGAAGTAAGAGACTGCTGTGTGCTCTGTTTCACAGAGACATGGCTCACCCCCGCCTCACCAGACTGTGCCATACAACCTGAAGGCTTTTCAATTCACCGGACGGGCCGCACCGCGTCATCAGGCAAAGCAAAGGGTGCAGGGGTTTGCCTCCTCATCAACTCCTCCTGGTGCTTGAATGTGGTGACCCTGCTCCCCGGACCTGGAATATCTGACTGTGAAGTGCCGCCCATGCTATCTTCCACGTGAGTTCACTTCAGCCATTATCACAGCGGTCTACATCCCACCCCAGGCAGAAGTGAGGGAGGGGCTGGACGAACTGTACATTGTTATAAACAACTACGAAACAGAACACCCGGAGGCCTTGTTCATCGTGGCCAGAGACTTCAACAAGGCCAACCTCAAGAGTGTACTGCCAAACGTCCACCAGCACATCTTCTGTCCCACCAGGGGCGATAACACTCTTGACCACTGCGACTCAAAAATCAAGGGCACCTATCGTTCCATTCCCCTACCGCATTTTGGGAAATCAAACCATAAGATGGTGTTCCTTCTCCCGGCATACAAGCAGAAACTCAAGCAGGAGAATCCAGCTAAGAAGGTTGTGCAGTGCTGGTCCGAGGAAACAGAAGAGCTCCTACGTAACTGCTTAGAGATACTGGACTGGTCCATATTTAAGAACTCAGTGACCAACTTAAATGTGTATGCCACCACCTTCACAGACTTCATCAGCAAATGTGTGGACGACTGCGTGCCAAAGAAAGCAATACGTACGTTCCCCAACCGGAAACCATGGCTCAATCACGAGATTGCCTCCCTACTGAAGGACAGGTCTGAGGCGTTCAAGTCAGACGACCCTGACCTATACAAGAAATCCAGGTACGACCTCCGCAAAGCCATCCGAGATGGCAAGAGAGAATATCAAAGCAAGTTAGAGTCACAGACAGACTCTCGGTGGTTGTGGCAAGGACTAAACAACATAACGGGCTACAAAGCAAAGCCGAGCTGTATCTCCGGCAGCGGCGCACCCCTCCCCAATGAACTCAATGCATTCTACGACGGTTCGAGCAGGAAACCAACAATCGCTGTCGAGTGCCCCAGCAGCCCATAACTCACCCATACCCACCATCCCAGCTGTCGAAGTTAGATCGGCCTTCCTGAAAGTGAACCCTCGGAAGGCGACGGGCCTGGATGGGATCCCTGGTCGTGCACTCAGAGCCTGCATGGACCAGCTGTCAGTGGTGTTTGCAGACATCTTTAACCTGTCCCTACTCCACTCTGAGGTCCCCACCTGCTTCAAGAAGACCACCACCTGTTGCTAACTTGCTGTTGTCTCTTAATTTGGCTCTATGTAATTACATTTGCTCAAGAGTCGCCAGGTATCTTTCGACACCGCCACAAGGTTCAAAACCAAATACTGATCAAAGACTCGATACACCAGTTAGTAAGTTCAAAAGCAATGCTCATTTATTTACACACAGTCAAATCTACTCATGCATAAACTCTACAACCTAAACTATTGCTATTACTAAAAGCCTATACTTAGCTTCGGGCGCCCACTCAGTCAGAGGAACAATGGCCGTTGCTCGGTTCTGAGGCTGCTGGGTTGAGCTGTTTACAGGATAGCAACTAGGAGCATCTATCTCATAGCGTGCGTTGACTTGGAACTTACTTGGTCTGGCGTAGCTGCTAGGCAGGTCTCTCCTTGCTGAGAGCCAAGGCCAAGAGAGAGATCATCTCTTGGGGAGTCCTTTTTATAGCCCAAAAGGGCTTCGCGTGCTTTTGGGCGAGCCTTGAACTTGGCCCCAATTAATTGGGCCGTTTCCCAATTGTCCTTATCGATTTTCCTCCAATAGAGGGGTGGGTTACCTGGTTGCTGGGCATGTCCTAGCTGGCCGTTGGTTTGCTTTGTTTTAGTCTCCTCTGGCACCGGGATGTCTGGCTTAGCATTGCTTACCTAAATGTTGGCTTTTGTTCCCGGGTTGGCTCATTGGTATGTAGATGGCTTAGCAGTACCGGTCCTGTCTGAGAGCTAAGGCTCTCATCAACAGACAGACCTTGCACCTGCTTGTTTTTTCAGTATTGTCCAATTTTCCCTGCATTCTTTGCAAGTGTCCATTTTGTAATCGGGACGTGGCCATCCCAGATGGCTGCACTCCTTCCTTGTAATCCTCAACACGAAGCGTGAAGAATCACATCACTGCGTCATCTTCATCCTCTGACCAAACGGGGTACCCATAATCAGGATCTACTCTGCCCTATCCTATGAAACACAATTTTACCTAAATCATTTTAAATACATACTTTATTATAAAACTCTACGGGGCGCTATGACATTAATGCATGCATTACAGAAAAATAAAAAACTGGAACCTCTAACTATCCTCAATAAACTATCCTCATTCAAACAATTCCAAAAATCTACAACATCTTAAACTGTACAAAATAGCAGCACACAAATTTCTCTGTCCTGGCAGTCAGACACAGAGGTTTACATCTCTTTATTTCACAGAATACATAAGGAGAAATAGATGCACTTTAATCTGTCTCAATAGGTTCGGGGGTCTGGTGAAATCCGAAAATAGGGGACCTAATCCTGTATACCGAGGTGTGACAGCGGTAGGCTCTTTTTCACCATTTCCTGACTCTAAGTGTCTGCACGACACTGCAAAGTATCGCCAGTACTAACAGGGCTTCTACTACATATGCTAGTGAGTACCAGGTGATAAACTTATCACATCATGTCGGGGTATTGTTAGGTTTCGCGGGGCTAGCTATCTCGGGGTTCTGTGTATTGTCGGGGTGGGAATCATTCACGGCTTGTGTGGTAGGGGTCAGGGGGTAGCGTCCGCGCGCAACTGAAGGGATCCCGCTAAGATCCATGTGAACACGAAGGCTGTCTTCATCTTTGTCGGTCTTCTTCTTTGTCTTCCTCTGGGGTTCCTGAGGTTCTGGAGTTCTGTGAACACAAGCATAATATCTGTTATTATCTTGCTTAAGATCTCGTATGTCTGTCTGTCTGTCCTTTGTTGCCAATTTCCTTTTATAATTGGTCACCATCTGTGACTCCCTCATTTTTTTTTTTAAACCAAATATTTGGAGAAGACATCCGAGAAAAATACTGACATAGTGCGAGCTGTGTCGCAGCCTGTGCGATCTACCATCCTAGTGTTTGAGGATGTAAATAGCATACGGAAGCAACCTAAGGGTTGCCAAAAACAAACAAAAGAATTTCGAACTGAAAGTGCCAAAATGGGGTGCGTATGGGCCGCGGCAGGTAAGAAATGGGTCGTCGTGGGGGCTGCCTCTCATGATCGAATCAGAAGAGGAGCTGTGATCGCGTGTCTGCTGACAAACTAGTTCCTCTGAACGGTTGTCTGTCGACAAACCTGTTCCATTAACTGCCAGGGGGCGTTAAAGGAGTGGTGACGTGGGGCCGTGAAAAAGTTTCAAGTTGACAAACAATACTTAACATTAACACTGACGAACAAACATACAACAAACATGGTGCAGGTTCCATCAGAAAGGACACCGTATCTCTCCATCGGTTCCTTTTTCTCCATTATCTGGACACCTCACTGCTCAATCGCGAACAGGGTCGCAAAGGGATTGGTTTGGTGGGAGTCAGACTCTATGTCATCATCTTCTCCCGGCTGTCAAACTCTTGACTGTAGTAAACGTGCTAAAGCTGCTTGGGGCGAATTGGGGTCCATCTCATCATTCCGGATGAGCCTGAACGAATTGTCTTGGTGCCAGAATCGTGTGTCGAGGTTGGAGCTACTAGGCTTCAATCTGTAATCGTCGGGCAGTGGGTCTGGGTCAGGGGCTTTGATATATGTAATCTCGAAGGGGTCAGTGGAATCATGCTCGGATTCGCTGGGAGTGGGGCCTGGTACAGGGGGATAGTTGTAACGTGGTGTGCTGTGGCTATCATCATCGTGATCGCTATCTCTGTCGCTGTCGCTGCTGGTTGAAGGAAGGGAGAGGCGGAGTCGTGCCTCTGGGGGTGGAGTTGAAGTCGTGTCTGAGGACGGGCTGGAGTGGTTGGGGGAGGGTAGGAATGCGTCATCTGTGGGCGGGACGTGATCGTCTGCTGCTGCGAGCAGGATGTGGTGTGAATGGTTATTCTGCGAGCCATAAGCCTTGAGCTGGTTTATGTGAAACCACGCAGACTTACCATTGGGATATTTTGTATACCGAGGGGCTTACTTTGTCCGAAATGGAGTACAGTCCGGAGAATTTAGGGGAAAGGAATGAACTGGGGTTGTAAAGGGAAAGCATGACTTTCTGACCTACTGCAAACTCAGTGACGGGTACTGTTTTGTTGAAACAAGCCTTGCTCTGTTTCTTCCTGGTTCCAAATCTCACAGCTGCTGCGAGTTGGGCTGCCTTTATGTTCTGTACCAGTTGTTTAACCGCATTTTCATGCGTGAGGGCTGTGACTGCGGGGCTGGCCAAATCCAGTCCTAATAAATACTCAGTGCCTTTCATGGGGCGTCCGGTCATGAGGGTGTGGGGGGTGTATCCTGTGGACGTGGATACCGTGTTTCTCAAAAACATTAAAGCAAATGGGAGAACTGAATTCCAGGTGCTGTTATTCTGCTGAACCATTTTCCTGAGGGTGGCTTTTTAAAAAAAATATGTTTTATTGAAATTTTTTTCCCAAACAACAATTTTTCCCCTCTTACAAAGCAAACGCAACAATAACAATACAGAAATTTTTAACAATACACAAGTAACAAACCCCTTTATCTTTGACCTAAACTAAACTAAACCCCGCCCCCCCTCCCTCCTCTTCCCCCTGGGTTGCTGCTGCTGGTCATCTGTCTTCCCTCTAACGTTCCCCTAGGTAGTCGAGAAATGGCTGCCACCGCCTGGTGAACCTTTGAGCCGATCCTCTCAGGGCAAACTTTATCTGCTCCAGTTTAATGAACCCCGCCATATCATTTACCCAGGCCTCCAGTCCGGGGGGTTTCGCCTCTTTCCACATGAGTAGGATCCTGCGCCGGGCTACTAGGGACGCAAAGGCCACAACGTCGGCCTCTTTCGCCTCCTGCACTCCCGGCTCTTCCGCAACTCGAAATAGAGCTAACCCCCAGCCTGGTTTGACCCGGGCCTTCACCACCCGCGAAATCACTCCCGTCACTCCCTTCCAATACCCTTCCAGTGCCGGGCACGCCCAAAACATATGTGCGTGGTTTGCCGGGCTCCCGCCACACCTCCCACATTTGTCCTCCACTCCAAAGAACCTGCTCAATCTTGCTCCCGTTATGTGTGCTCTATGTAGCACCTTAAATTGAATCAGGCTAAGCCTGGCGCATGAGGAAGAGGAATTTACCCTGCTTAGGGCATCAGCCCACATACCCTCCTCTATCTCCTCCCCTAGTTCTTCTTCCCACTTTCCTTTTAGTTCGCCCACCGACTCCTCCCCCTCTTCCCTCATCTCTCGGTAAATCTCTGACACCTTGCCCTCTCCGACCCACACCCCTGAAAGCACCCTGTCCTGTATCCCCTGTGTCGGGAGCAACGGAAATTCCCTCACCTGTTGTCTAGTAAACGCCCTCACCTGCATATATCTCAAGAAATTTCCCCGGGGCAACTTATACTTTTCCTCCAATGCTCCCAAGCTCGCAAAAGTCCCATCTATAAATAAATCTCCCACCCTCCTAATTCCCAACTGGTACCAGCTCTGAAATCCTCCATCCATTCTTCCTGGGGCGAACCTATGGTTGTTCCTGATTGGGGACCCCACCAGGGCTCCCCGCACCCCTCTCTGTCGCTTCCACTGTCCCCAGATATTCAATGTTGCCGCCACCACCGGGTTCGTGGTAAACCTTTTAGGTGAGTTCGGTAGCTGCGCCGTCACCAGCGCCTCTAAACACGTCCCTTTACAGGACTTTCTTTCCAGTCTTTTCCACGCCGCTCCCTCACCCTCCATCATCCATTTACGTATCATTGCCACATTGGTGGCCCAATAGTAATCGTTCAAGTTCAGTAGTGCCAATCCTCCTCTGTCCCTACTACGCTGAAGGAACCCCCTCCTTACTCTCAGAACTTTCCCTGCCCACACGAAGCTCGTGATGCTCCTGTCTATTTTATTAAAAAAGGTCTTGGTGATTAGTATAGGGAGACATTGAAATACAAATAAGAACCTCGGGAGGACCATCATCTTAATTGTTTGCACCCTGCCCGCCGGCGATAGAGGCTGCATGTCCCACCTCTTGAAGTCCTCCTCCATTTGTTCTACCAACCGTGTCAGATTAAGTCTGTGCAAGGTTCCCCAGCTCCTAGCGATCTGAATCCCCAGGTATCGGAAGTTTCTTTCCGCTTTCCTTAGAGGCAAGCCTTCTATCTCTCTACTCTGGTCCCCTGGATGTATCACAAATAATTCACTCTTCCCCATGTTTAGCCTATACCCCGAGAAATCCCCGAACCCCCTCAAAATTCGCATAACCTCTATCATCCCCCCGTTGGGTCCGACACGTATAACAATAGGTCATCCGCGTATAACGAGACTCGGTGTTCTTCTCCCCCTCTAATCACCCCTCTCCATTTCCTGGAGTCTCTCAACGCCATGGCCAGAGGTTCAATTGCCAACGCGAACAACAATGGAGACAGCGGGCATCCCTGTCTTGTTCCCCTATATAGTCGGAAATACTCCGATCTATGTCGACCTGTAACTACGCTTGCCGTTGGAGCCCCATAAAGAAGTCTAACCCAGCTAACAAACCCGTTCCCAAACCCAAACCTCCTGAACACTTCCCATAAATACTCCCACTCCACCCTATCAAATGCCTTCTCTGCGTCCATTGCCGCCACTATCTCTGCCTCCCCCTCCACTGGGGGCATCATTATCACCCCTAATAGTCGTCGCATGTTAACATTCAGTTGTCTCCCTTTTACGAACCCTGTCTGGTCTTCGTGCACCACCCCCGGGACACAGTCCTCTATCCTCGATGCCAGTACCTTTGCCAACAATTTGGCGTCCACGTTCAATAATGAAATGGGTCTATAGGACCCGCACTGCAACGGACCTTTATCCCTCTTCAAAATTAACGATATCGTCGCCTCCGACATCGTCGGGGGTAGAGTCCCCCCTTTCCTGGCTTCATTGAACGTCCTCACCATCAACGGGGCCAACAAGTCCACATATTTTCTGTAATACTCCACCGGGAACCCGTCTGGTCCTGGGGCCTTCCCTGCTTGCATGCTTCCCAGTCCCTTAATCACCTCGTCCACCCCAATCGGTGCACCCAGGCCTACCACCCCCCGCTCCTCCACTTTCGGGAACCTCAATTGGTCCAGGAACTGCCGCATCCCCTCCTCTCCCTCTGGGGGTTGAGACCTATACAGTTCCTCATAGAAGGTCTTGAACACCTCATTTATCTTTCCTGCCCTTCGCACCGTGTCTCCCCTTTCGTCTCTAATTCCTCCTATCTTCCTCGCTGCTGCCCTCTTTCGCAATTGATGAGCCAACAGGCGACTAGCCTTTTCCCCATATTCATACCTCCTCCCCTGTGCCTTCCTCCACAGTACCTCCGCCTTTCTGGTGGTCAGAAGGTCAAATTCCGTCTGGAGTCGTCTCCTCTCCCTGTACAATTCCTCCTCCAGGGTCTCTGCAAATTCCCTATCCACCCTTAAAATCTCCCCCAGTAATCTTTCCCTTTCCTTGGCCTCTGTTTTCCTTTTGTGGGCCCCAATGGAGATCAGCTCTCCTCTGACCACCGCTTTTAGTGCTTCCCATACCACTCCCACAGGGACCTCGTCGTCGTCATTGACCTCCAGGTATCTCTCAATACACCCCCGCACTCTTGCACACACTTCCTCATCCGCCATCAGTCCCACATCTAATCGCCAGAGTGTTCTCTGCTCCCTTTCCTCTCCTAATTCCAGGTCCACCCAATGTGGGGCATGATCCGAAACCGCTATGGCTGAGTACTCAGCTTCTTCCACCCTAGAGATCAACGACCTTCCCAAAACAAAAAAATCTATCCGGGAGTACACTTTATGGACATGGGAGAAGAAGGAAAACTCCCTAGCCCTAGGTCTAAGAAATCGCCATGGATCCACTCCCCCCATTTGGTCCATAAACCCCTTAAGTACCTTGGCCGCTGCCGGCCTTCTTCCGGTCCTTGAGCTGGATCTATCTAGCCCCGGGTCCAGCACCGTATTAAAGTCCCCTCCTAAAATCAAGTTTCCTACCTCCAGGTCCGGTATACGCCCCAGCATCCGTCTCATAAATCCCGCATCGTCCCAGTTTGGGGCATACACATTAACCAACACAACCTCCATTCCCTCCAGCCTGCCACTCACCATTACATATCTACCTCCGCTATCTGCTACGATGTTCTTTGCTTCAAATGCTACCCGTTTCCCCACCAAAATGGCCACCCCTCTATTCTTTGCGTCCAGTCCTGAGTGGAACACCTGTCCCACCCATCCTTTCCTTAGCCTAGCTTGGTCCGCCACCTTTAGGTGCGTCTCTTGGAGCATAACCACGTCTGCCCTTAGTCCTTTCAAATGTGCGAGCACTCGGGCCCTTTTTATCGGTCCGTTCAGGCCTCTCACGTTCCACGTGATCAGCCTCACTAGGGGGCTACCTGCCCCCCTCCCGTGTCGACTAGCCATTACCTTCTCTAGGCCAGTCCCATATCCCGCCTCCGCGCTCCCGCTCGCTCCCCCAGCGTCACACACCATCCCCGCCCACCCACTCTTTAGCCATTTCCTTTTGGATTTCCGCAGCAGCAACCCAGTTGTCCCCCCCCCCTTCCCCCTCCCTCCCCCCTTCCCCGCTAGATCTCTTTTTAGCATGATTGCTCCCCCCATATTACTTCCGTAAGTCAGCTGACTTCAACTGACCCCGGCTACTCCTGCTCACTCCTCGACCCCCCCGTGTGGGGAACTCCCATCCGCCTTGCGCCTGTCTTCCCACCTTATTCTTTCTGGCGCGGGAACTTCCCTTTACCTGACCCGCCTCTTATGGCGCAGCTCCCTTTCCCCTCCCCCTCCCCTTCCCCATTCTCCAACTATGTCCCGTCTTTCCCCCGTCACCGGCGCCCACATTTCCCCAATGTCTCCCCCCTTCCCAATTTACTTCTCAATTAACTTCAACCATAACATTAACAATAACATTTCCTGCAGCATCAGTCCCTCAGTTCCGATCCAATTTCTCTTCTTTGATGAAGGTCCATGCTTCCTCCGCCGTCTCGAAATAATGGTGTCTCTCCTGATACGTGACCCATAGTCTTGCCGGCTGCAGCATCCCGAACTTCACCTTCCTTTTATGCAACACCTCTTTGGCTCGGTTGAAGCTCGCCCTCCTTCTCGCCACCTCCGCACTCCAATCCTGGTATACCCGTACCACTGCATTCTCCCATCTGCTACTCCGCACCTTTTTAGCCCATCTCAGGACCTCTTCTCTATCCTTAAGGCGGTAAAATCGCACGATTATCGCCCTGGGTGGTTCTCCCGCTTTTGGTCTTCTCGCCGGAATCCGATTTGCCCACTCCACCTCCAAGGGGCCCGTAGGGGCCTCAGCACCCATCAGTGAGCTCAGCATCGTACTTGCGTACGCTCCACAGTCCACTCCTTCCACACCCTCAGGGAGACCCAGTATCCAAAGGTTCTTCCTTCGCGATCCATTTTCTAGGGCTTTGATCCTTTCAGTACACTTTTTATGAAGTGCCTCGTGCGTCTGTGTCTTAACCGCCAGGCCCAGGATCTCGTCCTCAATATCTGTCACCTTCTGCTCCACCACGCGGAGCTCTGTCTCCTGGGTCTTTAATGTCTCCTTGAGCCCCTCAATTGCCTGTAGCAACGGGGTCAGCACCTCCCTCTTCAGCAGCTCCACACACCATCTCACAATTTCATCCTGCTCAGGCCCCCATGTCGCCTGCACTTTCTCCGCCGCCATCTTGTACTTCTCTCTTTCTGACCCTTTGGTCGACGATTCCTCGCGCTGCAGCCGCCGCCGCCGCCGGTTTTTTCCTCCTTCGTTTGGGGGGGGGACTCCCTTCTCACACACCCCACACCGGGTTGCGTCGTAGAAAAATTCCCCGTTGGGGCTCTTAAAAGAGCCCGAAGGTCCGTCGGAGCTGGAGCCGCCGAAGCGTGTGGCTAGCTAGGCATCACCGCAACCGGAAGTCCCTTCAGTGGCCTTGATGAGGTATTTTCACAGTTGTTCCCTCTGCTGCTAGAATTCGCCTTTGATACAGGCCCTCAAGTCAGCTTGCAGCTTTAAGCTTGCCCTTCCCCCGCCTGCATGCTGGAAGAGGCCCTGTTTATCCTGCAGTTGCAGCCAAATCTTTTACTGTTTCTGCCGTGTCTGGCAACCCAGAGACATACCCTTCCTGGGGGACACTGTCGGGGGAATATTGCAGCCTTCTTCCCACACCGGGAAATGTCAAACAAATGCCGTGGGGGCCCTGCAAAAGAGCCTAAAAGTCCGTTCCAAGCAGGAGCTGCCGAATATGCGACCTAGCTCTGCATAGCCGCACCCGGAAGTTGAGGGTGGCTTTTAATGTCCTATTCATCCTCTCTACAATACCACTCGACTGGGGGTGCTTTGCTATGCGAAACTTTGTCGAATGCCGAAAATTGTGAGGACGTTTTTCATTACACATCCTGTGAAATGGAAGCCTTGATCGGACTCTATACTGCGTGGGAGACCCCATCTTGTAAAGATGTGATGTGTTAATATTTTAGCCGTTGCCTTGGCCGTATTCGTTCGCGATGGAAATGCTTCCACCCATTTTGTGAAGGTGTCTATGACCACCAACACATACTTATAACCATTTCTGCACGGGGGTAGGGGTCCTATATAATCTATCTGGAGATTTGTCCAGGGTCCATTAATGGGGCGGGTGTGACTAAGTTGAGCCTTTTTCGCATATCTGTCCAGATTGTTCTGGGCACAGATTAAGCAATTCTCTATGTGTTACATCGGTTTTTAAATCAGGCCACCAGCAGAGTGGTCTGAGGTGGGCTAGGGTGGGTTCAATTCCTTGGTGTCCATGATTGTCATGGAACTGGCAAATGATCTGGTTCCTGTCCTGGCTGGGAACTATATAAATGCCATCCTTTAAAATCACACCGTCGTGTGTGGTGATTGCGTTTTTGTATTTATCATACGGGGCTAGGAAGGTACCCGTTAAAACTTCCCTGAGTTTCTCGTCCTCTTTCTGTGCCTTCGCTAGATCCTGAATGTTGGTCTGTGAGACCTGAACTGCGTGTACTGGAGTGCTTTCGGGGGGGTTCCAAAAATAACCATGCCTGGAGCCTGCCTTCGCTAGGGCGTCTGCTTTAACGTTACCAGGGGGGAAGAACGGTGGTGACTGCGAACCTTAATTATTCCGTATTTTCTATCCTTCACTGTCTCTACGATATGGCGGAGTAATGGGGCTGAGGGTAGGGGTTTACCGTCCGCGGAAACAAATCCTCTCGTTTCCCACAGGGGTAGGAATTCCGTCAAACTGTTGCATACATACAAGTTTCTGAATAGATGTCTGTTGGGGTCGGGAACGAGTCGGGGTGATCTACAATATAAGTGATTGCTGCCAGCTCTGCTGCCTGGGAGCCTAAGTGTCCTGGCAACTTTAATGCAATCTCATCGAGGGCGCGTCCCTGCGCGTCCTCTATGTAAATCCCGCAACCGGTAATTCTCTTTCCATTTAACACTGTGGAGGAGCCATCCACATAAACCTTCAGGGGCACGCACGTGTCTGTGGGCTGGGGTCTCTGGGGTGTACTACCTGTTTTCCTGTGAGGTGTTTTGGGAATAAATGGGCCTGTGTTCTGTTTTATGGTGATGATCTCACATTCATGAGGGGTGCCTGCATACTGCAAATTATCTGCAAGGAAGGTGTGGGTCTTGGTTCGTTTTACTGTGATGTCCCGTCCCTGTAAAAGAAGGGTGCAACAGGCTGCACGAATTTGGCTGACTGTGCCATCTTTAAGTCGGCCGTCTAACAATAGCTGTGTCGGGGTGTGTTCTGTGAGGATGGTGATGGGGTTGAGTCCTGTAATGTAGGCGAAGTATTGTACTGCCCAAAAAACTGCAAGCAGGTGCCTTTCACAGGCAAAAAATCCTTGCTCTACGGGGACTAACACGCATGAGACGTATGCCACGGGGCGTAATTGGTCATGGCGTTCCTGGAGGAGTACGGCCGAAATCGGTCGGTGCTTGCAACTTCGATTGCGTATGGGGAAAGTGGATCTGGGACCTGTAGTGCGGGGGCTGTGCTGAGGGCTCTTTTTAAAGCATCCATGACATCCGTATGCTGTGGAAGCCATTCCCAAGGTGCCTGCTTCTTGAGAAGTTCGGAAAGGGGCGCTGCTTTAGTGGCGAAACCGTCAATATGGTTTTGGCAGTAGCCAACCAGTCCTAAAAATGACCGGAGGGCTGAGACATTGTGGGGAAGGGGCAATTTGACGATCGAGTCAATTCTCTTTTGCTCAATCTCGCGTTCCCAAGTAAATCACTTTTTCTTTCAAAATCTGGGCCTTCTTGGGGTTGACTTTACAACCAATTTCTTTTAGGAGTGCTAGGAGTTCGGCGAGAAGCGAAATGTGCTCTCCCTTTGTGTCTGTCTGTAGTAACAAGTCGGCTACGTATTGGACCAGACAATTGGGCGGGAAAATTTTGCTAATCGATTTGCCAGCTGTCGGTGGAAAATGGAGGGGGAGTTGTGGAAGCCTTGTGGAAGGCACATCCACGTATATTGTTGCCCCTGGAATGTAAAGGCGAATTTGTACTGGCACGCTTTAGCTAATGGAATGGACCTAAAGCCGGTACTAATGTCCAAAACCGAAAAAACATTTGACTGGAGTCCCTGTTTAAGCATGGTCTCAGGACTCGTGGCTACGGTGGGGGCTGTGGTGGGGTTACTTTGTTCAGTTCCCGGTAATCAATGGACAGTCGCCATGATCCATCCGGTTTCCTGACGAGCCAAATTGGTGCGTTGTTTGTGGAGGCTACTGATCTGAGTACGCCTTGATCCAACAAACTCTATTACTTTGGAGATTTCTCCCTCTGCTTCCTGGGGAAATCCGTACTGCTTCTGGGGTTTAGGGTCGGGACCTGTAATGTTCACAAAGCCAGCCAATTTGCCACAGTCGTGCTTGTGCTGTGCAAATGCTGCTTTATGTTCCTGCAGGACTGCCCTAACTTGTTTGTCTGCACTAATGGTTCGAGGGTCAAACCAGAAGTCTCCTACTGAGCTAATCCTGTTTACATATTCTCCTACTGTGAGCATGGCGGGGCTCGTGCTGCCTTTGCCATTTTCCATACACACTTGTTAACTGGGTCAAAAGAAAGGATATGGGAGCTCATGAAATCGAACCCAAGGA
This sequence comes from Scyliorhinus torazame, assembly GCF_047496885.1. Taxonomy (NCBI): domain Eukaryota; kingdom Metazoa; phylum Chordata; class Chondrichthyes; order Carcharhiniformes; family Scyliorhinidae; genus Scyliorhinus; species Scyliorhinus torazame. The sequence goes on along the minus strand of NC_092713.1, from coordinate 253,271,499 downwards.
TATGTTCTGCTGTCTGGGGCAGATCAACCAAAACTATGGGGTGCTTAGTTGTGATGTTCCCTATTTGTATCGCTACAGGGGCTGTGATGTGTCCCTGTTGTAAATGGCCTGTAAAGCCGCTGAGTGTGATGGTGTCTGTTGTGGGCCACGCGTCTCGCTGAAACATCGTGGAGGAATTGAGTGTGGTGCGGGACCCTCCTGTATCCCAAAGAAATTCTACGGGGTGTCCCCGAACTTTGCCTGCCACTACCGGTCTACCGGACTTGTCCCAAAGGGTGTCGCAGACCCAAGTTGGGGAGCCCGAACACCGTCAGTCGGTGCCGTTCATGTCTGCATTCTCTGAACGGGCGCTAACGCTATGGATCGGCTTTGCCCTATTCCTGTGTAGGGTGCCTGTCTGTTGGCTTCTCTGCTGCTTCTGGGGCACGTTGCACTCTTGTGCAAAGTGTCCTAGCTGGCCACAGTTGTAACATCCCTGAGCTTTGGGCTGGGGTGGGCTGTTCCTGCCCTCATTTACCCATGCGGGGTTCTGGTGTGCTTTAACTGGGTTCATCTCTGCCTGCTCTTCATCGGGTGTTATAAATGCGGTTTTGCCTGCAATTGATTGCTCCCAAGCGCGGGACAATCTCTTCAAAACCCATTTTTCATTGTGGGCCTCATCTGAGGGCTCATAATTTGTGCAAGCTTTTCGTCCTACATCTGTGGCGTAGGAGACTAGAATTAGGATCCATTTGGCCATATTATCTGGGGACAAATGGGCGCGGGCTAACTCTCCGAAAACTGCTGTGAAGTGAATCCACAAGCGTCCAGCAAACACTGTGGGGTGCTTTGTCTTCTTTTGCCTACACTTATTTAGGCCTTCTATGGGGTCTCCTCTGTTAAAGCCGATCGCATCAAGGATCGCTGTGTGCATCTCTTGGAGTGTGCCTCCTCCTACATTCTGTGGGTCGGGAAGGGCTGCTACGACTGAAGGGTCGAGGCTTAAAACTGTAAGTTTCACTTGCTTCTTTTCGTCCAGGCCGTACATGGTAGCCTGCTGTTTGACTTTCGCGAAAAATTGGTGGGGGTCTGATGTGGGAAGGAATGGTGTAATTTTTCCACACGCGTCCCGTAATTGGGTCACGGTTAACGGGGTTGTATAAAGGAAATCTGCTTCTCCTGCTGTGGCCCTGCGGTGTGTGGTTACAGGGTTCATGGGGTGTGTTCTGTCTGTTCGGTTGGGTTTGGGGCGCTTTCCTTTTCTTGGGTTTTTCCTGCGTACATGTCCCATGTACGTATCTATGGGCAGTCTCGTTCAATTCCTGCCTATCGGGGCCGTTTTCCTGATCTAATTGTGGTCCAAATGTGCTCTGAACCCATTTTGAATGGAAATCAGAGATTGCAATTCTGCAATTTGCTTCCGGCACTTTGCGTGGTCTACTGAGTTCTGCCTTTGTTCCGTCGTGGAAGTATGGAGTGCGCGTAGGGCTGCTTTCAGATCATTGCACTGCTTCTGCAATTTCTCAACTTGTTGATCTGTCTCTTGTCTTCCCAAGACCGCACGTTGCGTGTCCTGGTAGGCATAATCGTATTGCGTTTGGAAACTACTCAAATGCGCGAGATAAGACTGGTGTGCCCCCTTGGCATCATCCACCTCTCTGTCCCTTGCTGCTAACTGCTCTTTTAAATCTCTATTCTCCTTCTCTACTTCGCTCACGTCTACCTCACTACTTCTGTCTCCCTCCTTTATCTCTCTACGGAGCACCCTAACGACCTCCTCTGTGCCTCGCAATTGTGCCAAACAGGACACGATTGCCATCGGCTTGCGAGCTTTCCCCAAGCTCTTCTTGTGTATCTCTGACAGGTTCTCCCACCAAGTATGTCCTATACTCCCGGGACCTGTTTCGTCATTGGCGCAGAAATCACTCCAAAGGGGCCATCCTTTCCCTTTGAGATATTTCCTGATCTCATCTTCCCAAACGGGACACTGTCCTACTCTACTGGTCGCTGCGACCTCGAATTCCTGGGGGTTCATAAGGCGTTCCATTGCCTTCATTGCCATTTTCTTTATCTAGGTTCTCTGCCGAATTTGGAACAGGGGGTGATAAAGTGGTGATGTAAACACGGGTACGGCTTACGCTAATTTCCAGCCTACAAAGCTCCCGACAGTTTTACGCAACAAAATCTCTCAGGTTTACCTTATATCCCTGTTAGCACGCATGCATTAACACACTTCCGAATCTCGGAGGCGTGATCAGTGTTGTTCTTACGCTTGTGGTTTTTCTGTTTCTAATTGGATTCCAATTCAAATTTGGGTTCTCTCGGCATGGTTAGGCCACTTCTAAGTCGAGTCCCGTCAGATGTCGCCAGTAAATATTGTTAACTTGCTGTTGTCTCTTAATTTGGCTCTGTTTAATTAAGAGTCGCCAGGTATCTTTCGACACCGCCACAAGGTTCAAAACCGAATCCTGATCAAAGACTCGATACACCAGTTAGTAAGTTCAAAGGCAATGCTCATTTATTTACACACAGTCAAATCTACTCATGCATAAAACTCTACAACCTAAACTATCGCTATTACTAAAAGCCTATACTTAGCTTAGGGTGCCCACTCAGTCAGAGGAACAATGGCCGTTGCTTGGTTCTGAGGCTGTTGGGTTGAACTGTTTACAGGATAGCAACTAGGAGCGTCTATCTCGTAGCGTGCGTTGACTTGGGACTTACTTGGTCTGGCGTAGCTGCTAGGCAGGTCTCTCCTCGCTGAGAACCAAGGCCAAGAGAGAGATCCTCTCTTGGGGAGTCCTTTTTATAAAAGGGCTTCGCACGCTTTTGGGCGGGCCTTGAACTTGGCCCCAATTAATTGGGCCATTTCCCAATTGTCCTTATCGATTTTCGTCCAATAGAGGGGTGGGTTCCCTGGTTGCTGGGCATGTCCTAGCTGGCCGTTGGTTTGCTTTGTTTGAGTCTCCTCTGGCGCCGGGATGTCTGGCTTAGCATTGTTTACGTAAATGTTGCCTTTTGTTCCCGGGGATGGCTCATTAGTATGTAGATGGCTTAGCAGTACCGGTCCTGTCTGAGAGCTAAGGCTCTAATCAACAGACAGACCTTGCACCTGCTTGCTTTGTCGGTATTGTCCAATTTTCCCTGCATTCTTTGCAAGTGTCCATTTTGTAATCGGGACGTGGCCATCCCAGATGGCTACACGCCATACCGGTTCCAAAGAAGAACCAGGCAATGTGCCTCAATGACTACCGTCCGGACTTCAGTCGAAATGAATGAAGTGCTTTGAGAGGTTGGTCATGAAGCGCCTAACCTCCATACTCCCAGATCGCCTTGATCCACTGCAATTCGCATACCGCCGCAACCAGTCTAAAGCAGACGCCATTTCCCTGGCCCTACACTCATCCCGAGAGCATCTCGACAACAACAACTCTGACATCAGACTCCTATTTATTGACTACAGCTCCGCCTTCAACACCATAATCCCAGCCAAGCTGATATCAAAGCTCCAAAACCTAGGACTTGGCTCCTCACTTTGCAACTGGATCCTCAACTTTCTGACCCACAGACCACAATCAGTAAGAATAAACAACAACACCTCCTCCACAATAGTCCTCAATACCGGGGTCCCGCAAGGCTGTGTTCTTAGCCCCCTACTCTACTCCCTGTACACACATGACTGTGTGCCAAAATCTGGTTCCAACTCCATCAACAAGTTTGCTTACGATACGACCATAGTGGGCCGGAACTAGAATAATGACTAGTCAGAATACAGGAGGGAGATTGAGAACCTAGTGGGGTGGTGCAGCGACAACAATCTCTCCCTCAATGCCAGCAAAAATAAAGAGCTGGTCATTGACTTCAGGAAGCAAAGCACTGTACACACCCATGTCAGCATCAACGGGGCTGAGGTGGAGATGGTTAGCAGTTTCAAATTCCTTGGGGTGCACATCTACAAAAATCTGTCCTGGTCCACCCACGTCGACGCTACGACCAAGAAAGCACAACAGTGCCTATACTTCCTCAGGAAAGTAAGGAAATTCGGCATGTCCACATGAACTTTTACCAACTTTTACAGATGCACCATAGAAAGCATCCTATCACTTCCGGGTGCGGCTATGCAGAGCTAGGTCGCATATTCGGTAGCTCCCGCTTGGAACGGACTTTGGGGCTCTTTTGCAGGGCCCCCACGACATTTGTTTGACATTTCCCGGTGTGGCAAGAGGACTGCAACACTCCCCTGATGGTGTCCCCCAGGAGTGTTGTGTCTTTTGGCTGCCATGCCCGGCAGAAGCAATGGAAGATTTGACTGCAACAGGATAAACAGCATTTGCAGCAGTTTGCAGCATGCAAGCGGGGGAAGGGCAAGCTTAAAGCTGCAAACAGTCCTGAGGACCTTTATCAAAAGTGAATTCTAACAGCAGAGGGAATAAATGTGAAAAGATCTCACAAGGGCCACTGAAGAAGCGGGGACGAGGCTTCCGGTGTCGGCCATGGAGGAGTAGGTCACGCATTCGGCAGCTCCCATCTGGAACGGACACTTAGACCTTTTTCAGGAGTTTCCACGGACATTTTGGGGCAGATTGGTGAAGCGAACACTGCCAAAAGGATTCCCTCTCGAGACTTTTGGGCTCTTTTCAGGGCCCCCAAGGGCACTTTTTCGACGTTTCCCGGTGTGGGAAGGAGTTAATAATAGTTCCCCGTCAGTATATGGCTTTAACTAGGAGCGGGGTGACAAAAAAGGTGGTGGTGGACCAGAAGAAGGGAGGGAAGAAGGACAAAATGGCGGCGGGCGGAGACCAGGCAGCGTGGAGGCAGTGGGCGGAGGAGCAACAGGAGGGTATCCAGCGCTGCCTCAGAGAGATTAAAAAGGACCTGCTAGAGCCGATGAAGGCTTCTATTGATAAGCTGCTGGAGACACAGACGGCCCAGGGGGTGGCGATCCTAGAGGCTTAACAAAAGATCTCTGTCAATGAGGACGAGATCTTAGTCCTGGCGGTAAAGGTGGAGGCGCACGAGGCGCTCCACAAGAAATGACAGGAGCGGTTCGAGGAGATGGAGAATCGGTCGAGGCGGAAGAATCTGCGGATTCTGGGTCTCCCGGAGGGGCTGGAGGGGCCGGACGTGGGGGCCTATGTGGTCACCATGTTGAACTCGCTGATGGGAGCGGGGTCATTCCAGGGGCCCCTGGAGACGGAAGGGGCCCATAGAGTGTTGGCGAGGAGGCCCAAGGCTAACGAGCCTCCGCGGGCGGTGCTGGTGCGGTTCCATCGGTTCGTCGATCGGGAGTGTGTGCTCAGGTGGGCCAAGAAGGAGAGGAGCAGCAGGTGGGAGAACACGGAGGTTTGGATATATCAGGACTGGAGTGCGGAGGTGGCGAAGAGGAGGGCCGGGTACAATCGAGCGAAGGCGGTGCTGCACAGGAAGGGGGTGAAGTTTGGCATGTTGCAGCCGGCGCGATTGTGGGTTACCTACAAGGACCGGCACCATTATTTTGAGTCTCCGGAGGAGGCGTGGGCCTTTGTTCAGGCCGAGAAGCTGGACACAGACTTAGGGTCGGGATGGGCGATTGGGGACTGCGGTGGATATGTTATGCCTATTTTTGGTTCGGGGGGGGGGGCCTTTGCATTGTTTTGGGTTTCTTTTTCTCTGTGTTTTTCTCTTTCAGGTTGGGGAGGGTGGATGGGGCGGGTTGGGCACTGTTTTGGTTGGTGGCGGGGCCTGGTAGGTGGAGAGCGCGGGATTCTTTTCCCGCGCCAAAGACTGGGGGGGACGGGACCGGGGCGGGGAAGCGAGGATTGTTTCCCGCGCTTAGAACGGAGGGGGAGAGCCTGTGAATGGGGAGTGGGAGAGGAGGGTGTGCCACACAATGGGAGGAGTCGAAGGGGAGGCAGGAGTGGCCGGGGTCAGCAGGAGTCAGCTGACTTGCGGAAGTGCAATGGGGGGAGTAAACCAGCTAGGATGGGTCCTAGCCGGGGTGGGTGGGGGGGGGGGGGTGGGATCGAGTTGCTGCTGCTAAGATCAAGGAGGAGCTGGAGCGAGTGGGGTGGGTCAAGACGGGGGTATGCCGCTGTGGGGAACGGGCCGGGTGTGGACGCATGGCTGGCCGAGGAGGGGTCATGGCTAGTCGGTGGGGGAGGGGCGCGGGTAGCCCCCTAATCCGGCTGATAACCTGGAATGTAAGGGGACTGAATGAACCGGTTAAGCGGGCCCGCGTGTTCGCGCACCTGAAGGGGCTCAAGGCGGATGTGGTTATGCTCCAGGAGACACACCTGAAGGTGGCAGACCAGGTAAGACTGAGGAAAGGGTGGGTAGGTCCGGTGTTTCACTCGGGGCTAGATGCCAAAAATCGAGGGGTGCGATCTTGGTGGGAAAGAAGGTGTTATTCGAGGCGTTGAGCATTGTGGCAGATAATAGTGGTAGGTACATAATGGTAAGTGGTAAGTTGCAGGGAGAGAGTGTGGTACTGGTCAATGTGTATGCTCCGAACTGGGACCATGCGGGTTTTATGCGGCGTATGTTGGGTTGGATCCCAGACTTGAAAGTGGGGGGCCTGATAATGGGGGGGAGACTTTAACACGGTGCTGGATCCGGCACTGGATCGCTCCAGATCTAGGACGGGTAGGAAGCCGGCGGCAGCTAGAGTGCTGAGGGGGTTTATGGACCAGATGGGAGGGGTGGACCCTTGGAGATTTGCAAGGCCGGGGGCTAGGGAATTTTCATTCTTCTCACATGTCCATAAGGCTTATTCTCGAATCGACTTTTTCATTTTGAGTAGGGCGCTGATAGCGAGAGTAGAGGATACCGAGTATTCAGCAATAGCCATTTCGGACCACGCCCCGCATTGGGTGGACTTGGAGATGGGGGAGGAGAGGGACCAGCGCCCGCTGTGGCGCTTGGAGGTGGGGCTGTTGGCGGACGAGGAGGTGAGCGAGCGGGTCCGAGGAAGTATAGAGAGGTACTTGGAGACCAACGACAACGGGGAGGTCCGAGTGGGGATGGTATGGGAGGCACTGAAGGCGGTGGTGAGGGGAGAGCTGATCTCCATCAGGGCCCACAAGGAGCGGAGGGAGCGGGGGGAGAGGGAGAGGCTGGTGGGGGAGATGGTGAGGGTAGACAGGAGGTATGCGGAAGAACCTGAGGAAGGATTGTTGAGGAAGAGGCGCATCCTCCAGGCCGAATTCGACCTGGTGACCACCAGGAAGGCGGAGGTGCAGTGGAGGAAGGCCCAGGGGGTGATTTACGAGTATGGGGAAAAGGCAAGCCGGATGCTGGCGCATCAGCTTCGGAAGCGGGACGCAACTAGGTAGATCGGGGGAGTTAAGGACAGGGGAGGGAGCATGGTGCGGAGTGGGGTTGGCATCAATGGGGTCTTCAGGGACTTTTACGAGGAATTGTACAGATCCGAGCCCCCACGGGAGGAGGGAGGGACGGGCCGTTTCCTGGACCAAAGGTGGAAGAGGGACTGGTGGCGGGACTGGGGGCCCGGATTGGGCTGGAGGAGCTGATCAAAGGGATAGGAAGTATGCAGGTGGGGAAGGCACCGGGGCTGGACGGTTTCCCGGTCGAGTTCTATAAAAAATATATGGACCTGTTGGGCCCGCTGTTAGTTAGGACCTTTAATGAGGCAAGGGAGGGGGGGGCTTTACCCCCGACGATGTCCGGGCACTGATCTCCTTGATACTGAAGCGGGACAAGGATCCCCTGCAATGTGCTAAATGTAGATGCCAAGGTGCTGGCGAAGGTCTTAGCCACAAGGATTGAGGATTGTGTGCCGCAGATCATCCATGAAGACCAGACGGGGTTTGTGAAGGGGAGACAGTTGAACGCGAATGTGTGGAAGCTTTTGAACGTTATCATGATGCCGGCAAGGGAGGGGGAGGCGGAGATAGTGGTGGCGATGGACGCTGAGAAAGCCTTCGATAGGGTAGAGTGGGGGTACCTGTGGGAGGTGCTGAAGAGGTTCGGGTTTGTGGAGGGGTTTGTCAGGTGGGTTAGGCTGTTGTACGAGGTCCCGATGGCGAGTGTGGCCACAAATAGGAGGAGGTCTGAGTACTTTTGGTTGCACCGAGGGACGAGACAGGGGTGTCCCCTGTCCCCCCTGCTCTTCGCACTGGCGATTGAACCCCTGGTATGGCACTGAGAGAATCGAGGAACTGGAGGGGGTTGGTGCGGGGTGGGGAGGAGCACAGGGTGTCGCTTTATGCGGACGACCTGCTGCTGTATGTGGCGGACCCGGTGGGAGGAATGCCAGAGGTAATGAGGATGCTTAGGGAATTCGGGGACTTTTCGGGGTACAAGCTGGGGAAGAGCGAGCTGTTCGTAGTTCAGCTAGGGGACCAGGAGAGGGGGATTGGCGAGCTCCCACTAAAAAGGGCGGAGAGGAGTTTCAGATATTTGGGGGTCCAGGTGGCCAGGAGCTGGGGGGCCCTGCATAGGCTTAACTTTACAAGGCTGGTGGAGCAAATGGAGGAGGAGTTCAAGAGGTGGGACGCGTTGCCGCTGTCCCTGGCGGGTAGGGTGCAGTCAGTCAAAATGACGGTGCTCCCAAGGTTTTTGTTCCTGTTCCAGTGCCTCCCCGTGTTTATCCCGAAAGCTTTTTTCAGGCAGGTTAACAGGAGTATAATTGGGTTTGTGTGGGTGCGAGGGACTCCGAGAGTGAGAAGGGTGTTCCTGGAGCGGAGTAGAGATAGGGGGGGGCTGGCGCTGCCCAACCTCTGTGGGTACTACTGGGCCGCCAATGCGACAATGGTGCGCAAGTGGGTGATGGAGGGGGCTGCATGGAAGAGGCTGGAGACGGCGTCCTGTGTGGGTACGGGTCTGGGGGCGCTGGCAACGGCACCGCTGCCGCTCCCTCCAAGGAGGTATACCACGAGCCCGGTGATGGTGGCGGCCCTCAAAATTTGGGGGCAGTGGAGGCGGCATGGGGGGGGAAGTTAGGGCCTCGGCGTGGACCCCATTACGGGGGAACCACCGGTTCGCCCCAGGAAGAACAGGTGGAGGGTTTTCGGGGTGGCACAGGGCAGGCATACGAAAGTTAGGGGACCTGTTTGTGGACGGGAAGTTCGCGAGCTTGGGTGAGCTGGAGGAGAGGTACGGGCTCCCCCCGGGGAACACCTTCAGGTACTTACAGGTAAGGGCGTTTGCCAGACAGCAGGTGGTGGAATTCCCACGGCTACTGCCACACACAGTTCAGGACAGGGTGCTCTCGGGGGGGTGGGTGGGATTGGAGAAGATCTCGGAAACTTACCAGGTGATGCAGGAGGAGGAGGAGGCCTCGGTGGTGGAGTTGAAAGGTAAGTGGGAGGAGGAGTTGGGAGAGGAGATCGAAGAGGGGACGTGGGCAGATGCCCTAGGGAGGGTGAGCTCTTCCACTTCATGCACGAGGCTCAGCCTCATACAGTTTAAGGTGCTGCACAGGGCACACATGACCGGGACAAGGAGGAGCAGGTTCTTTGGGGGTGAGGACAGGTGTGTTAGGTGCTCAGGGAGCCCAGCAAATCACACCCATATGTTCTGGGCATGCCCAGCGCTGGAGGAATTTTGGAAGGGCGTAGCGAGTACAGTGTCGAGGGTGGTAGGATCCAGGGTCAAACCGGGCTGGGGGCTCGCAATATTTGGGGTGGCAGAGGAGCCGGGAGAGCAGGAGGCGAAAGAGGCTGGAATTCTGGCCTTTGCGTCCCTGGTATCCCGGCGGAGGATTCTCCTTCAGTGGAAAGATACGAGGCCCCCAAGTGTGGAATCCTGGATCAGCGATATGGCAGGGTTCATTAAATTGGAGAGGGTGAAATTTGCCTTGAGAGGGTCGGTACAAGGGTTCTTTAGGCGGTGGCAACCGTTCTTAGACTTTCTGGCAGAACGCTAGACATTGGTCAATGGCAGCAGCAGCTCGGCGCGGGGGGGAGAGGGTTTACTTTGTTTTTGTTTATGTTATTTACACTGGAAGGTCTGAGGGGGTGTATACACCTGTTGCCTTGAGTCGGGGTGTTAGTGTTAATTTATTATTTAGGCACGGGGGGGAGGGGTTTGGGGGGTTGCTTTTTTAGATTGTGTTTTGTACTTAACCCTGTTGGGTTCTTTTTCTTTCTCATTTTGTTATTGATATTTTATGAAAACCTTTAATAAAACTTATTTTAAAAAAAAAAACATCCTATCTGGCTGCATCACAGTCTGGTATGGCAACGGCTCGGCCCAGGACCGCAGGAAACTTCAGAGAGTCGTGAACACCGCCCAGTCCATCACACGAACCTGCCTCCCATCCATTGACTCCATCTACACCTACTGCTGCCTGGGGAAAGCGGGCAGCATAATCAAGGGCCCCTCCCACCCGGCTTACTCACTCTTCCAACTTCTTCCATCGGGCAGGAGATACAGAAGTCTGAGAACATGCACGAACAGACTCAAAAACAGCTTCTTCCCCGCTGCTGCCAAACTCCTCGTTTAAACTAGCACCTTAACCACGCACACCCCCACCACACCCTGCTACAAGAGATGCACACAGCGATCCTAGATGCAATCAGCTACAGCAGAGGAGATCCCGTAGAAGGCCTAAATAAGTGTAGGCAAAAGAAGACAGAGCACCCCACAGCGTTTGCTGGACGCTTGTGGATACACTTCACAGCAGTTTTCGGATAGTTAGCCCGCACCCATTTGTCCCCAGATAATATGGCCAAATGGACTCAAATCCTATTCTCTCACATGACAGACGCAGGACAGAAAGCTTGTGCAAATTATGACCCCTCAGATGAGGCCCACAACAAAAAATGGGTTTTGAAGAGATTGTCCCGCACTTGGGAGCAATCAGTCCAAAGCAAAACCGCATTTATAACACCCGATGAAGAGCAGGCAGACATGAATCCAGTTAAAGCACACCAGAACCCCGCATGGGTAAATGAGGGCAGGACAGCACACCCCAGTCCACAGCTCAAGAATGTTACAATTGTGGACAGTTAGGACACTTTGCACGAGAGTGCAACGTGCCCCAAAAGCAGCAGAGAAGCCAACAGACAGGCACCCTAAACTGGAATAGGGCAAAGCCGATCCATAGCGTTAGCGCTCGTTCAGAGAGTACAGACATGAACGGCACCGACTGACGGTGTTCGGGCTCCCCAACTTGGGTCTGTGACACCCTTTGGGACAAGTCCGGTAGACTAGTAGTAGCAGGCAAAGTTCGGGGAAACCCCGTAGACTTTCTTTGGGACACAGGATTTTCCCGCACCACACTTAATTCCTCCACGATGTTTCAACGAGACACGTGGCCCACAACAGACACCATCACACTCAGCGGTTTTACAGGTCATTTACAACAAGGACACATCACAGCCCCTGTAGCGATACAAATAGGAAACATCACAACTAAGAATCCCATAGATTTGGTTGATCTGCCCCAGACAGCTGAACATATCCTTGGAATCGATTTCATGAGCTCCCATAACCTTTCTTTTGATCCAGTTAACAAGTGTGTATGGAAAATGGCAAAGGCAGCACGAGCCCCCGCCACGCTCACAGTAGGAGAATACGTAAACAGGATTATCTCAGTAGGAGACTTCTGGTTCGACCCTCGAGCCATTAGTGCAGACAAACAGGTTAGGGCAGTCCTGCAGGACCATAAAGCGGCATTTGCACAGCACAAGCACGACTGTGGCAGTTTGGCTGGCTTTGTGAACATTACAGGTCCCGACCCTAAACCCAGAAGCAGTACGGATTTCCCCAGGAAGCAGAGGGCGAAATCTCCAATGTAATAGAGAGTTTGTTGGATCAAGGCGTACTCAGATCAGTAGGCTCCACAAACAACGCACCAATTTGGCCCGTCAGGAAACCAGATGAATCATGGCGACTGACCATTGATTACCGGGAACTGAACAAAGTAACCCCAGCAGCAGCCCCCACCTTAGCCATGAGTCCGAGTCCATGCACAAACAGGGACTCCAGCCAAATGTTTTTTTCGATTTTGGACATTAGTAACGGCTTTAGGTCCATTCCATTGGCTAAAGCGTGCCAATACAAATTCGCCATTACATTCCAAGGGCAACAGTACACGTGGACGTGCCTTCCACAAGGCTTCCACAACTCCCCCTCCATTTTCCACCGACAGCTGGCAAATGGATTAGCAACATTTACCCGCCCCGATCGTCTGGTCCAGTACGTAGACGACTTGTTACTACAGACAGACACAAAGGGAGAGCATATTTCGCTTCTCGCCGAACTCCTAGGACTCCTAAAAGAAATTGGTTGTAAAGTCAAACCCCAAGAAGGTCCAGATTTTGAAAGAAAAAGTGTTTACTTAGGAACAGTGATCACCCATGGTAAACGCGAGATCGAGCAAAGAGAATTGACTCGATCGTCAATTTGCCTCTTCCCCACAATGTCTCAGCCCTCCGGTCATTTTTAGGACTGGTTGGCTACTGCCAAAACCATATTGACGGTTTCTCCACTAAAGCAGCGCCCCTTTCCGAACTTCTCAAGAAGCAGGCACCTTGGGAATGGCTTCCACAGCATACAGATGCCGTGGATGCTTTAAAACGAGCACTCAGCACAGCCCCAGCACTACATGTCCCAGATCCACTTTCCCCATATGCTATCGAAGTAGCAAGCACCGACCGAACCCTTTCGCCCGTGCTCCTCCAGGAACGCCATGACCAGTTACGCCCCGTAGCAAACGCCTCAAGTGTGTTAGACCCTGTAGAGCAAGGATTTTCTGCCTGTGAAAGGCACCTGCTCGCAGTTTTTTGGGCAGTACAATACTTTGCCTACATTACAGGATGCAACCCCATCACCATCCTCACAGAACACACTGATGCACGATCAATTGCACAAAGACTAAAGTTGGGTACAACTGTGGCTTTATTACAGTCAGATGCGTGGCCTCCTGCTGCAGCTGGCGAAATGGCGGGGCACTGGAGGTCATGCATATTTATACAGTTCTCCCTGGGCGGAGCCAGTCGGCAGGAGCTACCGGCGAACCTGTAGTGCAGGTCCTACCTTACATCTCCTATTACAGTGGATCACCACATTCACCCCCTGTTAAAAATGAGTCCGGCGGGGGTGACGTGAAACTATATACAATTAGTGCAATTATGTACAGTGGTAGGGAAAGAAAAGTCCATGTTGACGGTCCGGAGTCCGTCAAAGGTTCAGCCGATCCGGTGCTTTGGTGCTTCGTTGGGAGCGGCGTAACGGTCGCGGCAAAGATGGTGCTGGCGGTAGTGGAGGTGGCACCGATGGCGGTGGTGGCGGTGCTGATGCTGGCCATTCATCGGGGAACTCTGGGAGCGTGCAGAAGTCCTCTTCATTCTTTTGTGCGGAAAGGGGAGGGGCGGGTGATCTGGTGGGGTCAATATTTGCGGCGCGGTGGGAGGTGGGGGGGGGGCGCATTGATGGGGGTGTGTGTTGGGGTGGAACCTGACGGTGCCAGGTCCTGAAACGGCGCAAATCCGACTTCCGTCATGCCGCAAAAATCGTCGCGAAGTCTCCGACCCGAAATGGGCTAGCAGCGACGTGATGGGATCCGCGCTTGCTCACGTGGTTCACGCCGTGCATCGTCATACACGCCGCACGGCGTGACGGCTCATAATGACGCGCTGCTCCCCCCCACCCGACCGGAACACCTGACCGGAACACCCGACTTGATGGCTGGCCGCCGCTCAGCCCCGAGGTTCCAGTCACGGGATATGGAGGCGCTCCTGGACGCTGTGGAGCAGAGGAGGGAGGCCCTGTATCCCGGGCACGGCCGCAGAGTTGCCCCACGCCACAGCCGGCGTCTGTGGAGGGAGGTGGCAGAGGCCGTCACCGCTGCGGCCCTGACACCACGGACAGGCACCCAGTGCCACAAGAAGGTGAACGACCTCGTCAGAGCAGGCAGGGTGAGCCTCCCCCCCCCCCCGTCCGATATCCATATCCCCCATATCCCCCCTCCCCATACTCCCTCCCCCATATCTCCCCTCCCCCATATCCCCCATATCCCCCCTCCCCCATATCCCCCCTCCCCATATCCCCCCTCCCCCATATCCCCCCTCCCCCATATCCCCCATATCACCCCTCCCCATATCCCCCCTCCCCCATATCCCCCATATCCCCAAGTGAATCCAGCCCTAACCTTAACCTCTGCAATACACGCGCAGCCGATGGCGTGCATTCATATACCTGTGTAACACTGTTGCCTTTTACCCCTGCCACCGCCCCCCACCCCCGCTCCGGCCACAGGGTGGAACCTGACGGTGCCAGGTCCCTGAGTGAGACAGTATCTTGGCGGCCGTTGGGGAACTCAACGTAGGCATATTGAGGGTTGGCGTGGAGCAGGTGAACCCTCTTAACCAAGGGGTCTGCCTTGTGGAGTTGGACGTGCCTACGGAGAAGGACCTGTCCTGGAGCAGCGAGCCAAGTCAGGAGCGACACCCTGGATGTGGACTTCCTGGGGAAGGTAAAAACACGTTCATGGGGTGTGTTATTAGTGGCGGTGCACAATAGTGACCAAATGGTGTGCAGAGCGTCAGGGAGGACCTCCTGCCAGCGAGAGGCTGGGAGGTTCCTGGACCGTAGAGCCAGCTAGACGGCCCTCCAAACCGTCCCATTCTCCCGTTCTACTTGCCCGTTTCCCCGGGGGTTGTAGCTGGTCGTCCTGCTGGATGCTATACCCCTGCTGAGCAGGTACTGACGCAGCTCATCGCTCATGAATGAGGATCCCCTGTCACTGTGGATGTAGGCGTGGAAACCGAACAGAGCGAAGATGGTGCTGAGGGCCTTGATGACGGTGGCAAATGTCATATTGGGGCATGGGATGGCGAAGGGGAATCTGGAGTACTCATCGACCACACTGAGAATGTACGTGTTACGGTCGGTGGAGGGGAGGGGACCTTTGAAATCCACGCTGAGGCGTTCCAAGGGGTGGGAAGCCTTCACCAGGCGCGCATGGTCCGGCCGGTAGAAGTGCGGCTTGCACTCCGCACAGACCTGGCAATCCCTGGTGACTGTCCTTACTTCCTCGACAGAGTAGGGCAGATTGCGAGCCTTGACCAGCTGGTACAATCAAGTGACCCCCGGGTGACAAAGGCTGTCGTGTAGGGCCCGGAGTTGGTCCACTTGTGCGCTGGCACATGTCCCTTGGGAGAGGGCATCTGGGGGCTCGTTGAGTTTACCGGGGCGATGCAAGGGGCGAAATTCTCCGTTATCGGCGCAAAGTCCGCCGATCGGCGCAAAAAACGGCGCAAATCCGACTTCCGTCATGCCGCAAAAATCGTCGCGAAGTCTCCGACCCGAAATGGGCTAGCAGCGACGTGACGGGATCCGCGCTTGCTCACGTGGTTCACGCCGTGCAGCGTCATACACGCCGCACGGCGTGACGGCTCATAATGACGCGCTGCTCCCCCCCACCCGACCGGAACACCCGACCGGAACACCCGACTGGATGGCAGGCCGCCGCTCAGCCCCGAGGTTCCAGTCACGGGATATGGAGGCGCTCCTGGACGCTGTGGAGCAGAGGAGGGAGGCCCTGTATCCCGGGCACGGCCGCAGAGTTGCCCCACGCCACAGCCGGCGTCTGTGGAGGGAGGTGGCAGAGGCCGTCACCGCTGCGGCCCTGACACCACGGACAGGCACCCAGTGCCACAAGAAGGTGAACGACCTCGTCAGAGCAGGCAGGGTGAGCCTCCCCCCCCCCCGTCCGATATCCATATCCCCCATATCCCCCCTCCCCATACCCCCTCCCCCATATCTCCCCTCCCCATATCCCCCATATCCCCCCTCCCCCATATCCCCCCTCCCCATATCTCCCCTCCCCATATCCCCCCTCCCCCATATCCCCCCTCCCCCATATCCCCCATATCACCCCTCCCCATATCCCCCCTCCCCCATATCCCCCATATCCCCCCTCCCCCATATCCCCCATATCCCCAAGTGAATCCAGCCCTAACCTTAACCTCTGCAATGCACGCGCAGCCGATGGCGTGCATTCATATACCTGTGTAACACTGTTGCCTTTTACCCCTGCCACCGCCCCCCACCCCCGCTCCGGCCACAGGAGAAACGCGCACACAACACCAGGGAGCATGTGAGGACTGGAGGAGGCCCCGCTGATGAGAGGCCACTGACCGAACACGAGGAAAGGGCCCTGGAACTGGCTGGCGGACCTGAGGACCGGGAGGTTGCTGATGCAGAGGTCGGGGGCGTACTAGCAAGTGAGCCACCGACAGCCCGACCCATATCCCCCTCCCCCATATCCCCCCTCCCCCATATCACCTGATCACTGCCTGCGTGTCTAACCATGCATGCTTCATTGTGTATCGCAGGAGCAAACGTCGAGGCACCCATCCCCGCAGATGCAGACCGCCCGCAGGATGCCCCTCGGAGGCCACGGGAGACGGAGAGACCCGGACCCTCCGGCATGCGACGCCCGCAGGATGCCCCTCGCACACCACGGGAGACGGAGAGACCCGGACCCTCCGGCATGCGACGCCCGCAGGATGCCCCTCGCACACCACGGGAGACGGAGAGACCCGGACCCTCCGGCATGCGACGCCCGCAGGATGTCCCTTGGAGACCACGGGAGACGGAGAGACCTGGAGCAACAGGGAGACGACGCCCCCGTCACGTGCGGGTGCGACGACGCAGGCGTGTGCCACCCAGCGACGAGAGGGGCAGCCACAGGCCCCCGTCACAGCCGAGCCAGGACACCCCTACCCAGGACACCCCTACCAGGGACACCCCTACCCGGGACACCCCTACCCGGGACAGCACTACTCAGGAAGATGAAATACCGGACAGTGACACAGAGTGGATGGGTGGAGACGAACCCCCACCCCAAAGTGCCATGGACTCAGAGTGGGACGAAGAGCACGACACAATGCCACTGCTGTCACCAACACCCTCCACCATCGCAGAAACACTCACCTCGGTTGGGCACTTTAGTGATGAGGCGTCTGGTACACTGACTGGTGCGCACAACACAGCCGTCCCGGTACAGCAGGTGGAGGTAGGAGCAGCAGAGGGGCCGGGCGGTCGGAGGGCAGCCCAGCCCAAGCGAACATCTGCCGCCCAGATGGATCCCAGGTTCCTGGAGTTACCACACCCACATATAGATCCGATGCAACCACCGACCCGGAGACGAGCGAAGAGGGTGACGGCTGGCTTGCGGCGGCTGCAGTCGCAGGTGGAGGAGTCCACCCGCGTCCAGGAGCTGGCAGTGGTGCCGGTCATGCGTGCCACCCAGGCCGACACCGCACGGGTGGCGTCCGCGGTGGAGGCAATGGGTGCGACGGTGTCAGACATAGGGAACGGTTTGCGAGGCCTGGGGCTTTCCGTGCAGGCGGCGTCTGTGGCCCAGGACTTGGCTGCCCTCTCACAGGAGGCCATGAGCCAGTGCCAGCGCCAGATGGCAGAGGCGCTCAACGCCATGGCCCAGTCTCTGCAGGCCATGGCCCAGTCTCAGCAGGCCATGGCCCAGTCTCAGCAGGCCATCGCTGGGGGCATCGGGGCCAGTGGCCATGTGCTAGCCGGCGTCGCACTGTCACAGACAGGGTTTACCAACCCCCTGGGCTCCATGGCTGCAAACCTGCAGACCCCTGTCGATACCAGCACGGGCCTCCAGGACTGGCAGCGCCAGATGTCGGGGGGGCGTCGGATGGCCAGTCCGTTCGCATCCCCCACCCATGTAGAGGCCTGGGGGCCATCGGGCACACCGAGGGAGGAGGAGGTGGTGTGGTCCGTCCCGGGTCCCCCTGTAGGGGAGGTCCCAGAACACCGTGACACCTCGGACTCCCCCCCTTCCGTCCCAGGTGCATCGGGTGGGCAACGGGCAGGACAGGCTGGCAGCTCGCCATCCCAGTCGCCCGGGCCGCAGCCTGGCCCATCTAGGCCAGGACGCCACAGGAAACGGCCGCCAAAGGAATCCCGTGTCAGAGGGCAGGAATCACAGGAGTCCACCTCCAGTTCTGCTGGCCCGTAAGGCCAAACAATTAGACACTGAGTAAGGTGGCACGGGTGCAGGGCACAGATGAGTTTTAGGGGCTCGGGCACGTGCATGAACTCCTTTGGTTATTAAAGTCAATGTTACACCTACAGAAGCTGCCTTTGTGCTCTGTCCAAAGCGTGCGGGGGTGTCATGTACGTTGAGCGCAAGTGTGTGTGTGAGGGGTGGTCTTACCTCAGCCCCAGGTGAGTCTGCCCCCTTCCCCCTGGGCCGCCATCAACATCCCCCCGGGCAGAGGACGGGACCGTGCGCTGCAGTGTCACAGCCGCATGCAGGGATGGTCCGGGTGGATGGTGGTACTGTGGCCATGGGTCAGACATAGTCCAACAATGTGGAGCCAGGAGCTCATCGCAGGGCGGGTTGTCATCATCCTCCATGGCCTGCAATAGACACGCGTCCACCCGCAACTGTGTGAGCCCGGCCATTGTGCCGCAGGTGGATTGACAATGGGGGGGGGGTGGTGTGCATGCGGTAAGAGTGGGTGGGGTTGGTGAGGGGGGTGAGGGTGCTGGGTGGGTGGATGGGTGGGGGTGTGGGTGGTCGGCTGTTGCCATGGTGTGCGGTCTGTGGCCATACTATCCGATTCCCACGCCCATCTAGTCAGTGAAGCGGGCGGCTATCAGCCTGTCCCGTGCCCGCTGGGCCAGCCGGTAACGGTGGACAGCCACCCGCCTGTGTCTACCCCGTCTGCCCTGACCATTGCCCCCATCCCCCTCATCTGGGGAGGACTGCGCCTCTTCCTGCTGCTCCTCCACTCCGCCCTCCTCTGCCTGCGGCACATCGCCCCTCTGTTGGGCTATGATGTGCAGGACGCAGCACACCACAATGATGCAGCCGACACTATCTGACCGATACTGGAGGGCGCCCCCAGAGAGGTCCAGGCACCTGAAATGCATCTTCAGCACGCCAAAGCACCTCTCTATCACTCCCCTTGTCGCTACATGGGCATCATTGTAGCGGTTCTCCGCCTCATTGCGTGGCCTCCGTCATCAGCCATGATCGCAATGGGTAGCCCCTGTCGCCCAGCAACCAGCCCCTCAGCCGGGGATGGCGTCCCTCGTACATGCCGGGGATGGATGACCGCGACAACACGTATGAGTCGTGTACACTGCCTGGGTAATGGGTGCAGACGTGCAGGATCATCATGCGGTGGTCGCAGACCACCTGTATGTTCATCGAATAGGTCCCCTTCCTATTAGTGAACACGGCCCTGTTATCTGCAGGTGGCCGCACGGCGATGTGCATCCCATCAATCGCGCCCTGGACCATGGGGAACCCGGCCACGGCAGAGAAGCCCACGGCCCGGGCATCTTGGCTGGCCTGGTCCACAGGGGAGCGGATGTTGCGGTGTGCCATGGCATATAGGGCATCTGTCACTGCCCGGATGCACCGATGCACCGATGTCTGCGATATGCCGGACAGGTCCCCACTCGGTGCCTGGAATGACCCCGTTGCATAAAAGTTCAGGGCCACCGTAACCTTGACGGACACGGGGAGAGGGTGTCCCCCGCCAGTGCCACGCGGTGACAGGTGTGCCAGCAGGTGGCAGATGTGTGCCACGGTTTCCCGCCTCATCCGGAGTCTCCTCCTGCATTCCCGGTCTGTGAGGTCCTGGTATGACTGCCGGGGCCGGTACACACGGGGCGCCCTCGGGTGCCTCCGTTGCCGTGGGGCCGCGACGTCCTCCTCCCCCTCCTCGTCCTGTCGGTCAAGTGTCCCTCAAGCCTGGGCGGCTGCCGCCTGCCCCTCTTCGGCAGCCTGCGCCGCCTCTCTGGCACGCACCTCCTCCTCCTCATCCAGGGCAACATAGACATTAGAGGCTGCCGCCACGGCGGCCAACATCGCTGGGTGATCGGAAAACATGACGGCCTGGTTGGGGGGGGTGGGGGGGGGGCGGGAAACGACGACATGTCATCATTGCCCATATCCCCTCCTCCCCCCAGCCAGGTGGCATGGACCTCATTGGTCCAACTGTTGGAGGCTGGCACCTGGCCAGGTGGACCAACTCACTTGCCCTCGCATCCCCCTCCCCGGCACGGGCCCCCCATCCCCCTCCCCGGCACGGACCCCCCCATTCCCCTCCCCGGCACGGGCCCCCCACCCCCCTCCCCGGCACGGGCCCCCCATCCCCCTCCCCGGCACGGACCCCCCCCCATCCCCCTCCCCGGCACGGACCCCCCATCCCCCTCCCCGGCATGGACCCCCCCATCCCCCTCCCCAGCACGGACCCCCCCATCCCCCTCCCCGGCATGGAGCCCCCCCCCCACCCCCCTCCCCGGCTCGGGCCCCCCATCCCCCTCCCCGGCACTGACCCCCCCCCCATCCCCCTCCCCGGCACGGACCCCCCCCTCCCATTCCCCTCCCCGGCACGGACCCCCCATCCTCCTCCCCGGCACAGGCCCCCCATCCCCCTCCCCTGCACGGGTCCCCAATCCCCCTCCCCGGCACGGACCCCCCCATCCCCCTCCCCGGCACGGACCCCCCCCCCATCCCCCTCCCCGGCACGGTCCCCCCATCCTCCTCCCCGGCACTGACCCCCCTCCCGGCACTCCCCCGGAGCCCAGCCCACTCTAACCACCCCCCCCCCCCCCCGCCGCACACACACACACAACCCGAGACACACCTCTCCCCACACATTCAGACTGCGGCCACACCATCGCCTGCCCAGCGGCCAACCCCCCAGGCCGTCACTCACCTCCACGCTGGTCGGCGTGAACCTGGATCACAGGTTGACGTTGATTAAAAGGAGGTTTGATTTACGTCGACGTGACCGAACATCACGTCGACGGGACTTCGGCCCATCCGGACGGGAGAATATCGGCAGGCCCAAAATCGGCTGCCTTGCGCACACCCGTGCCATTCTCCAACGTCAGCGGCGTCATTAACGCCCCGCCGACTTTTCTCCCTTCGGAGACTTTGGCAACCGGCGGGGGCGGGATTCACGGCGGCCAACGGCCATTCTCCACCCGCTGGGGGGTCGGAGAATGACGCCCCTGATCTCGTAATTATAGGTGGAGAGCTCGATACTCCACCGCAAGATTTTATCATTCTTGATCTTGCCCCGCTGTGTGTTATTGAACATGAAGGCTACCGACCGTTGGTCCGTAAGGAGAGTGAATCTCTTACCGGCCAGGTAATGCCTCCAATGCCGCACAGCTTCAACGATAGCTTGGGCCTCCTTTTCGACGGATGAATGTCGAATTTCAGAGGGTGCGGGAAAAGAATGCCACCGGTCTGCCCGCCTGGTTTAGAGTGGCGGCAAGGGCGACGTCTGAAGCGTCGCTTTCTACTTGGAAAGGCAGTGGCTCGTCCACTGCGAGCATCCCGGCCTTGGCGATGTCTGCTCTGATGCGGGTGAAAGCATGTTGTGCCTCGGCCGCAAAGGGGAATTGTGTGGACTGAATGGGTGGGCGGGCCTTGTCCACATAGTTTGGGACTCACTGAGCGTAGTAGGAAAAGAACCCCAGGCAGCGTTTGAGGGCCTTGGGGCAGTGGGGGAGGGGAAGTTCCATGAGGGGGCGCATGCGGTCGGGGTCGGGCCCGGGAAGTCCGTTTTGGACTACATAGCCGAGAATGGCTAACCGTGTCGTGCTGAACACACACTTCTCTTTGTTGTAGGTCAGGTTGAGAAGAGTGGCAGTGCGGAGGAATTTATCGAGGTTGGCATCATGGTCCTGCTGGTCATGGCCGCAGATGGTGACATTATCTCAGTACGGAAAGGTGGCCCGCAAACCGTACTGGTCGACCATTCGGTCCATCTCTCTTTGGAAGACCGAGACCCCATTTGTGACACCGAAAGGAACCCTAAGGAACTGGTAGAGGCAACCGTCCGCCTCGAAGGTAGTGTATGGCCGGTCCGACTTCCGGATGGGGAGCTGGTGGTAGGCGGATTTCAGGTCAATTGTTGAGAAGACCAAGTACTGCGCAATCTGATTGACCATTTCAGATATGCGTGGGAGGGGGTACGCGTCGAGCTGCGTGTGCCGATTGGTGGTCTGGCTGTAGTCCACGACCATCCTGTGTTTCTCCCCAGTTTTAACCGCTACCACTTGGGCTCTCCAGGGGCTGTTGCTGGCCTCGATAATACCCTCCTTAAGCAGCCGCTGGACTTCGGACCTGATGAATGTCTTGTCCTGGGTGCTGTACCGTCTGCTCCTAGTGGCAACGGGCTTGCAATCCGCAGATAGATTGGCAAAAAGGGAGGGGGGATCGACCTTGAGGGTCGCGAGGCCGCAAACGGTAAGGGGGGGTAAGGGCCCACCGAATTTGAGGGTGAGGCTCTGGAGGTTGCACTGGAAGTCCAGGCCCAACAGGAGTGCAGCACAGAGATTAGGAAGGACATAGAGGCGGAAGTTACTAAATTCTACGCCCTGGACCGTGAAGGTGACTGTACAAAAGCCTCGGATTGGGACGGAGTGGGATCCGGAGGCTAGGGAGATCCTTTGATTGGCAGGGGGGACCACGAGGGAGCAGCACCTTACCGTATCTGGGTGAACGAAGCTTTTGGTGCTCCCGGAGTCCAACAGGCACGAGGTTGTGTGGCCATTGATTTTAACCGTCGTCGACGCGGTGGCCAGGTTGTGCGGGCGAGATTGGTCCAGTGTCATTGAAGAAGGCTGCGGGCAACCATCAGATGCTTCGGGTGGTGAGTGTGTGCGGTTCTGATGTCGGGATGTCCGGAGACCCTGTGGGGCACAAGATGGCGGCGCCATGGTGCGCACATTGCGGGGTCGGGACAAGATGGCAGCGCCCATGGAGCGCACGTGGCCGAAGGGGGACAAGATGGTGGCGCCCATTGGTCGCACATGGACCCGTGAGGAGAAGATGGCGGCTCACATTGTGAGGTCTGGCGTGGGGGAGGGGGCGATAGAGGGCGCGATCGCAGTGACTGCGCGGGCCTGGCACAAAGCCGCGAAGTGGCCCTTTTTACTGCAGACTTTACAAACGGCAGTGCGGGCCGGGCAGTGTTGGCGGGGGTGCTTCTGCTGACCGCAGAAGTAGCAGCGGTGACCCCCGGGTGCGCGGATCGGAGTGCGGCGCAGGCGTATTGGGAAGGTAGGGCCCTGGCTGAGGAGGTCGGCGGCGGGGACTAGGAGGGGTAGGAAGGAGTAGAAGGGTTGGCAGCGTGGTGGGAGGGGTATGATTGTACGTTACGGGATGCGACCGCCATGGAGAGAGCCAAGGTTTCCACTCCGCCAGTTCGAGCATGGCCCCTTCTAGTAATCGTTCTCGGATGCGGTCCGACGCAATCCCCGTCACGAAGGCATCGCGCGTGAGGAGATTCGAGTGTTTGGCGGCCGTAACGGCCTGACAGTCACAGTCCCAGACGAGTGGAATTAGAGCCCGCCAGAAGTCTTCGATGGACTCACCAGGTAGTTGCGAGCGGGTGGCAAGTACATGCCTGGTGAAGAGCATGTTCGCCTTCTGCGCGTAGTATTCTTTGAGGAGTTCCATTGCTTTTATGTAATTCGTGGCGTCTTGGATCAACGGGAACACGCTGGAGCTCAGTCTGGAGTACAGGACGTTTATCTTCTGAGCCTCCGTTGGCGTCGGGATCACAGCGTTGATGTAAGCCTCAAAACATGCTAGCCAGTGAGCAAAGTCTTTCCTGGCGTCGGGCGAGTGCGGATCCAGCTGCAGGCGATCGGGCTTAATTCGGATATCCACTCTGTGGAAAATCTGACTGTAATAAATTGATGCACGATCAATTGCCAAAGACTAAAGTTGGGTACAACTGTGGCTTTATTACAGTCAGATGCGTGGCCTCCTGCTGCAGCTGGCGAAATGGCAGGGCACTGGAGGTCATGCATATTTATACAGTTCTCCCTGGGCGGAGCCAGCTGGCAGGAGCTACCGGCGAACCTGTAGCGCAGGTCCTACCTTACATCTCCTATTACAGTGGATCACCACACACACAGCAACAGAGCTATTGTTAGACGGCCGACTTAAGGATGGCACAGTCAGCCAAATCCGCGCAGGCCATTGGACCCTTCTTTTGCCGGGACGGGACATCACAGTAAAATGAACCAAGACCCACACCTTCCTTGCCGATAATTTGCAGTATGCAGGCACCCCTCATGAATGTGAGATCATCACCACTAAACAGAACAGAGGCCCATTTATTCCCAAAACACCTCCCAGGAAAACAGGTAGTACACCCCAGAGACCCCAGCCCACAGACACGTGCGCACCCCTGAAGGTTTATGTGGATGGCTCCTCCACAGTGTTAAATGGAAAAAGAATTACCGGTTGCGGTATTTACGTAGAGGACGCGCAGGGATGCGCCATTGGTGAGATTTCACTAAAGTTGCCAGGACACTTAGGCTCGCAGGCAGCAGAACTGGCAGCAATCGCTTCTATTGTAGACTACCCGACTCATTCCCAACCCCAGCAGACATCTACTCAGACAGCTTCTATGTCTGCAATAGTTTGACGGAATTCCTACCCCAAGTGAATCCAGCCCTAACCTTAACCTCTGCAATACACGCGCAGCCGATGGCGTGCATTCATATACCTGTGTAACACTGTTGCCTTTTACCCCTGCCACCGCCCCCCACCCCCGCTCCGGCCACAGGGTGGAACCTGACGGTGCCAGGTCCCTGAGTGAGACAGTATCTTGGCGGCCGTTGGGGAACTCAACGTAGGCATATTGAGGGTTGGCGTGGAGCAGGTGAACCCTCTTAACCAAGGGGTCTGCCTTGTGGAGTTGGACGTGCCTACGGAGAAGGACCTGTCCTGGAGCAGCGAGCCAAGTCAGGAGCGACACCCTGGATGTGGACTTCCTGGGGAAGGTAAAAACACGTTCATGGGGTGTGTTATTAGTGGCGGTGCACAATAGTGACCAAATGGTGTGCAGAGCGTCAGGGAGGACCTCCTGCCAGCGAGAGGCTGGGAGGTTCCTGGACCGTAGAGCCAGCTAGACGGCCCTCCAAACCGTCCCATTCTCCCGTTCTACTTGCCCGTTTCCCCGGGGGTTGTAGCTGGTCGTCCTGCTGGATGCTATACCCCTGCTGAGCAGGTACTGACGCAGCTCATCGCTCATGAATGAGGATCCCCTGTCACTGTGGATGTAGGCGTGGAAACCGAACAGAGCGAAGATGGTGCTGAGGGCCTTGATGACGGTGGCAAATGTCATATTGGGGCATGGGATGGCGAAGGGGAATCTGGAGTACTCATCGACCACACTGAGAATGTACGTGTTACGGTCGGTGGAGGGGAGGGGACCTTTGAAATCCACGCTGAGGCGTTCCAAGGGGTGGGAAGCCTTCACCAGGCGCGCATGGTCCGGCCGGTAGAAGTGCGGCTTGCACTCCGCACAGACCTGGCAATCCCTGGTGACTGTCCTTACTTCCTCGACAGAGTAGGGCAGATTGCGAGCCTTGACCAGCTGGTACAATCAAGTGACCCCCGGGTGACAAAGGCTGTCGTGTAGGGCCCGGAGTTGGTCCACTTGTGCGCTGGCACATGTCCCTTGGGAGAGGGCATCTGGGGGCTCGTTGAGTTTACCGGGGCGATGCAAGGGGCGAAATTCTCCGTTATCGGCGCAAAGTCCGCCGATCGGCGCAAAAAACGGCGCAAATCCGACTTCCGTCATGCCGCAAAAATCGTCGCGAAGTCTCCGACCCGAAATGGGCTAGCAGCGACGTGACGGGATCCGCGCTTGCTCACGTGGTTCACGCCGTGCAGCGTCATACACGCCGCACGGCGTGACGGCTCATAATGACGCGCTGCTCCCCCCCACCCGACCGGAACACCCGACCGGAACACCCGACTGGATGGCTGGCCGCCGCTCAGCCCCGAGGTTCCAGTCACGGGATATGGAGGCGCTCCTGGACGCTGTGGAGCAGAGGAGGGAGGCCCTGTATCCCGGGCACGGCCGCAGAGTTGCCCCACGCCACAGCCGGCGTCTGTGGAGGGAGGTGGCAGAGGCCGTCACCGCTGCGGCCCTGACACCACGGACAGGCACCCAGTGCCACAAGAAGGTGAACGACCTCGTCAGAGCAGGCAGGGTGAGCCTCCCCCCCCCCCCGTCCGATATCCATATCCCCCATATCCCCCCTCCCCATACCCCCTCCCCCATATCTCCCCTCCCCATATCCCCCATATCCCCCTCCCCCATATCCCCCCTCCCCATATCTCCCCTCCCCATATCCCCCCTCCCCCATATCCCCCCTCCCCCATATCCCCCATATCACCCCTCCCCATATCCCCCCTCCCCCATATCCCCCATATCCCCCCTCCCCCATATCCCCCATATCCCCAAGTGAATCCAGCCCTAACCTTAACCTCTGCAATACACGCGCAGCCGATGGCGTGCATTCATATACCTGTGTAACACTGTTGCCTTTTACCCCTGCCACCGCCCCCCACCCCCGCTCCGGCCACAGGAGAAACGCGCACACAACACCAGGGAGCATGTGAGGACTGGAGGAGGCCCCGCTGATGAGAGGCCACTGACCGAACACGAGGAAAGGGCCCTGGAACTGGCTGGCGGACCTGAGGACCGGGAGGTTGCTGATGCAGAGGTCGGGGGCGTACTAGCAAGTGAGCCACCGACAGCCCGACCCATATCCCCCTCCCCCATATCCCCCCTCCCCCATATCACCTGATCACTGCCTGCGTGTCTAACCATGCATGCTTCATTGTGTATCGCAGGAGCAAACGTCGAGGCACCCATCCCCGCAGATGCAGACCGCCCGCAGGATGCCCCTCGGAGGCCACGGGAGACGGAGAGACCCGGACCCTCCGGCATGCGACGCCCGCAGGATGCCCCTCGCACACCACGGGAGACGGAGAGACCCGGACCCTCCGGCATGCGACGCCCGCAGGATGCCCCTCGCACACCACGGGAGACGGAGAGACCCGGACCCTCCGGCATGCGACGCCCGCAGGATGTCCCTTGGAGACCACGGGAGACGGAGAGACCTGGAGCAACAGGGAGACGACGCCCCCGTCACGTGCGGGTGCGACGACGCAGGCGTGTGCCACCCAGCGACGAGAGGGGCAGCCACAGGCCCCCGTCACAGCCGAGCCAGGACACCCCTACCCAGGACACCCCTACCAGGGACACCCCTACCCGGGACACCCCTACCCGGGACAGCACTACTCAGGAAGATGAAATACCGGACAGTGACACAGAGTGGATGGGTGGAGACGAACCCCCACCCCAAAGTGCCATGGACTCAGAGTGGGACGAAGAGCACGACACAATGCCACTGCTGTCACCAACACCCTCCACCATCGCAGAAACACTCACCTCGGTTGGGCACTTTAGTGATGAGGCGTCTGGTACACTGACTGGTGCGCACAACACAGCCGTCCCGGTACAGCAGGTGGAGGTAGGAGCAGCAGAGGGGCCGGGCGGTCGGAGGGCAGCCCAGCCCAAGCGAACATCTGCCGCCCAGATGGATCCCAGGTTCCTGGAGTTACCACACCCACATATAGATCCGATGCAACCACCGACCCGGAGACGAGCGAAGAGGGTGACGGCTGGCTTGCGGCGGCTGCAGTCGCAGGTGGAGGAGTCCACCCGCGTCCAGGAGCTGGCAGTGGTGCCGGTCATGCGTGCCACCCAGGCCGACACCGCACGGGTGGCGTCCGCGGTGGAGGCAATGGGTGCGACGGTGTCAGACATAGGGAACGGTTTGCGAGGCCTGGGGCTTTCCGTGCAGGCGGCGTCTGTGGCCCAGGACTTGGCTGCCCTCTCACAGGAGGCCATGAGCCAGTGCCAGCGCCAGATGGCAGAGGCGCTCAACGCCATGGCCCAGTCTCTGCAGGCCATGGCCCAGTCTCAGCAGGCCATGGCCCAGTCTCAGCAGGCCATCGCTGGGGGCATCGGGGCCAGTGGCCATGTGCTAGCCGGCGTCGCACTGTCACAGACAGGGTTTACCAACCCCCTGGGCTCCATGGCTGCAAACCTGCAGACCCCTGTCGATACCAGCACGGGCCTCCAGGACTGGCAGCGCCAGATGTCGGGGGGGCGTCGGATGGCCAGTCCGTTCGCATCCCCCACCCATGTAGAGGCCTGGGGGCCATCGGGCACACCGAGGGAGGAGGAGGTGGTGTGGTCCGTCCCGGGTCCCCCTGTAGGGGAGGTCCCAGAACACCGTGACACCTCGGACTCCCCCCCTTCCGTCCCAGGTGCATCGGGTGGGCAACGGGCAGGACAGGCTGGCAGCTCGCCATCCCAGTCGCCCGGGCCGCAGCCTGGCCCATCTAGGCCAGGACGCCACAGGAAACGGCCGCCAAAGGAATCCCGTGTCAGAGGGCAGGAATCACAGGAGTCCACCTCCAGTTCTGCTGGCCCGTAAGGCCAAACAATTAGACACTGAGTAAGGTGGCACGGGTGCAGGGCACAGATGAGTTTTAGGGGCTCGGGCACGTGCATGAACTCCTTTGGTTATTAAAGTCAATGTTACACCTACAGAAGCTGCCTTTGTGCTCTGTCCAAAGCGTGCGGGGGTGTCATGTACGTTGAGCGCAAGTGTGTGTGTGAGGGGTGGTCTTACCTCAGCCCCAGGTGAGTCTGCCCCCTTCCCCCTGGGCCGCCATCAACATCCCCCCGGGCAGAGGACGGGACCGTGCGCTGCAGTGTCACAGCCGCATGCAGGGATGGTCCGGGTGGATGGTGGTACTGTGGCCATGGGTCAGACATAGTCCAACAATGTGGAGCCAGGAGCTCATCGCAGGGCGGGTTGTCATCATCCTCCATGGCCTGCAATAGACACGCGTCCACCCGCAACTGTGTGAGCCCGGCCATTGTGCCGCAGGTGGATTGACAATGGGGGGGGGGGTGGTGTGCATGCGGTAAGAGTGGGTGGGGTTGGTGAGGGGGGTGAGGGTGCTGGGTGGGTGGATGGGTGGGGGTGTGGGTGGTC
The DNA here is from genome assembly GCF_047496885.1 of Scyliorhinus torazame. Classification (NCBI taxonomy): domain Eukaryota; kingdom Metazoa; phylum Chordata; class Chondrichthyes; order Carcharhiniformes; family Scyliorhinidae; genus Scyliorhinus; species Scyliorhinus torazame. The sequence continues at coordinate 253,242,681 of NC_092713.1, read as the reverse complement.
GGCTGTTGCCATGGTGTGCGGTCTGTGGCCATACTATCCGATTCCCACGCCCATCTAGTCAGTGAAGCGGGCGGCTATCAGCCTGTCCCGTGCCCGCTGGGCCAGCCGGTAACGGTGGACAGCCACCCGCCTGTGTCTACCCCGTCTGCCCTGACCATTGCCCCCATCCCCCTCATCTGGGGAGGACTGCGCCTCTTCCTGCTGCTCCTCCACTCCGCCCTCCTCTGCCTGCGGCACATCGCCCCTCTGTTGGGCTATGATGTGCAGGACGCAGCACACCACAATGATGCAGCCGACCCTATCTGACCGATACTGGAGGGCGCCCCCAGAGAGGCCCAGGCACCTGAAATGCATCTTCAGCACGCCAAAGCACCTCTCTATCACTCCCCTTGTCGCTACATGGGCATCATTGTAGCGGTTCTCCGCCTCATTGCGTGGCCTCCGTCATCAGCCATGATCGCAATGGGTAGCCCCTGTCGCCCAGCAACCAGCCCCTCAGCCGGGGATGGCGTCCCTCGTACATGCCGGGGATGGATGACCGCGACAACACGTATGAGTCGTGTACACTGCCTGGGTAATGGGTGCAGACGTGCAGGATCATCATGCGGTGGTCGCAGACCACCTGTATGTTCATCGAATAGGTCCCCTTCCTATTAGTGAACACGGCCCTGTTATCTGCAGGTGGCCGCACGGCGATGTGCATCCCATCAATCGCGCCCTGGACCATGGGGAACCCGGCCACGGCAGAGAAGCCCACGGCCCGGGCATCTTGGCTGGCCTGGTCCACAGGGGAGCGGATGTTGCGGTGTGCCATGGCATATAGGGCATCTGTCACTGCCCGGATGCACCGATGCACCGATGTCTGCGATATGCCGGACAGGTCCCCACTCGGTGCCTGGAATGACCCCGTTGCATAAAAGTTCAGGGCCACCGTAACCTTGACGGACACGGGGAGAGGGTGTCCCCCGCCAGTGCCACGCGGTGACAGGTGTGCCAGCAGGTGGCAGATGTGTGCCACGGTTTCCCGCCTCATCCGGAGTCTCCTCCTGCATTCCCGGTCTGTGAGGTCCTGGTATGACTGCCGGGGCCGGTACACACGGGGCGCCCTCGGGTGCCTCCGTTGCCGTGGGGCCGCGACGTCCTCCTCCCCCTCCTCGTCCTGTCGGTCAAGTGTCCCTCAAGCCTGGGCAGCTGCCGCCTGCCCCTCTTCGGCAGCCTGCGCCGCCTCTCTGGCACGCACCTCCTCCTCCTCATCCAGGGCAACATAGACATTAGAGGCTGCCGCCACGGCGGCCAACATCGCTGGGTGATCGGAAAACATGACGGCCTGGTTGGGGGGGGTGGGGGGGGGGGCGGGAAACGACGACATGTCATCATTGCCCATATCCCCTCCTCCCCCCAGCCAGGTGGCATGGACCTCATTGGTCCAACTGTTGGAGGCTGGCACCTGGCCAGGTGGACCAACTCACTTGCCCTCGCATCCCCCTCCCCGGCACGGGCCCCCCATCCCCCTCCCCGGCACGGACCCCCCCATTCCCCTCCCCGGCACGGGCCCCCCACCCCCCTCCCCGGCACGGGCCCCCCATCCCCCTCCCCGGCACGGACCCCCCCCCATCCCCCTCCCCGGCACGGACCCCCCATCCCCCTCCCCGGCATGGACCCCCCCATCCCCCTCCCCAGCACGGACCCCCCCATCCCCCTCCCCGGCATGGAGCCCCCCCCCCCACCCCCCTCCCCGGCTCGGGCCCCCCATCCCCCTCCCCGGCACTGACCCCCCCCCCATCCCCCTCCCCGGCACGGACCCCCCCCTCCCATTCCCCTCCCCGGCACGGACCCCCCATCCTCCTCCCCGGCACAGGCCCCCCATCCCCCTCCCCTGCACGGGTCCCCAATCCCCCTCCCCGGCACGGACCCCCCCATCCCCCTCCCCGGCACGGACCCCCCCCCCCATCCCCCTCCCCGGCACGGTCCCCCCATCCTCCTCCCCGGCACTGACCCCCCTCCCGGCACTCCCCCGGAGCCCAGCCCACTCTAACCACCCCCCCCCCCCCCGCCGCACACACACACACAACCCGAGACACACCTCTCCCCACACATTCAGACTGCGGCCACACCATCGCCTGCCCAGCGGCCAACCCCCCAGGCCGTCACTCACCTCCACGCTGGTCGGCGTGAACCTGGATCACAGGTTGACGTCGATTAAAAGGAGGTTTGATTTACGTCGACGTGACCGAACATCACGTCGACGGGACTTCGGCCCATCCGGACGGGAGAATATCGGCAGGCCCAAAATCGGCTGCCTTGCGCACACCCGTGCCATTCTCCAACGTCAGCGGCGTCATTAACGCCCCGCCGACTTTTCTCCCTTCGGAGACTTTGGCAACCGGCGGGGGCGGGATTCACGGCGGCCAACGGCCATTCTCCACCCGCTGGGGGGTCGGAGAATGACGCCCCTGATCTCGTAATTATAGGTGGAGAGCTCGATACTCCACCGCAAGATTTTATCATTCTTGATCTTGCCCCGCTGTGTGTTATTGAACATGAAGGCTACCGACCGTTGGTCCGTAAGGAGAGTGAATCTCTTACCGGCCAGGTAATGCCTCCAATGCCGCACAGCTTCAACGATAGCTTGGGCCTCCTTTTCGACGGATGAATGTCGAATTTCAGAGGGTGCGGGAAAAGAATGCCACCGGTCTGCCCGCCTGGTTTAGAGTGGCGGCAAGGGCGACGTCTGAAGCGTCGCTTTCTACTTGGAAAGGCAGTGGCTCGTCCACTGCGAGCATCCCGGCCTTGGCGATGTCTGCTCTGATGCGGGTGAAAGCATGTTGTGCCTCGGCCGCAAAGGGGAATTGTGTGGACTGAATGGGTGGGCGGGCCTTGTCCACATAGTTTGGGACTCACTGAGCGTAGTAGGAAAAGAACCCCAGGCAGCGTTTGAGGGCCTTGGGGCAGTGGGGGAGGGGAAGTTCCATGAGGGGGCGCATGCGGTCGGGGTCGGGCCCGGGAAGTCCGTTTTGGACTACATAGCCGAGAATGGCTAACCGTGTCGTGCTGAACACACACTTCTCTTTGTTGTAGGTCAGGTTGAGAAGAGTGGCAGTGCGGAGGAATTTATCGAGGTTGGCATCATGGTCCTGCTGGTCATGGCCGCAGATGGTGACATTATCTCAGTACGGAAAGGTGGCCCGCAAACCGTACTGGTCGACCATTCGGTCCATCTCTCTTTGGAAGACCGAGACCCCATTTGTGACACCGAAAGGAACCCTAAGGAACTGGTAGAGGCAACCGTCCGCCTCGAAGGTAGTGTATGGCCGGTCCGACTTCCGGATGGGGAGCTGGTGGTAGGCGGATTTCAGGTCAATTGTTGAGAAGACCAAGTACTGCGCAATCTGATTGACCATTTCAGATATGCGTGGGAGGGGGTACGCGTCGAGCTGCGTGTGCCGATTGGTGGTCTGGCTGTAGTCCACGACCATCCTGTGTTTCTCCCCAGTTTTAACCGCTACCACTTGGGCTCTCCAGGGGCTGTTGCTGGCCTCGATAATACCCTCCTTAAGCAGCCGCTGGACTTCGGACCTGATGAATGTCTTGTCCTGGGTGCTGTACCGTCTGCTCCTAGTGGCAACGGGCTTGCAATCCGCAGATAGATTGGCAAAAAGGGAGGGGGGATCGACCTTGAGGGTCGCGAGGCCGCAAACGGTAAGGGGGGGTAAGGGCCCACCGAATTTGAGGGTGAGGCTCTGGAGGTTGCACTGGAAGTCCAGGCCCAACAGGAGTGCAGCACAGAGATTAGGAAGGACATAGAGGCGGAAGTTACTAAATTCTACACCCTGGACCGTGAAGGTGACTGTACAAAAGCCTCGGATTGGGACGGAGTGGGATCCGAAGGCTAGGGAGATCCTTTGATTGGCAGGGTGGACCACGAGGGAGCAGCACCTTACCGTATCTGGGTGAACGAAGCTTTTGGTGCTCCCGGAGTCCAACAGGCACGAGGTTGTGTGGCCATTGATTTTAACCGTCGTCGACGCGGTGGCCAGGTTGTGCGGGCGAGATTGGTCCAGTGTCATTGAAGAAGGCTGCGGGCAACCATCAGATGCTTCGGGTGGCGACGTGTGCGGTTCTGATGTCGGGATGTCCGGAGACCCTGTGGGGCACAAGATGGCGGCGTCCATGGTGCGCACATTGCGGGGTCGGGACAAGATGGCAGCGCCCATGGAGCGCACGTGGCCGAAGGGGGACAAGATGGTGGCGCCCATTGGTCGCACATGGACCCGTGAGGAGAAGATGGCGGCTCACATTGTGAGGTCTGGCGTGGGGGAGGGGGCGATAGAGGGCGCGATCGCAGTGACTGCGCGGGCCTGGCACAAAGCCGCGAAGTGGCCCTTTTTACTGCAGACTTTACAAACGGCAGTGCGGGCCGGGCAGTGTTGGCGGGGGTGCTTCTGCTGACCGCAGAAGTAGCAGCGGTGACCCCCGGGTGCGCGGATCGGAGTGCGGCGCAGGCGTATTGGGAAGGTAGGGCCCTGGCTGAGGAGGTCGGCGGCGGGGACTAGGAGGGGTAGGAAGGAGTAGAAGGGTTGGCAGCGTGGTGGGAGGGGTATGATTGTACGTTACGGGATGCGACCGCCATGGAGAGAGCCAAGGTTTCCACTCCGCCAGTTCGAGCATGGCCCCTTCTAGTAATCGTTCTCGGATGCGGTCCGACGCAATCCCCGTCACGAAGGCATCGCGCGTGAGGAGATTCGAGTGTTTGGCGGCCGTAACGGCCTGACAGTCACAGTCCCAGACGAGTGGAATTAGGGCCCGCCAGAAGTCTTCGATGGACTCACCAGGTAGTTGCGAGCGGGTGGCAAGTACATGCCTGGTGAAGAGCATGTTCGCCTTCTGCGCGTAGTATTCTTTGAGGAGTTCCATTGCTTTTATGTAATTCGTGGCGTCTTGGATCAACGGGAACACGCTGGAGCTCAGTCTGGAGTACAGGACGTTTATCTTCTGAGCCTCCGTTGGCGTCGGGATCACAGCGTTGATGTAAGCCTCAAAACATGCTAGCCAGTGAGCAAAGTCTTTCCTGGCGTCGGGCGAGTGCGGATCCAGCTGCAGGCGATCGGGCTTAATTCGGATATCCACTCTGTGGAAAATCTGACTGTAATAAATTGATGCACGATCAATTGCCAAAGACTAAAGTTGGGTACAACTGTGGCTTTATTACAGTCAGATGCGTGGCCTCCTGCTGCAGCTGGCGAAATGGCAGGGCACTGGAGGTCATGCATATTTATACAGTTCTCCCTGGGCGGAGCCAGCTGGCAGGAGCTACCGGCGAACCTGTAGTGCAGGTCCTACCTTACATCTCCTATTACAGTGGATCACCACACACACAGCAACAGAGCTATTGTTAGACGGCCGACTTAAGGATGGCACAGTCAGCCAAATCCGCGCAGGCCATTGGACCCTTCTTTTGCCGGGACGGGACATCACAGTAAAATGAACCAAGACCCACACCTTCCTTGCCGATAATTTGCAGTATGCAGGCACCCCTCATGAATGTGAGATCATCACCACTAAACAGAACAGAGGCCCATTTATTCCCAAAACACCTCCCAGGAAAACAGGTAGTACACCCCAGAGACCCCAGCCCACAGACACGTGCGCACCCCTGAAGGTTTATGTGGATGGCTCCTCCACAGTGTTAAATGGAAAAAGAATTACCGGTTGCGGTATTTACGTAGAGGACGCGCAGGGATGCGCCATTGGTGAGATTTCACTAAAGTTGCCAGGACACTTAGGCTCGCAGGCAGCAGAACTGGCAGCAATCGCTTCTATTGTAGACTACCCGACTCATTCCCAACCCCAGCAGACATCTACTCAGACAGCTTCTATGTCTGCAATAGTTTGACGGAATTCCTACCCCTGTGGGAAACGAGAGGATTTGTTTCCGCGGACGGTAAACCCCTACCCTCAGCCCCATTACTCCGCCATATCTTAGAGACAGCGAAGGATAGAAAATATGGAATAATTAAGGTTCGCAGTCATCACAGTTCTTCTTCCCATGTAACATTAAAGCAGACGCCCTAGCGAAGGCAGGCTCCAGGCATGGTTATCTTTGGAACCCCCCCCCCCCCCCCCCGAAAGCACCCCAGTACCTGCAGTTCAGGTCTCACAGACCAACATTCAGGATCTAGCGAAGGCACAGAAAGAGGACAAGAAACTGAGGGAAGTTTTAAAGGGAACCTTCCCAGCCCCGTACGATAAATACAAAAACGCAATCACCACACCCGACTGTGTGATTTTAAAGGATGGCATTTATATAGTTCCCAGCCAGGACAGGAACCAGATCATTTGTCAGTTCCATGACAATCATGGACATCAAGGTATTGAACCCACCCTGGCCCACCTCAGACCGCTCTGCTGGTGGCCTGATTTAAAAGCCGATGTTACACACTACATTGAAAATTGCTTAATCTGTGCCCAGAACAATCCGGACAGATATGCAAAAAAAGCTCAAGTTAGTCATACCCGCCCCGTTAATGGACCCTGGACAAATCTCCAGATAGATTATATAGGACCCCTACCCCCTTGCAGAAATGGTTATAAGTATGTGTTGGTGGTCATCGACACCTTCACGAAATGGGTGGAAGCTTTTCCATCGCGAACTAATACGGCCAAGACGACAGCTAAAATATTAACACACTACATCTTTACAAGATGGGGCCTCCCCAACAGTATAGAGTTCGATCAAGGCTCCCATTTCACACGACGTGTAATGAAAAACGTCCTCACGACTTTCGGCATTCGACAAAAGTTTCACATTGCATACCATCCCCATTCGAGTGGTATTATAGAGAGGATGAACAGGACATTAAAAGCCACCCTCAGGAAAATGGTACAACAGAACAACAGCACCTGGGATTCAGTTCTCCCATTTGCTTTAATGTTTTTGAGAAACACGGTATCCACGTCCACAGGATACACCCCCCACACGCTCATGACCGGACGCCCCATGAAAGGGACAGAGTATTTATTAGGACTGGATTTGGCCAGCCCCGCAGTCACAGCCCTCACACATGAAAATGCTGTACAGCAGTTAATTGAGAACATAAAGGCAGCCCAACTCGCAGCAGCTGTGGGACATGGGACCTGGAAGAAACAGAGCAAGGCGTGTTTCGACAAAACAGTACACACCACTGAGTTTGTAGTAGGGCAGCAAGTGATGCTTTCCCTTTACAACCCCAGTTCATTCCTTTCTCCTAAATTTTCCGGACCGTACTCCATTTCGGACAAAGTCAGCCCCTCGGTATACAAAATTACATATCCCAATGGTAAGTCTGCGTGGTTTCACATAAACCAACTCAAGGCTTACGGCTCGCAGAATAACCATACTCACCACATCCTGCTCGCAGCAGCAGACAAGCACGCCCCGCCCACAGATGACATTTTCCTACCCTCCCCCACGCAGTCCAGCCCGTCCTCAGACACGACTTCAACTCCACCCCCAGAGGCACGACTCCGCCTCTCCCTTCCTTCAACCAGCAGCGACAGCGACAGTGATAGCGATCACGATGACAATAGCCACAGCACACCACGTTATGATTATAGCCCTGCACCAGGCCCCACTCCCAGCGAATCCGAGCATGATTCCAGTGACCCCTTCGAGATTGCATATATCAAAGCCCCTGACCCAGACCCACCGCCCGACGATTACGGATTGAAACCTAGTAGCTCCAACCTCGACACACGATTCTGGCACCGCGACAATTCGTTCAGGCTCATCCGGAATGATGAGATGGACTCCAATTCTCCCCAAGCACGATTACTACAGTCAAGAGTTTGGCAGCCGGAAGAAGATGATGATATAAAGTCTGACTCCCACCAAACAACAAATCCCTTTGCGACCCTGTTCGCTATTGAGCAGTGAGGTGGCCAGATGATGGAGAAAAAGGAACCGATGGAGAGAAATGGTGTCCTTTCTGATGGAACCTGCACCATGTTTGTTGTATGTTTGTTCGTTAGTGCTAATGTTAAGTGTTGTTCGTAAACTCAAAAGTTTTCACGGCCCCACGTCACCACTCCTTTGATGCCCAGTGCCTGTTAGAGGAACATGTTTGTCCCCAGACAACAGTTCAGAGGAACTAGTTTGTCAACAGAAACCAGTTTAAAGGTACAAGTTTGTCACCAGACAACCGTTCAGAGGAACTAGTTTGTCGACAGAACACTACTCATAGCTACTCTCCTGATTCGGGAGGAAACCCTCGCGACGACCATATTCTTACCTGTTCTTGCCGGTTGCTCAGGCAGTGGAGAAACGGCATTGGTCCCCGCCCTGCCTGAGGACCCCCCTCTGGTCAGCTACGCTCGGGAACAGCACAAACAGCATTGATCACCGTCCTACCCAGGGATTACACCCATTTCTTACCCGCCGCGGCCCATACGCACCCCATTTTGGCACTTTCAGTTCAAAATTCTTTTGTTTGGTTTTGGCAACTCTTAGGTTGCTTCCGTATGCTATTTACATCCTAAAACACTAGGATGGTAGATCGCACAGGCTGCGACACAGCTCGCACTATTTCAGTATTTTTCTCAGATGTGTTGTCCAAATATTTGTTTTTTTTAAAAATGAGGGAGTCACAGATGGTGACCAATTATAAAGGGAAATTGGCAACAAAGGACAGACAGACAGACATACGAGATCTTAAGCAAGATAATAACAGATATTATGCTTGTGTTCACAGAACTCCGGAACCCCAGAGGAAGACAAAGGAGAAGACCGACAAAGATGAAGACAGCCTTCGCGTTCACATGGATCTTAGCGGGATCCCTTCAGTTGCGTGCGGACGCTACCCCCTGACCCCTACCACACAAACCGTAAATCATTCCCACCCCTGCAATACACAGAACCCCGAGATAGCTAGTCCCGCGATAGCTAACAATACCCCGACCTGGTGTGATAAGTTTATCACCAGGTACTCACTATCGTATGTAGTAGAAGCCCTCTTAGTATTGGCGATACTTTGCAGTGTCGGGCAGACACTTAGAGTCAGGAAATGGCGAAGGAGAGCCTACCGCTCTCGCACCCCGGTATACAGGGGTAGGTCCCCTATTTTCGGATTTCACCAAACCTCCGAACCCCTTGACATGAATTAAAGAGCATCCGTTTCTCTTTATGTATTCGGTTAAATAAAGAAATATAAACCTCTGTGTCTGACTACCAGGCCAGAGAAATTTGTGTGCTGCTATTTTGTACAGTTTAAGATATTGTAGATCTTTTGGAATTGTTTTTGAGTGAGGATAGTTTATTGAGGATAGTTAGCGGTTCCAGTTTTTTATTTTTCGGTAATGCATGCATTAATGTCATCGCACCCCGTAGAGTTTTATAATAATGTATGTATTTAAAATGACTCAAGTAAAATTGTGTTGTATAAGATAGGACAGAGTAGATCCTGATTATGGGTGCCCCGTTTGGTCAGAGGATGAAGACGACGCAGTAATGTGATTCTTCACGCTTCGCGTTGAGGATCACAAGGAGGGTGTGTAGCCATCTGGGATGGCCACGTCCTGATTACAAAATGGACACTTGCAAAGAATGCGGGGAGAATTGGACAATACCGAAAAAGCAAGCAGGCGCAATGTCTGTCTGTTGATTAGAGCCTTAGCTCTCAAATAAGACCGGTACTGCTGAGCCATCTACATACTAATGAGCCATCCCCGGCAACAAAAGGCAACATTTAGGTAAACAATGCTAAGCCAGACATCCCGGTGCCAGAGGAGACTAAAACAAAGCAAACCAACGGCCACCTAGGACATGCCCAGCAACCAGGTAACCCACCCCTCTATTGGAGGAAAATCGATAAGAATGATTGGGAAATGGCCCAATTAATTGGGACCATGTTCAAGGCCCACCCAAAAGCACGCGAAGCCCTTTTGGGTATAAGAAGGACTCCCCAAGAGAGGATCGCTCTCTTGGCCTTGGCTCTCAGCGAGGAGAGACCTGTCTAGCAGCTACGCCAGACCAAGTAAGTTCCAAGTCAACGCACGCTACGAGATAAACGCTCCTAGTTGCTATCCTGTAAACAGCTCAACCCAACAGCCTCAGAACCGAGCAACGGCCATTGTTCCTCTGACTGAGTGGGCACCCGAAGCTAAGTATAGGCTTTTAGTAATAGTGATAGTTTAGGTTGTAGAGGTTTATATATGAGTATATTTGACTGTGTGTAAATAAATGAGCATTGCTTTTGAACTTACTAACTGGTGTATCGAGTCTTTGATCAGTATTCGGTTTTGAACCTTGTGGCGGTGTCGAAAGATACCTGCCGACTCTTGAGCAAACATAATTCAACAGAGCCAAATTAGGAGACAACAGCAAGTTAGCAACACCTGCGACTTCAGCACCTTTCCAAAATCTGTTTCCCAATCTGTTCCTCCACATCTCTGCTGCTATTGGGAGGCCTGTAGGAAACTCCGAACAAGGTGACTACTCCTTTCCTATTTCTGACTTCAACCCATACTACCTCAGTAGGCAGATCTTCCTTGAACTGCCTTTCTGCAGCTGTTATACTATCTCTAATTAACAATGCACCCCCCCCCCACCTCTTTTACCACCCTCCCTAAGCTTATTGAAACATCTATAACCAGGAGCTTCCAACAACCATTTCTGCCTCTCTTCTATCCAAGTTTCTGTGATGGCCACTACATCGTAGTCCCAAGTACCGATCCATGCCTTAAGTTCGCCCGCCTTATTCCTGATGCTTCTTGCGTTGAAGTATACGCATTTCAACCCATCTCCGTGCCTGCAAGTACTCTCCTTTGTCAGTGTTACCTTCCCCACTGCCTCACTACACGCTTTGACGTCCTGAACATCAGCTACCTTAGTTGCTGGACTACAAATCCAGTTCCCATTCCCCAGTCAAGTTAGTTTAAACTCTCCCGAAGAATACTAGAAAACCTCCCTCCCAGGATATTGGTGCCCCTCTTGTTCAGATGCAACCCATCCTGCTTGTACAGGTCCCACCTTCCCTAGAATGAACTCCAATTATCCAAATACCTGAAGACCTCCCTCCTACACCATTCCTACAGCCACGTGTTCAACTGCACTCTCTCCCTATTCCTAGCATCGCCATCATGTGGCACCGGCAACAACCCAGAGATGACAACTCTGTCTGTCCTGGCTTTTAACTTCCAGCCCAACTCCCTAAACTCGTTTATTACATCCACATCCCTTTTCCTACCTATGTCGTTGGTACCAATGTGCACCATGATTTCTGGCTGCTCACCCTCCCACTTAAGGATCCTGAAGACACAATCCGAGACATCCCTGGCACCCGGGAGGCAACATACCTTCCGGGAGTCTCGCTCGCGACCACAGAATCTCTTATCTATTCCCCTAACCATTGCGTCTCCTATCACTATTGCTTTTCTATACTCCCCCCTTCCCTTCTGAGACCCGGAGCCAGACTCAGTGCGAGAGACCTGGTTGCTCGGGCTTCCCCCGGTAGGTCATCCCCCCCCCCAACAGCATTCAAAACGGGATACTTGTTTTGAAGGGGAACGGCGACGAGGGATCCCTGCACTGTCTGCCCGTTTGTTTTCTTTCCTTTGACTGTAACCCAGCTACTCTTGTCCAGTACCTTGGGTGTGGTTACCTCCCTGTAACTCTTCTCTATCACCCCCTCTGCCTCCCGGATGATCCAAAGTTCATCCAGCTCCAGCTCCAGTTCCCTAACACGGTCTCTGAGGAGCTGGAGTTGGGTGCACGTCCCGCAGGTATAGTCAGCGGGGTCACCGGTGGTATCCCTCACCACCCATATCCTACAGGAGGAGCATGCAACTGCCCTAGCCTCCATCCCCTCTTATCTTACAGAATATAGCTGCCCTGTGGACCAACTGGAACTCCGAACTCCAACTCTGCTCCCAGTCAGCTGCACTCTCTGTAAACACCCGGCTCCTTTCATGCTCTTTGAGGAAATGTAGGAAGTGAAATGAAAGGAGCACCTTACTCCCTCCTCACCTAACTCCCTCAGTCATCAAACTCTCACTGTAGCACTCAAATGCACCCAAATTCAGCACTCAGTGCAAAGTCTGCTCTGTAGCTGGATCACTTTTATACTGTGAATCTAGCCTCTGAAAACTGGCATAATCCAATTAACCAATTAACAAGCTCCAGTTGCAAGTATTTACAAGTAGAACCTTTGTTTAAAGCTGATTGAAAATTCACCTTCTTCTAAACCATACAGTAACTTTTAAGTTAATTAGCTAAATAAAAAAAAGACTAGACTTTAGATAAAAATGAACCCTTATAATCCCTCAGTCACCAAACTCTCACTGTAGCACTTACATGTACCCAAATTCAGCACTCAGTGCAAACAACGTCTGCACTGTAGCTGGCTCACATTTATACTGTGAATCTAGCCTCTCAAAACTGGCCAAATCCAATTAACTAATTAAACAAGCTCCAGCTGCAAGTAGCTACAAGTAGAACCTTTGTTTTGAAGCTGATTGAAAATTCACCTTCTTCTAAACCAAACAGCAACTTTTAAGTTAATTAACTAAATAAAAGAAAGACTAGACTTTAGATAAAAATGAATCCTTATTATCCCGCAGTCACCAAACTCTCACTGTAGCACTCAAATGCACCCAAATTCAGCACTCAGTGCAAAGTCTGCTCTGTAGCTGGATCACTTTTATACTGTGAATCTAGCCTCTGAAAACTGGCATAATCCAATTAACCAATTAACAAGCTCCAGTTGCAAGTATTTACAAGTAGAACCTTTGTTTAAAGCTGATTGAAAATTCACCTTCTTCTAAACCATACAGTAACTTTTAAGTTAATTAGCTAAATAAAAAAAAGACTAGACTTTAGATAAAAATGAACCCTTATTATCCCTCAGTCACCAAACTCTCACTGTAGCACTTACATGTACCCAAATTCAGCACTCAGTGCAAACAACGTCTGCACTGTAGCTGGCTCACATTTATACTGTGAATCTAGCCTCTCAAAACTGGCCAAATCCAATTAACTAATTAAACAAGCTCCAGCTGCAAGTAGCTACAAGTAGAACCTTTGTTTTGAAGCTGATTGAAAATTCACCTTCTTCTAAACCAAACAGCAACTTTTAAGTTAATTAACTAAATAAAAGAAAGACTAGACTTTAGATAAAAATTAACCCTTATTATCCCGCAGTCACCAAACTCTCACTATAGCACTCAAATGCACCCAAATTCAGCACTCCTTTGTGCCAGGTATGACTCCAACCAGTGGAGAGATTTCCCCCAGATTCCCATTGACTCCAGTTTAGGACTCCTTGATGCCATACTCAATCAAATACTGCCTTGATGTCAAGGGCAGTCACTCTCACCTCACCTCTAGAGTTCAGCAATTTTGCCCATATTTGAACCAAGGCTGTATTGAGATCAGGAACTGAGTGACCCTGGCATGAAGGAAGATGAATGGAACAATGCAGACAGCTGGGGATGTGTGGAAATTGTCAATCACAGCCTAGTAAAATCAATATCACAGAGAAATGAATGAATGGCTTGCAGATCAAAGATCTGAGGGGGTTTAAACCAGCTGACTGGTTTTCTCTTTCCAGGAATTCACAGGTGCTGCTTCCTCTGCCTGAGCCAGCAGGTGTGTTGCACAGCTGAGTTTTGAAGCAGCAATCTTTTTCTCTAGCTTCCAGACAGGTGTCTCCCTTCTGGGAGGGCTTCCAGACATGGGCCTCTCTTCTGGAGTTCACTGGTAGGGGATCTCTGGTGGGGTTGCTTTAATTAGGGGGTCTCTTGTAGTAGGGGGTGTTGGGGGTCGGATGGACAGGTCTTGCATTGTGGGGGTGGGGGGTGGCCCTCCGATGGACTTTGGAGCAACTCCGTTAAAGAATTACCCCCTTGGTCCACCGCGTCAGGGCCACACTTGTCAAGATCTGCACCTATCTGCTCAGAGCACCGGCGGATCACGAAGACCTGGAGAATATGGTGCTAGCCCCTTCATGCCCAGAGAGAACCTTGAACCCAATGCCAGTGGGGACCGAAGCATCGTAACGGGATCAGCACCTGCTCGAAGCTTGTTTCTCTGCTGCCCGTCGCCAATAGTGGAGTTCCCGATGCAGCGGAGAATCCAGCCCAATGTCCTAGACACCCACCATCCTTGTCCCACAGCAGGACAAACCCAGCAGAAGTGGTGGCACAGTGGTATATAGTTGGGAGGGAGGTGCTCTGGGAGTCCTCAACATTGACTCTGGATCCCATTGAAGTCTCATGGCATCAGGTCAAATATGGGCAAGGAAATTTCCTGTTGATTACCAAATCCCCGCCCCCCCCCCCCCCCCCCCCCCCCCCCCATCTTGTCTCACGCTCTCACACCTTAGCTGATGAATTAGTGCTTCTCCATTTTGAACACCACCTGGAGGAATCACTGACAATGACAAGAATGTTCTCTGGGCTGGGGTCTTCAATGTCCATCACCAAGAATAGCACCACCAGTGACCAAGGTGGACGAGTCCGAAACAACAGAGCTGCTAGACTATGTCTGCGGAGGTGGTGACGGAACCAACAAGAGGGAAGAACATACTTGACGTCATCCTTGCCAATGCATAGCGGTGTTGGTAAGATTGGGGACTTCTTGTCCTCGTGGAAACAAAGTCCTGTTTTCATACTGAAGATAGTCTCCATCATGTTATGTAGTACTGACATCGTACTAAATAGGAGAAATTCCGAACAAATCCAGCAACTCAAGACTGGGCAACCATAAGGCACTTTGGGCCATCAGTAACACCAGAATTATATTCAACCACAATCTGCAACCTCATGACCCAGCATATCCCCCACTCTACCATTACTACCAAGTCAGGGCATCAACCCTAGTTCAATGAAGAGTGCAGGAGGGCATGCCAGGAGCAACATCAGGCAGACTGAAAAATGAGGTGTCAACCTGGTGAAGCTACAAGATGATTTGGATGCCAAACAGCATAAGCAGCAAGTAATAGACAGAGAAGACTTAAGCTATTCAACAACCAAAGGATCAGATTGTCCAACTGTGAATGGTGCTGGACAATTAAACAGCACACTGGAGGAAGAGGCTCCACAAATATTCCCATCCTCAATGATGGGGAAATGCATCACATTGGTGTAAAAGATAAGGCTGAAGTATTTGCCACTCTCTCCAGGCAGAAGTGCCGAGTGGATGGTCCATCTTGGCCTCCTCTAGAGGTCCCCAGCATCACAGATGCCACGGTTCAGCCGATTCAATTCACTCCTCTGGACATCAAGAAATGGTTGAAGGCACAGATACTGCAAAGGCTACGGGCCCTGACAACATTCTGGAAACAGTACTGAAGACTTGTGCTCCAGGAAATTCTGAAACCCTAGCCAAACTGTTCCAGTGCAGCTATAATACAAGTAGCCTTGGCAATGTGGAAAATTGTCCAGGTATGTCCTATACAAAAAAAGCAAGACAAATCCAACCTGACCAATTACTGCTCATCAATCTACTCTCGGTCATCTCCAAAGTGATGGAAGGAGTCAACAACAGTGCTATTAAGCAGCACTGGCTTAACAATAACCTGCTCATTGATGCTCAGTTTGGGTCTTGCCAGAGTCACTCAGCTCCTGATCTCATTACAGATTTGGTTCAAAGATAGACACCAGAGGTGAGGTGAGAGTGACTGCCCTTGACCATATGTGGTCTCATAGAGCCGAGCAAAACTGGAAAATGGGATCAGGGGGCAACTCTCTGCTGGATGAAGCCATACCTAGGACAAAGGAAGATGGTTGTGGTTGTTGGAGGTCAGCCATTTCAGCTTGTGAACTTCACTGCAGGAAGGGTAATGTCCAAGGTCCAACTATCTTCAACTGCTTTATCAATGCCCTTGTTTCCATCATAAGGTTGGAGGTGGGGTTGTTCACTTATTATGTTCAGTACCATTCCTGACTTCTCAGATACTAAAGCAGCCCATGTCCAAATGCAGCAAGACCGGGGCAATATCCAGGCTTTGAATGAAAAGTGGCAAGTAACATTCACGCCACACAAGTGCCAGGCATTGACTATCTGCAACAAGAAAGGATCGTACTACCGCCCCTTGACATTCTATGGCATTACCATCGCTGAATCCCCCACTATCACCATCATAGGGATTACCATTGATAAATACTGTGGCTGTGTTACAAGAAGCAGATATTAGGATATTGGGTCCAGAAATTGGATCGAAGATGTAATAGGCAATTTAGGAGTTAAACAGGCTGATGGGAAAACTGCTGGCATGGAGTCAGAGGGATACCCCCATCCCAAATATTAAGCAGTATTTCCTTTATGTTACCTGACCTACTTATTTTCTTTCAAAAGAAGTGTTAAACTATATAGTCAAGCATTTCCCAGCATGCTTCTAAGTTGGCAACTCATTAATTTCCTTCCACAGTATCATCTTTGCCTGGCTGTGTAAGTGGAATAAGAGCTGAATGTTCTTTTAAAGTTCTGTTTATTGGGAACTTGTGCATTAGGGTTAAGAAACTACATGTAATCTGTTATTGTTAGGGTTGAAGTTTAAAAGTTTAAATATTGTTTTTATTTTATTTCAATAAAGTTTGTTTCTAAAATAACCACACCCTATTCTTAAATGATCACTCCTGGAACAGCTAGAAGAGCAGGTCAGGGCTAGGAGTCCTGTGGCAGATAACTCACCTCCTGACTCACAGAATCACAGAATTCTATAATGCAGAATTCAGCCCATCGAGTCTGCACCAATGCATGAAAGGGCCTGACCTGCCCACTTAATCCCACTTGCCAGCACTTGACCCATAGCCTTGAATGTTATGACGTGCCAAGTACTCAGCCAGGTACTTTTTAAAGGATGTGAGGCCTCTACCACCCTCCCAGGCAGTGCATTCCAGACTGTCACCACTCTCTGGGTAAAAAAGGTTTTCCTCAAATCCCCCTAAACATCCCACCCCTCACTTTGAACTCATGTGCCCTCGTAACTGGCACAACTAAGGGGAATAGCTGCTCCCTATCCACCCTGTCCATGCCCCTCATAATTTGTACACCTCAATCAGGACATCCCTCAGTCTTCTCTGCTCCAGAAAAAACAACCCAAGCCTATCCAACCTCTCTTTATAAGTTAAATGTTCCATCCCAGGCAACATTCTGGTGAATCTTCCCTGCACCCTCTCCAGTGCAATTACATCCTTCCTATAATGTGGCAACCAGAATTGCACACAGTACTCCAGCTGTGGCCTCACTGAAGTTCTATCATGACCTCCCTGCTTTTGAAATCTATGCCCCGATTGATAAAAGCGAGTGTCCCAAACCTTGTCTGCAATCTGCAAGGCACAAGTCAGGAGTGTGATGGAATACTCGCCATTTGCCTGGATGAGTGCAGCTCCAACATCACTCAAAAAGCTCAACACTATCCAGGACAAAGCAACGCACTTGATTCCTCCCCCTTCCCCAAACATTCAAACCCTCCACCAATGCAGGGGTAGCAGTGTGCACCATGTATAAGATGCATGGCAGGAACACACCAAAATTCCTTATGCAGCACCTTCCAAACCCACAACCACCACCATATAGAAGGACAACAGATACCTGGGAACCCCACCCCAACTCCTCCAAGCCACTTACCATCCTGACTTGGAACTATATCACCGTTCCTTCACAATCACTGGGTCAAAATCCTAGAGCTCCCTCCCTAACAGCACTGTGGGTGTACCTATGCCACATCTTCACAAAATACTTCACTGTTAACTGCAGTTCAAGAAGGCAGCTCACCACCACCTTCTCAAGGGCAATTAGCAATGTGTAATAAATGCTGGCCTAACCAGCAAAATCCACATCCCGTAAATGAACAAAAAAAAAATACACCGTGAAGATCAAATGGTAACTGAATCATTGTGAAGCTCTAATAGTCACTAATTGCAAAGTGAAGATGTAAAGATAATAATCAGAGTGTCAGGATCTACTGATGACTGTGTTATGGTGACCGAATACACTGTGAAGATTTAATGGCTGTGAGAATCTCTTGGCAGATGAGTGCATCAAATGATGACTGAAGAATACACTATGAAGATCTGATAGTGATGAACACAGTGTGAGGATCTTATATTTTTAAAGGGGTGTGAATCAGCTGGCAGAATTCTGCATGGTTGATTTTAATATATTCTTGTTTAACTTTCAGTTGATGTGAGTGAAGGGTTGATACCATTCCAGAGCTGTGTTCTGCTTCATGGAATAGGCTTAATACACCAAATTAACTCTCATAAAATCAAAGTACTTAATCTGTGGAAAGTATGGTATAAAATCTAGGTCGGACTGGTTTAAATACTGTTTAATATCTTATCAAAGATAGAACATTAACTTGCAGGAAAATGAAATAACTCCGTGTTTGGTGTTAAATGTTGTCTTTTAAAATATAAAGTCATGGTAAAAGGTCAGAATAATCAAGAAAAACTGTTTCTATTGTTACAATTTATATTTACAATAATACATGATTATCTCTCTAATTCCCTTACTTAAACCTTTAATGCTAGACGGAAGTTGCAGTTTATACTCAAAATGTCTTGCACCTTGGAGTTTTAGCCTAATCGATTGCATCAGTTGGTTTTTGGCACGGCTGTTTCATTTGTTCCTTATGTTATACACCCCAGGAACTCTGGGTTGATACACAAGTGAATAGGCAAATGTCTAGAATCTTTGATGGGAACTTGTAAACAAGGCAACATCATGCAATCAACAATTTTCTCATCCTTTGGGTTCTTATTTTCCAGACCACATCTTCACAAAATACTTCACTGTTAACTGCTTCATTGTTCCATAGCAGAACATGGAGTAGATGAAGAGGTAGTGATTCGACCATTGGATTGCATTTCAAGAGGACTGGGCATTGAGGTTGATTGGAATCATCAGCAAAAGAGTGAATAATATTGGGAAATGACAGCGTCAAAACTGGGTGGTGAGGTGACTGGGTCCTGGATAAATGTTATGTTCATGGATCACAAACTTCCTCTGAATCATGCCACCTGTACTGATGGATCATCATCGGGTTCTTTCTCCATTAATTCACGGTCGAGATAAATTCAAAAATGAGCTGAATAATTAGAGTGTTTTCCACAGAAATGTGTATTTTATTAAAAGGGGTGATATCTCATAATTACCATTAACATCATGATTGTATTGCTACTAATATGCCCCATAAAACAACATAATTTAAAAGAAATATACCATCTCAAACCTCTTTTGTCGACACCGTGCTTTTGCCGACAAAGCGGAAAGTCCCAGCACCATCTCTGCACATTCAAAGTGAACCACATGTGTTGACAAAATTAGAATGAAATAAGTGAGTACGGTTGTATTTCAAACAACAAAATGCTCCTGTCAACCCAGTCACTGTTTTCATTTTAATTGTGGGCGAATTGTGGGCAGCTTAGCATTTCTCCCATCCAGCAGCCCTTTGACTGAAAGGTACCTAAGATCAGTATTAAGTCTGACATCTATCTGATCTGAGCTTCATGACTTTTCCAAAGTATGGTGCCTCTGATAATATAGGATTAACCCAATGCTACACTGGAGCATCCGGTTCTGAAAAGGGGCACAAACCAACAACTTCTTATTCCAGCAGCGAGATTACCACCAAGTGAGCCAACACATGTTCTATCTGAGTTAGCTCTCCTCGTGGGGGCCGCGTTTGGCTGGGGTGCACTCCGTCCATTTGGGCAGAAGCACGGCATGGCGCAACTCCCAAATATGTACACCCGGTGACCACAAGTATGGAGTCAGAAAATCACCTTTTTTTAAATGTCAGAAAGGTTCACAAACTGGCTACCTTTATTTGAAGATGTTTCATTCAGATATTATATCAAGATAAAAGTATGTCTTCTAGTGGACGTTAGGTTGTACAGAGCACGCACAGATCAACTTTGCAGTGTAGAGCAATTGTAAAGCTGGTACAAAATTAATGAATGAAATCAGACCCTCCTGAGATTCTTTATAACTCTGTTGGAGGTCTCTCCCTTCACTGTGATCATTCCTCACTTCAGTAAATTTGTACCAATTTGATAATTTATTGCTTCAACAGTTAGAAAAAAGACTTTCCCTTCAATTTCAAGATCTGTGGAATGGGTTTCATTCCTTTAAGATCTTTTTGTGCACATAGTTTTCACTTAATTCAGTGTAGGTGTTATGAATCCATTTATCATGAATATACGGCGCTGCTGACGTGTAATAATTGCCTCACTAACTAATGTTTCTCAGATGCTCTTTTCTGGAATTTGCCGATATCAGGTTTCTCGGAAAACAGTCCAAGCTAACAGTAAACTGCCAATTTCAGGATCAAACTCCATAGGGCTCCTCTATTCAATTGCCCTGATTTTCATTAATTTTCTAATAAAAGAAAAGTGGCTGCTGTTTTGCTGAGTGGTTTTATTTCTAAAGATTTATGTGCTCTGTAAAAAGTGATTGCTTTTTGTTGGTCACTTCACATTTACAAAGACTATGCTGAATTACTGCTGCATGAACTCTTTTCACAGCACTGCAACAGGCTCAGAGCTGATCCAAGTCAGACAAACATACCCCAAAGTGGGGACACCCACTAGATATCAGCAGTGATCATCAAAGTCAAAACCTAAAGCAGCATGGTGCCAATGTTTTTCCAGGTTTACAGAATTGTGTATTGTTGAAATGACCCTGTTCATATCTTTAAGTTCCATTGCCTGGAATTTTCCACGGTGTTTTCCTAATCTACTTGTGGCCCTGGAGAAATGGTATCAATGTTTAAAAACAATTCACATAGCCTATTTGTGGGAGTTTTGATGATTTACACTGAATTCAGGGCAGTGAAGCGAGCACACAGATTGAACTTTCAGGGCCTTGGTTCATTCATGTATGGGCTGCCAGAAGACAGGTCCTCGGCTTACTGCCCGCAGATGCTTTGTCCTGAGCCATTTTCTCGGCAATTTTTGTCATTGGTGGATTCCCGTTGCCTTCCACGCTCAGGGCAGAACGAAGAGGTAGGTTCCAAATATACCTCAACTGGAACTATAATTAGACCAGTGCTGTGAAGCACACATTAGCCAAATAAGCTAAAGGCCCTGAACACCTGCCCCTCCCCCTCCCAAGGTTATCCTATCATGGCAAGAAGCAATTTAGTAAACCCCCACACAATTTAACTGTAGCACCCCCCCCCCCCCCCAATCTGGGTACTGGCATGAAGTACAGGCACTGGGGTGAAATGGTGGCCCAGTGGTTAGCACTGCTGCATCACGGTGCCAGGTTCAATACTGGCTTTGGGTGACCGTCTGAGTGGAGTTTGTACATTCTCGCTGAGTCTGCGTGGGTTACCTCCGGGTGCTCTAGTTTCCTCCCACTGTTCAAAGATGTGCAGGTTAGATGGAATGGCCATGATCAATGTGCAGGGTTACGAGGATGGGGCAGATAAGTGGGCTTAGATGGAGTGCTCTAGTGGAGGGTCGTTGCAGACCCGATGGGCCAAATGGCCTCCTTCTGCACTGTGGGGATTCTATGATTCCATGAAAAGCTTCCCGATGTATCATATCTTTGTCCTGCCCTCATCAACCTTCACTTGACTCGTCACTTCCAAACTTGACGTATCCCTTTCCTACCTGTTTTTTAAGTTCAGTTTTTAAGGGATGTGGGCGTCGCTGGCTAGGCCAGCATTTATTGCCTATTCTTGGTTGCCCTTCAAAGGTGGTAATCAGCTGCCGCCTTGAACCGCGGCAGTCTTTGAGGTGTAGGTACATCCACAGTGTGGTTAGGGAGGGAGTTCCAGGATTCTCACCCAGCGACAGTGAAGAAACAGCAATATATTTCCAAGTCAGCATGGTGAGTGACTTGGAGGGGAACCTCCAGGTGGTGGGGTTCCCAGGTATCTGCTGTTCCAGTCCTTCTGGTTGTGAGTTGGGAAGGAGCTGCCTAAGCAACCTTGGTGAGTTCCTGCTATCTTGTAGGTGGTACTACTTGTAGGTGCTGCTACTGTCCATTGGTGATGGAGGGATTGAATGTTTGGGGAAGGGGTGCCAATCAAACAAGCTGCTTTGTTGTGGATGGTCTCAAGCTTCTTGAGTGTCGTTGGAGCTGCACATCCAGGCAAGTGGAGAGTATTCCACTACACCCTTGACTGTGCCTTGTAGGTGGTGGACAGGCTTTGAGGGGTCAAGAAGTGAGTTACTCGTCACAGGATTCCTAGCCTCTGCCCTGCTCTTGTAGCCACAATATTGAAATGGCTAGTCCAGTTCTGTTTCTAGTCAGTGGTAACCCTCAGGATGTTAATAGTGGGGATTCAGCGATGGTAATGCCATTCAATGACAAGGGATGATGGTTAGATCCTCTCTTGTTGGAGATGGTCATTGCCTGGCACTTCTGTGGTGTGAATGTTGCTTGCAACTTGTCAGCCCAAGCCTGGATATTGTCCAGACTGGTTGTGTTTGGACATGAATTGCTTCAGTGTTTGAGGAAACGCGAACATTGTGCAGTCATCAGCGAACATCCCCATTTCTGGCCTTATGATGGAAGTTTGTCAGTGATCAAGCAGATGAAGATAGTTGGGCCTAGGACATTCCCCTGATGAACCCCTGCAGTGATGTCCTGGAGCTGTGATGATTGACTTCCAACCACCACCACCATCTTCCTTCGTGCCAGGTATGTCTCCAACCAGCAGAGAGTTTTCCCCCTGATTCCCATTGTCTCCAGTTTAGCTAGGGCTCCTTGATGCCACACTTGGTCCAATGCTGCTTTGATGTCAAAGGCAGTCACGCTCACCTCACCTCTGGCATTCAGTTCTTTTGTCCATGTTTGAATTAAGGCTGTAATGATGTCAGGAGCTGAGTGACCCTGGCGGAACCAAAACTGAGTGTGTGTGAGCAGGTTATTGTTGAGTAAGTGGCACTTTATAGCACTGTTGATGACTCCTTCCATCACTTTGCTGATGATAGAGAGTAGACCAATAGCGTGGTCATTGGCTGGTTTGGATTTGTCCTGTTTCTTCTGTACAGGACATACCTGGGCAATTTTCCATATTGCCGGGTAGCTGCCAGTGTTGTAGCTGTCCTGGAGTAGCTTGGTTAGGGGTGTGGCAAGTTCTGGAGTACAGGTCTTCAGCACTATTGCCGGGATATTGCCAGGGCCCATAGCCTTTGTAGTATCCAGTGCCTTTAGCTGTTTCTTGATACGGTGGGCGCAATTCACCCGTAAAATGATGAAGTGTAATTTCGGGTGGTATTTGCGGGGTGATTTGCGCCAGCTGTAATTGTGCAATCGGAACTGCTATTCAACTACACTTAGTGTAAAGAAATGAGCCCCCAGGTGAAACTTGCCATGCCTGAGTCCCCAGGTGTCTGATTCGCCCGACTCGCTCCTCCGCTGCTTGCAGCTAACAATGGGGTGCATGATTTAAACGTCCCTCAGCACTCGCTCCCAGTCAGACCAGGAGGATGGCATCACGGAGACCTGTTCCTCAATTTGTGGATGCCGACCTGGCCAGGCCTCTGGACACCATGGAGGAGAGATGGGGAACCCTATACCTGTGAGGTGGTAGGAGAACCAGCAGCACAGTAACAAATGCCACCTGGGAGGCAGTGGCAGCTGCAGTTAATGCAGACAGCTGACCAGGAAGACCAGTGTAGGAAGAAGATGAGTGACCTCTCACCTCACCCCTCCTGACATAAGTCCCGCCTGTCACCCTTCAATTCCCAAACCTCTCCGCCTCCAACCCCGCACCCCTTCCCAATCCACAGGCTGACACCTCGCACATTCCCAACATCTGACCTCCAAGCTTGTCCCTCATAATCCCCGGGCACTGACCATCACAAACTCTTAATGTCTTAATGCCACATGTTAGTAACCTCCTGACCCATCAAGTGTGCAGTTTACAATGTCCTCTCTGTGAGGACATGGCACAGGCACCGCACTGTCTCCCTCTTGAGACGTGATCTTCTTCAGCACGTGTGTCAGAAAATTGTAGGACCATTGCCTCCTGTACACCCTCGTTGGTCTCCCCTTCCAGCCCGAAGTGTAGCCGAAAGAGCAAAACATCAATATGAACAAAAATCACAAATCCCCAACTTCCCTGGATACAAACAGCCCACCGCACCCCACCTTCCTAATTTTACCCCCATACCCCCCACCCCGTCCCCACAACTCAATCCACCTTGAAGAAACCAACGAACGGCTTCCAACTCTGGGTGAATCCTCCTCCGACCCCTGCAAAACAAACTTGACCTTCTTCAATTGCAGGAATTCTGTGAGGTTACTCACCCATGCCCCTCACCTTTGGAGGCTCCGAGTCCCGACAACACAACAAAACCCGTCACCAGGCTATCAGGGAGGCAAAGGCCAAAACATTGGCTTCTCTCCCACCGGGTCCCCTGGGTCTTCCGACACACCGAATATCGCCACCTCCAGACTTGGGGCCACCCTAACATCCAGAATCTCGGATATCTGAGAACTTCTGCCAGAACCCCTTCAGCTTTGGACATTCTCAAAATATGTGGACGTGACTCACGCTCCCCCCAACCCCCTACACCTTCCTCCTGACAACCCCCCACTTCACCCCCATTAACTAGCCCACCCTGCTAACATGGTGGCCCCTGCCAAGGCCTCTGACTTCCCCTTATCGTCCCTGTCCACCACCCCAAACCTCCCAACTACCAACAAACAAAGAAAAACAAAAGGCACATCACCATCGGAGCTTCCACGTCGTACCCTGCCCCAATCCACCCACCCAATGTGCCCCACAATTTTCACAGAACTCCTCTCTAAAGTTCCTCCCGCTTATTGCACTCCATGGTCCCTCATAAAGTCCATTGCCTCCTCCGGCGAGTCAAAATGGAATTCCTGCTTTTGCATCACCCACAAGCGGGCAAGGTACAAAATCCCAAATTTCACCCCCTTCTGCCTCTGCTCCACCCACTCAATCGCCACCCTAAGTGGCTCCAAGACGTTGGCCAAATCCTCTAAGGCCTCTTTCCTCTGCCGCTGGAATTTGCCATGAAGGAACTCCACCAGCTGCTCCGTTGACCATTGGACGGGCAGCGCTACCCCCTTGCCCTCCGCCACCTTCACCTGTATCACACCACAAAAACGTTCCTGCTCCAACTGCTCCCTCTCTTTCATGGCACTCCTAGTCCGCTGATCCATATACCAACCTCACCAGAGGAACAAAGAACAAAAACCAAAGAAAAGTACAGCACAGGAACAGGCCCTTCGGCCCTCCAAGCCTGTGCCAACCATGCTGCCTGTCTAAACTAAAATCTTCTGCACTTCCTGTGTCCGTATCCCTCTATTCCCATCCTATTCATGTATTTGTCAAGATGTCCCTTAAACATCACTATCGTCCCTGCTTCCACCACCTCCTCCGGCAGCGGGTTCTAGGCACCCACTACCCTCTGTGTAAACAACTTGCCTCGTACATCTCCTCTAAAACTTGTCCCTCGCACTGTAAACCGATGCCCCCTAATAATTGAGTATTAGAGGAGTATTTAATGGACGCATGGTAGCACAGTGGTTAGCACTGTTGCTTCACAGCGTCAAGGTCCCAGGTTCGATTCCTGCTTGGGTCACTATCTGTGTGGAGTCTGCACGTTCTCCCCATGTTTGCGTGGGTTTCCTCCGGCTACTGTGGTTTCCTCCCACAAGTCCCGAAAGACGTGTTTGTTAGGTGATTTGGACAATCTGAATTCTCCCTCAGTGTACCCGAACAGGCGGTGGAGTGTGGCGACTAGGGGATTTTCACAGCAACCTCATAGCAGTATGAATGTAAGCCTACTTGTGACAATAATAAAGATTGTTATTATTACCTTCCCTGGGCACTCATACATCCTTTGCCCTCAAACACCACAACATTCAGGTGGGGAAGGACCAAAACAATCCATCTCGAGCGGGAGCCACCAAATGTGCGACCACTCACTCGATGGTCGCCACCGGAAGTATCCCCACCTGTTGCAGATGTGGTGCAGTCTCCAGTTTGCGATGGTCTTGGTGCCTTTGGCAATGTCTGCCTGCCTCGGCTGCAACAAGCAGAGAAACAGCAACCTCCACGGGTTCAATGCCAACATTCATCTTTGCATCTGAAAGGATTTGGAGGAGAGAAACCAACACTCAGTTAGACCTTCCATCTCGGGACCCTCAAATCCAGCCAAGACTCCCACAACCTGATCCTGACTGTCCCGCCTTCTCTCAGAGTGCCATCCAGTGAGGCAGTTGTCCTGACAAACCTTGCTCTGCACACTCCCTCTTGGCCTGTTCAGGAGCCCCTAGATCCCTGACCTCTGTCAGCACTATTAGGGAGGTCGTGCTCAGCTGTCATCTGCTCATCCAGACACCTACCCTTTGGCCATGAGAGTGTCCTCTGTGGTGAATCCTTGCACTTTACTGTTTGATTTTTGGCAGCTGCCTCTATGCTGCTGAGGCACCTAAAGTACAGACACGCTGTTCAGGCATCAGAGGCTGCAGGACATTCAGTCGACAAATCATCTTCTCTGACAGGGCACCCGTTCTTTCAAGGAGGCACTTTAGATTTCAGGGACCTTTGAAGTGCTATACAACTAACAAAGCTAATCCCTCATTTGAGATAGTTTTCAGCTTGTCAAGCTAGAGGCAAGTACAAAGGTAGGAAAGAAGACAGACAGCAACATTGAAACCACAAAGCCTTTTGGAACCTCAAGGGGAGGTGAAATAGACTGCCATAATACAAGCTGCAGCTGTGGTTGGCCACGTATGGCTCTCCACAATATTTAAAGATGGCTTGAATGCCTCATACCCATATTTGGGCATGTAACAAAACAGATTTCATTAACAACTTGACAGTGAAGGGGAATCTCGCAAATTGCCACTCTGAGGTAGTTGAGTCAGATATTAGTTTTGAGAGAGAAGGAAGAGTCATAAAGTTTCAAATTAAGTGAGGCAAACTTGCAAGCAATGAGAAATAAAGTGACCATAGTAAACTGTTAACAAGTAAATCTACAGGCAATCAGTGGGAAGTATTCAAAGAAGCATCCGGTACACTAGAACACCAGTGTTTACCTCTAAAAGGCTCAGCTTATGTAGCTGAGCAACTATGGTCGAAAAATGAGTTAAGAAGATGTACCATGCAAAACATAGAAAAAGGATAAGTGTGGAGACTGGGATAGTTATAAAAACAGCACTTTGCAACACCACAGGTAGAAAGAGCTGCAAATTAAAGCCTGTTGTGCCAGGGATCTTTATGAACCTCCTTGTCCCTTGATGTTGCCAGATCAGAAATGCGAGGAGTGCATCCATGATGTGCACTGAGAAGCAAGGCAGTTTTCCAGGTCTCCTACACCAAGCTCATAGTGTTGCCATAAGTGGTGGAGCTTTATTGTTTGTGTAGTTTGTATTTCATATTGGATCAATATTTTTAAGCCTTTATCGTGTTATTGCTTTGATATTGACCGGAATGCTTGCTCAATGGGGAATGGAGTTAATTTGCATGTAATGGTTTAAATGGTTACAGTCATCAGTTGCTATGACATTGGGATGTGATTTTAAAAATTCTTTCATGAGATGTGGGCATCGCTGACAAGGCCAGCATTGGTCGCCCGCCCTATTTGCCCTTGAGAAAGTGATGGCTAGCCACCTTTTGAATTGCTACGGTCCCTCTGATTTCTGTGGTAGTTTGATCCACATGAGTGATTTTCTAGGCCATTTCAGAGGGCAGTTAAGAGTCAACTATATGTGTTGGGTCTGAAGTCACATGTAAGCCAGACCAGGTAACGACGGCAGATTTTCTTCCCCAAAGGGCACAGTCTATTTTTAATGATGATCAATGATAGTTTCATGGCCTCCATCACTGAAACTAGTTTTCAATTCCAGGTTTATTAATTCAATTTCAACTCCACCGCCCCCCCCCCCCCCCAACCGCCCACCCTTTTGGCCTTCTGGATTAGTAACCCAATCGCATAACCATTATGCTATCATCTCTCTCAGTGGATCAGAAGGATGTGATTGTGATTGCACTGGTGGGGTTGGAGAAACGATTCATCAGGATGTTGCCTGGGATGGAACATTTGACTTATTGTCATGTGAGAGTACCTTTCAGAAATGGGTGTTGATAAATGGGTATGTATATAAATATCTGTAGTGAGAGTACCTTTAAGAAATGGGTTTTTACTACTGCAGTGATGTCAGAGAGTGGGTGGAGCTGGGCTGTCTGCCAGCTTTTTACTTTCGTTTTAAGGCTGTTTGCTGAGGGTGTGTTTTAGTTTCGTTTTCAGTGTTGGAGCTGAAGCCAGACCAAGCAGGTGTACTGCTGTTCTCTCTGCCATCAAAAGACTATCTCTTGATCATTTGGTGAATTTAGAATTATAAATGTTTTCAGCAGTGACTTTAACCTGATGTGCTTCTGATAAAGGTTTTGTTTTTAAGTCGTATGGATGTTAAAAAGGAAAGCTTAAAGGTTTACTTAGCGTTGTAGTCTTTGGGGGTTATATTTGAATTAATGGCTGCTAAGATGTTCACTGTATGTTTTAAAAAGGTTAACTTGAGTTCATCGAATAAACATTGTTTCGCTTTAAAAAATACTTTTCCATTTCTGCTGTACCACACCTGTAGAGTGGGCATTGTGCTCCCCATACCACAATGTAGTAAAAGTTGTGGGTCAGGTGAAGTCGATGATACACTTTGAGGTTCTCTAAACCCTGGCCCATAACATTATGAAGAGAGGTTGTATAGACTTGGGTTGTTTTTACTGGAACAGAGAAGACTGAGGGGCGACCTGATTGAGGTGTACAAGATTATGAGGGGCATGGACAGGGTGGATAGGGAGCAGCTGTTCCCCTTAGTTGAAAGGACCAGTTATGAGGGGGCACAAGTTCAAGGTCAGGGACTGGAGATTTCGGGGTGTTGTGAGGAAAAACATTTTTTTACCAGAGGGTGATGAAGGTCTGGAATGCACTGCCTGAGGGAGTAATAGAAGTGGGTTGCCTCATATCCTTTAAAAAGTACCTGGATGTTCATTTGGCACATCATAACATTCAAGGCTATGGGCCAATTGCTGGCAAATGGGATTAGGTAGGCAAGTCAGGTGTTTTACGTCAGAGCAGGCTCAATGGGCTGAAGGGCCTCTTCTGTGCTGTATTATTCTGCAATATGTCAACTTCTCAAGACATCAAGAAATGGAACAATGCATGCCTAAATTAAGTCTAACATCAAAAGTTTCCCAAACCATGAGTCGTTACTCCTGTTGGGGGTTACAGGCAGATCATTTGCAGGCACAAGGTCTGAGGCAGAAGTGATAACTGTCTCTTGGAGACTCTGGCTGGGATGTGAATTTTTTCCCCGAAATGGTTTGTCAATGGGACAGCTTTCAGTGCCCTGACTGGCTGTTCAGTTCAGTGCTCCGATTGGTTAATTGGAGGCTTCCTTGATGGGTTTATAATGGAGGAGGTACTTTGAATATGCATGGTGGCAAACGGCGGAACAGTACAGGGGCCAGTGCTGAGGCTCCATTACACACAGAGGCACGGTTCTTAGCTCTGAGCCCCATCAGTGTCATAGAGCCCACTTTGCAAGTCAACAACTCCTCCCCTTAACATCTCTCCCATTCCCTGCTCAAACACTCCCCAAGCGTTCAATGACTCTCACCAACACCCATCCTTTATCTTCTCCTCACTCCCCCTTCCCCCATCTCCCCTCCCAACTATCAGCCTGTGGTTGCACCAATTTTCAAGCATTGAAATGGGGTAAATGGGAAGATATTTGCGAGGTGCTGGTTTAATATTGTCCAAGCCCGAGCCTCCACCTGTCACTTACTTTGATCGTCTTCATGAAGCATATGACAAGTCTGAGCCCACATCCTGGCTGAGTAAAAAAAAACACATCCTGATTCAATTGAAAAACCTATTGTAGCCAATGGTTTATGTGAGTGCAGTGCAGTACCGCCAAGATCCACCATAGACATTAACACTCGTAAGGCCTTAAGGACTTGACACACAACTATCTTCTTACAGCAGTCTATATAATTGGACTTGGTATTCTAAAGTTAAACTATCTTAAGATTCATAAGGGGAGGCAGTGGTATAGTGGTATTGTCACTCGACTAATAATCCAGAGACCCACAGTCATTCCCTGGGAACCGGGGTTCAAATCCCGCCATGGCATACGGTGAAATTTGAATTCAATAAAAGAAGTTCAAGTTAAAATTCTAAAGATGACCATGAAACCATTGTCGATTGATGTTAAAAATCCATCTGGGTCATTAATCTGTTGTCTGGTCTGGCCTACATGTGACTCCAGATCCGCATTGCAATGTGGTTGACTCTTAAATGCCCTCAGGATGCTGGCCCAGCCAGCGATGCCCACATCCCATGAACAAATTAAAGATACATGATTATGGTAGGACAACTCTAGAGATTACTATTTGTCCCTTTAACAACACTTCATGTGGTTACATGGCATCCCATGCATTTAATTTAACAGTAATATTAATCCATTCTCCTGGAGCTTACAGCCTCGGTAACTGAGGCATGGCTGCCAATGATGAAGTGATGAAGAAAAGAAACTCGGGCATGTGCAAGAGGCCAACATTACATATACCTCAGAGGTATACCGAAAACCCAAGATTCACGGATATGAGTGTTTCCAACATAAAACTGGACCAACCATTCACCTCCAGGTCATCCGGACTATATAAAATATGAATGGAATACCTCAGTCTTGGCGACAAAGAAGTATGGGTTTCCTGCATTTGTTGTTGGATGTAAGGGTGGAGGAAGCAGGGGAGATGGGTTTAAGGCAGTTTGTAATGGCAAAGACAGGCCAGAGGTCGAATGATCCTGGAATAATGATCCTGGAATAATGAGGAGTGTTGGCAGAAGAGACCAGGATCCTGTTGTGCTTTATGTGGTCCGGATGGACCTGGAGGTGAATGGTTAGACCAGTTTTATGCTGTAAACACTCATATCCTTGGATCTTGGATTTTTGGAAGTGGAGTTGTAGCTGGAGCAGGGACAGAATATAATGGTTTTAACAGGGACAAGAGTAACAAAGATGGAGGTAAGGGTATGATTGGGCAAATTGGTAGCTGCAGATATATTGTGATGAATGGCGGTCCAAAGGTAAGACAGTGGTAAATTACACGGAGCATGAGATTAAAGGAGAATAGCAGATCAGTGAAATCAGGAGAGTATTATAGGAGTGGTCTATAGGCCACCAAATAGTAACATTATGGTGGGGCAGGCAATAAACAAAGAAATAACGGATGCATGTAGAAATGGTACAGCAGTTATCATGGGGGATTTTAATCCACATGTCGATTGGTTTAACCAGGTCGGTCAAGGCAGCCTTGAGGAGGAGTTTATAGAATGTATCCACGATAGTTTCCTAGAACAGTATGTAATGGAACCTACGAGGGAACAAGTGGTCCTAGATCTGGTCCTGTGTAATAAGACAGGATTGATTAATGATCTCGTAGTTAGGAATCCTCTCGGAAAGAGCAATCACAATATGGTGGAATTCAAAATACAGATGGAGGGTGAGAAGGTAAAATGAAACACTAGTGTTTTGTGCTTAAACAAAGGGGATTACAATGAGATGAGAGATGAGCTAGCTAAGGTAGACTGTGAGCAAAGACTTTATGGTGAAACAGTTGAGGAACAGTGGAGAACCTTCCAAGCGATTTTTCACAGTGCTCAGCAAAGGTTGATACCAACAAAAAGGAAGGACGGTAGAAAGAGGGAAAAACGACCGTGGATATCTAAGGAAATAAGAGGGAGTATCAAATTAAAGGAAAAAGCATACAAAATGGCAAAGATTAGTGGGAGACTAGAGGACTGGGAAATCTTTAGGGGGCAACAGAAAGCTACTAAAAAAGCTATAAAGAAGAGTAAGATAGATTATGAGAGTAAACTTGCTCAGAATATAAAAACAGATAGTAAAAGTTTCAACAAATATATAAAACAAAAAAGAGTGGGTAAGGTAAATATTGGTCCTTTAGAGGATGAGAAGGGAGATTTAATAATGGGAGATAAGGAAATGGCTGAGGAACTGAACAAGATTTTTTGGGTCGATCTTCACAGTGGAAGACACAAATAACATGCCAGTGACTGATGGAAATGAAGCTATGACAGGTGAGGACCTTGAGATGATTGTTTTCACTAAGGAGGTAGTGATGGGCAAGCTAATGGGGCTAAAGGTAGACACGTCTCCTGGCCCTGATGGAATGCATCCCAGAGTGCTAAAAGAGATGGCTAGGGAAATTGCAAATGCACTAGTGATAATTTACCAAAATTCACTAGACTCTGGGGTGGTCCCTGCGTATTGGAAATTAGCAAACGTGACACTACTGTGTAAAAAAGGAGGTAGGCAGAAAGCGGGTAATTATAGGCCAGTTAGCTGAACTTCGGTAGTAGGGAAGATGCTGGAATCTATCATCAAGGAAGAAATAGCGAGGCACCTGGATGGAAATTGTCCTATTGGGAAGACGCAGCATGGGTTCATAGAGGACAGGTTGTGCCTAACTATTTTAGTGGAATTCTTTGAGGAGGACATTAGCAGTGCGGTAGATAACGGGGAGCCAATGGATGTGGTATATCTGGATTTCCAGAAAGCCTTTGACAAGGTGCCACACAAAAGGTTGCTGCATAAGATAAACATGCATGGCATTAAGGGTAAAGTAGTAGCATGGATAGAGGATTGGTTAATTAATAGAAAGCAAAGAGTGGGGATTAATGGATGTTTCTCTGGTTGGCAATCAGTAGTTAGTGGTGTCCCTCAGGGATCAGTGTTGGGCCCACATTTGTTCACAATTTACATAGATGATTTGGAGTTGGGGACCAAGGGCAATGTGTCCAAGTTTGCAGACGACACTAAGATGAGTGGTAAAGCAAAAAGTACAGAGGATACCGGAAGTCTGCAGAGGGATTTGGATGGGTTAAGTGAATGGGCTAGGGTCTGGCAGATGGAATACAATGTTGACAAATGTGAGGTTATCCATTTTGGTAAGAATAACAGCAAAAGAGATTATTATTTAAATGATAAAATATTAAAACATGCTGCTGTGCAGAGAGACCTGGGTGTGCTAGTGCATGAGTCGCAAAAAATTGGTTTACAGGTGCAACAGGTGATTAAGAAGCTGAATGGAATTTTGTCCTTCATTGCTGGAGGGATGAAGTTTAAGACTAGGGAGGTTCTGCTGCAATTGTATAAGGTGTTAGTGAGGCCACACCTGGAGTATCGTGTTCAGTTTTGGTCTCCTTACTTGAGAAAGGACGTACTGGCGCTGGAGGGTGTGCAGAGGAGTTTCACTAGGTTAATCCCAGAGCTGAAGTGGTTGGATTACGAGGAGAGGTTGAGTAGACTGAGACTGTATTCGTTGGAATTTAGAAGGATGAGGGGGGATCTTATAGAAACATATAAAATTATGAAGGGAATAGATAGGATAGATGCGGGCAGGTTGTTTCCACTGGCGGGTGAAAGCAGAACTAGGGGGCATAGCCTCAAAATAAGGGGAAGTAGATTTAGGACTGAGTTTAGAAGGAACGTCTTCACCCAAAGGGTTGTGAATCTATGGAATTCCTCATCCAGTGAAGCAGTTGAGGCTCCTTCATTAAATGTTTTTAAGATAAAGATAGATAATTTTTTGAAGAATAAAGACATTAAGGGTTATGGTGTTCGGGCCGGAAGGTGGAGGCTCGAGGGGCCAGATGGCCTACTCCTGCTCCTAGTTCTTATGTTCTTATTACCACCAGGTGAGGAAGAATGAGCTGGTTCATCTTTTATTCAACCCTCTCTGGTGGTTGTATCAAAGGTTTGTTTAAAATTATTTTGCCAGTGGATACGTTTTCCAGATCAAGCGCAGGATTCTCCGATCGGGAGACTATGGGCGGGATACTATGTTGACTGATGCTGAAATTGGGAAACGCGATTGGGCGGAGAATAGGTTCTGACGCCGAAATCGTAGCGGGCGCCGATTTGATGCCAAATCACAATTCTCCAACACCTCAATTTTTTCCCCCAAATGGTTTGTCAATGGGACAGCTTTCAGTGCCCTGACTGGCTGTTCAGTTCAGTGCTCCGATTGGTTAATTGGAGGCTTCCTTGTGGCGTCAATGTGGTCCGGAACGCACGTACAGTAAACACTATTTGCATATCATTAGCAGGCCCGACCCGGTAATCTCTGGGGCCTCTGTGATTCTCCGCCCCTGATGGGCTGAGTTCCCGACGGCGAGTTTCACTTGAACTTTTAAAAATCGTGAAACCGGTGTTGTGGCTGATGACGGAGAGAGAGGGGACATGGAAAGTGCCCAACATTGCCATAGTTTGCTGACAGTTGTGTTGCTGGCTGGGGGGCTTCTGCCAGGGCCGGGGGGAGTAACGGGGGAAGGCCAGGAAGTTGGCTGTAGGGTTGGGGTGGACGGGCACGGAACACCATTGCCACGACTTGCCAGGCAGCCATGCAGCTATACATGCCGCTGACTGTCCACTGTGAACATAGGGCCATAGGCCACTGAACTGAACAGCCAGTCAGGGCACTGAAAGCTGTCCCATTGACAAACCATTTGGGGGAAAAAATTGAGGTGTTGGAGAATTGTGATTTGGCATCAAATCGGCGCCCGCTACGATTTCGGCGTCAGAACCTATTCTCCGCCCAATCGCGTTTCCCAATTTCAGCATCAGTCAACATAGTATCCCGCCCACTGTGAACATAGGTTGTATAGGTGTCCCCCTTGGGCTGCCCCCCTAGCTGCCCTCTGGCCCAGCCAACCATCAGTCATATGGGCGTTCTCCAGCACAACCAGTGCCACCTTGTTGGCTGGGATGAGTGCGTGCGGGGAGTGTAATGTGTTTATGTGGCTGCAGCTTGTCAGCCTCCCGAGTGTCAGTCATGGACCTGCCGAATCCTGAGCTGTTTTTCATTGGAATCGATTGTGTTCCACGTGGCGCCGGTGCTAGCCCTTCCACAGTCACTGAATCGGTCCAGGTTCGGCGCCAGTTTTGCTGTCGTGAAAGTCGACAAATCCTGCCCTGGCGTCAGCACTTAGTCTCAGGAAAGGAGAATCCAGCCCGATGTTCCCTCACTGGAGCAGATTCGCTTCTGTTTCGCGTTGGCGCTGGGAGAAACACCCAGAAGCGGTTCAGTGTCCTTGCCATGCAAGTCAATGCATGGTGGGGATCACAGGCATTCTGTCACGAATCCCGCTATTGGACTGCCATCTTGAGCAGGTGGCGTGATAGCTTGGTCCGGCGGAGGCCCCCTTTAGCCCTGCAATGCAAATCGTGCTCCACCCCCGAAAAATAGGGGCACCACCCCACAATGCAAATTGCTAGGTCACCCCTTCCCCAGAACGCACGCATGTGGGTAGCCCAACCCCCCTCACAACCTCCCATCAGCCCCCCTCTACCAGAGACCCCCATCAGACCCCCCATAATAGGGTACCCCACATCAAGGGAATCCCCCTCCAAAACAGAGAACCCCCAATATCTGAGAACACCCCCACCTCATAGCAGAGAACCTTCCCCTAAAGAGCAGTCCAGGCAGCAGAAACAGTGAATAAAATCATTGCTTTCTCACTCACCTGAGCCTTACACCTGCTGTCTCAGGCAGATGACTAGAAAGCAGCAGCTGTAACTTAATAGAAATCCAAAACCCCAACATAATACTTTGAACCTCCTCAGATCCATTGATCTGCAAGGCTTCTATTCACTTCAAAGAGAAATAGCTTTTAGTAGCCTGTAATTGACAGCTTCCAACCAGATGTCTGGATTGATTATTTTAATTTATCTTCTCACTTGAATGGATCTCAAGTGCCTTGCTTTGAAACTAACCGTAATTTTTCTCAACAGAAAGCTCTCAGCTGCTTTTGACGTGGTCATAAGCTGTCAATCATATCTAAATATTATAAACATTGCAGCAAGTTTCTCTTCTGTAGAGGTTTCTCAGATATCAGGGCTCCCTTTATGGGGGTTCTCTGATATGGTGGGTTCTCTGCTATGGTGGGGGTCTCTAGTGGGGATCTCTGGTAGGGAAGTCCAATATAGATCTCTGGTGAGGGTCTCTGGTAGGAGGATCTGATGGGGGTCTCTGGTGAGGAGTCTGATGGGGATCTCTGGTGGGGTCCTCTGGTAGGGACGTCTGATGGGTGCCTCTGGTGGGAAGGTCTGATGAGGATCCCTGGTGGGGGGTCTGATAGCTGTCTCTTGTGGGGGTCTAGTGGTGGGTCTGATGGGGTTTCTGGTGGGGGTCACGATGGGAGTTTCTGGTGGGGGCTCTGATGGGGGTCTCTGGTTTCGGTCTCTAGTAGGGGGTCTAATGAAGGTCTCTGGTGGACGTCTCTCATGGGAGTCTCTGGTGGGTGTCTGGAGGGGGGCTCTGGTGAGGGTCTCTGGTGAGGGGGTTTGATAGAGGTCTCTGGCGGGGCCTCTGGGGGGGCATCTCTGGTTTGGTTTTCTGGTAGGGGTTCTAATGGTCTCTGGGGGTGGGGGTCTCTGCTGCTGGGGGTCTCTGGTAGGGGTCTCTGGTGGGAATCTGATGGGGGGAGTCCAGTGGGGGCATCATAGGGGTGTCTCTGAAGGGGATCCTCTAGAGGGGGGTCTGATGAGAGGATCTGATGGGGTGTCTGGTGGTGGGGCTGGAGTGGGCAGGATTTGCCTTTTAGGGGGAGGGAGCCCTCCGATGAAATTAGGGGGCACGTAGCTTAAATACGTACCCCCTTGGTTCAGCATAAGGTCCACCATGCCTGGGCCATGCTGGGAAATACTTGTCACAATCAATGCCCGTGTGAATCCCGGCCCAGAGGGCCGGAGAATCTCAGAAGCATGGAGAATCCAGTGCCTAGTACATTAATAGGATGCAAATGGGTTATTGTGATCTATTTGCATCCTGTCACTGACACAGGGCCTGATCTTCAATGCCAGCCGCCAGTGGGAGACGGGAGCATCAGAAATGCAGATGCTCTGAGCTGGCTCCTGTTGCTGACACAGCCCCCATCTCCACCAAGGACTGACAAAGTCTTATCGACCCTGAGCTTTATGGAACCTTACCGGTCACCTCCGCTCAGATACTTGACTGGACACAGAAGGATCCAGTAATGGCAGAGTTACGCCATGTCGTCTTCTACAGGGGCCAGCAAGAGAAACTGCCCAAGGAGCTGCAAGCAGAAAGAGCTCAGTGTGGTGGACTGCATCCTCCTCTGGGGAGCTCACATCGTGATCCCAAGCCAGGGCAGGCAGGCCATACTTCAAGACCTGCACAATGGACACCTGGGGGTGCCAGAAGTGAAAACGCTAGCCAGAAGCTACATGTGGTGGCTGTGACATTATACAAATGTACAGCATGTGAAGAGTTAATGTTATATTAAAACTAGCCACTGGATGGAGCTAGACAGTACTATATATTGCACTGGCTCTTGGACTTCTGGGGAAATCCAGAGGGAATTCCAGAGGAGAGTGGATTAGAACTGAAGGAGGCAAGATTCAAAGTATTGCAGAGCTAGTTAAGATATTATAGTTATAGTTAGTAGATAGAGGTAGCGTTAGTGAGTGTAGTTAAATTATTATATATGTGTTTACTATTTAGAATAAATGTCGAACTCAAATTTAGTAGTCTTAATAAAATTAGTTTAGTTCTTCAAAAGAGCTTTATATGTCTTTGTGATCACCACGCCTTCCATTCTTGCAGATCGCTCACAAAGATCACCACAGTGGCCTGGCCTGGATGGCAAGGTTGAGCGGCTGGCCCAGAAATGCACCACATGCCAGGAGCATCAGAAGCCTCTGCCAGCCGCACCCATGGGATTGGCCAGGCCGTCTTGGGTGCGCCTACAAGCAGATTTTGCCGGACTTTTCCAAGACTCAATGTTCCTGTTCCAAATGGTTAGGCATCCATCGAATGTCGTCCACCACTTCAGAGGCCACCGTTGTGAAGCTACGGCTCACTTTCAGCACCCACAGCATCTCAGAGGTACTAGTCCCAAACAACAGTACCCAGTACACCAGTGAAGACCTCAAACACTTCATGGAAACAAATGGGCTGAAACACATCCGGGCAGCCCTATACCACCCTTCGTCAAATGGTCTAGTTGAGTGAACAGTGCAGATTTTAAAGAAGGGTATGAGGAAACAGGCTACGGGATCCAGAGAGATGAGGTGAGCGCACCTTTTGTTCAGAGCTACCGGACCACACCACACATTACAACCAGAGTGGACCGGCTGAATTGTTATGGGTCAGATGCTCTGAACCCATCTGAGCCCATCTGAAGTGGAGTGGTGTAGCGACAACAATCTCTCCCTCAATGCCAGCAAAACTAAAGAGCTGGTAATTGACTTCCGGAAGCAAAGTACTGTACACACCCCTGTCAGCATCAACAAGGCCGAGGTGGAGATGGTTAGCAGTTTCAAATTCCTAGGGGTGCACATCTCCAAAAATCTGTCCTGGTCCACCCACGTCTACGCTACCACCAAGAAAGCACAACGGCGCCTATACGTCCTCAGGAAACTAAGGAAATTCGGCATGTCCACATTAACCCTTACCAACCTTTACAGATGCACCATAGAAAGCATCCTATCGGGCTGCATCACAGCCTGGTATGGCAACTGCTCGGCCCAGGACCGCAAGAAATTTCAGAGAGTCATGAACACCGACCAGTCCATCACACGAACCTGTCTCCCATCCATTGACTCCATCTACACTTCCCGCTGCCTGGAGAAAGCGGGCAGCATAATCAAAGACCCCTCCTACCCAGCTTACTCACTCTTCCAACTTCTTCCATCGGGCAGGAGATACAGAAGTCTGAGAACATGCACAAACAGACTCAAAAACAGCTTCTTCCCCGCTGTCACCAGACTCCTAAATGACCCTCTTATGGACTGACCTCATTAACACTACACCCTGTATGCTTCATCTGATGCCAGTGCTTATGTAGTTACATTTTATACCTTGTGTTGACCTATTATGTATTTTCTTTTCTTCCCTTTTCTTCCCATGTACTTAATGATCTGTTGAGCTGCTCGCAGAAAAATACTTTTCACTGTACCTCGGTACACGTGACAATAACAAATCCAATCCAATCCAATCCAAGCCTAATTCAGAGAGGAAGATAGTGAATGAGGGAGTGTGTGAGAGAAAGGAAGAGCATGAGTGTGTGTGTGTGTGAGAAGGAATGCACGAGTGTGAGAGAAAGAATATGTGTGTATATTTGTGTTGGTGTGAGAAGCAGCGATTGAGTATGTGTGAGAGGGAAAGAGCGAGTGAGGGTGTGCGTGAGAGAGAGGGAGAGAATAAGTGCGTATGTGTATGAGAGAGAAAGTGTGTACATGTGTGAGAGTAAGAGAGAGAGAGTGTGTGCATGTGAGAAGGAGCAATTGAGTGTGTCTGAGTGGGAAAGTGTGTGAGTGTGTGTGTGAAGGAGAGGGAGAGACTGAGTGTGTGTGTGTGTGTGTGAGAGAGAATGTGTGTGTGAGATAGTGCGAGAGAGTGTGTGTGTGTGTGTGAGAGAAAGAATGTGTGTGTGAAGCAGAGTGTGTGAGTGTGATAGAGATAAAGTGTGTGTGGGGAAGATGTGTGAGAGTGTGTGTGTGTGAGGCAGTGTGTGAGAGTGTGTGTGTATGTGAGACAGTGTGTGAGTGTGTGAGAGAGAGAGAGAATGTGTGTGAGACAGAGTGTGTGAGAGTGTGTGTGTGTGTGTGAGACAGTGTGAGTGTGTGTGAGAGAGAGAATGTGTGTGTGAGACAGAGTGTGTGAGAGAGAGAATGTGTGTGTGAGACAGAGTGTGTGAGTTTGTGTGAGACAGAGTGTGTGAGTGTGTGTGAGAGAGAATGTGTGTGTGAGACAGTGTGTGAGAGAATGTGTATGTGAGAGTTTGTGTGAGAGTGTGTGTATGTTTGTGTGAGACAGTGTGTGTGTGTGTGTATGTGAGATAGTGTGTGAGTGTGTGTGAAAGAGAGAATGTGTGTTTGAGACAGAGTGTGTGAGAGTATGTGTGTGTGTGTGAGAGACAGTGTGTGTGTGTGTGAGAGAATGTGTATGCGAGAGAGTGTGTGTGAGAGTGTGTGTATGTGTGTGAGACAGTGTGTGAGTGTGTGTGAGAGAATGTGTATGTGAGAGAGTGTGTGTGAGAGTGTGTGTATGTGTGTGTGAGACAGTGTGTGTATGTGTGTTTATGTGAGATAGTGTGTGAGTGTGTGTGAGAGAGAGAATGTGTGTGTATATTTGTGTCAGTGTGAGAAGCAGCGATTGAGTATGTGTGAGAGGGAAAGAGCGAGTGAGGGTGTGCGTGAGAGAGAGGGAGAGAATAAGTGTGTATGTGTATGAGAGAGAAAGTGTGTACATGTGTGAGAGTAAGAGAGAGAGAGAGTGTGTGCATGTGAGAAGGAGCAATTGAGTGTGTCTCAGTGGGAAAGTGTGTGAGTGTGTGTGTGAAGGAGAGGGAGAGACTGAGTGTGTGTGTGAGAGAGAATGTGTGTGTGAGATAGTGCGTGAGAGTGTGTGTGTGTGTGTGAGAGAAAGAATGTATGTGTGAAGCAGAGTGTGTGAGTGTGAGAGAGATAAAGTGTGTGTGGGGAAGATGTGTGAGAGTGTGTGTGTGTGAGACAGTGTGTGAGAGTGTGTGTGTATGTGAGACAGTGTGTGAGTGTGTGTGAGAGAGAGAGAATGTGTGTGAGACAGAGTGTGTGAGAGTGTGTGTGTGTGTGAGAGACAGTGAGTGTGTGTGAGAGAGAGAATGTGTGTGTGAGACAGTGTGTGAGAGTGTGTGCGTGTGTGTGAGACAGAGTGTGTGTGTGTGAGAGAGAGAATGTGTGTGTGAGACAGAGTGTGTGAGTGTGTGTGAGAGAGAATGTATGAGTGAGACAGTGTGTGTGTGTGAGACAGTGTGTGAGTGTGTGTGAGAGAGAGAATGTGTGTGTGAGACAGTGTGTGAGAGAGTGTGTGTGTGAGACAGAGTGTGTGTGAGAGAGAATGTGTGTGTGACGCAGAGTGTGTGAGTGAGTGTGAGAGAGAATGTGTGTGTGACAGTGTGTGCGAGTGTGTGTATGTGTGTGTGAGACAGAGTGTGTGAGAGACAATGTGTGTGTGAGTGTGTGTGTGTGAGACAGTGTGTGAGAGAGAGAATGTGTGTGTGAGACAGTGTGTGAGAGTGTGTGTGTGTGTGTGAGAGAGAGAGGATGTGTGTGTGAGACAGTGTGTGAGAGTGTGTGAGTGTGTGTGAGAGAGAATGTGTGTGTGAGACAGAGTGTGTGAGAGTGTGAGACTGAGTGTGTGTGAGAGAGAGAATGTGTGTGTGAGACAGAGTGTGTGAGTGTGGTGAGAGAGAATGTGTGAGTGAGACATTGTGTGTGTGTGAGACAGTGTGTGAGTGTGTGTCAGAGAGAGAATGTGTGTGTGAGACAGTGTGTGAGAGTGTGTGTGTGAGAGAAATAGTGTGTGAGACAGAGTGTGTGAGAGAGAGAATGTGTGTGTGAGACAGAGTGTGTGAGTGTGTGTGAGAGGGAATGTGTGAGTGAGACAGTGTGTGTGTGTGAGACAGTGTGTGAGTGTGTGTGAGAGAGAGAATGTGTGTGTGAGACAGTGTGTGAGAGTGTGTGTGTGAGAGAGAATATGTGTGTGAGGCAGAGTGTGTGAGTGTGTGTGAGGCAGAGTGTGTGAGTGTGTGTGAGAGAGAATGTGTGTGTGAGACAGTGTGTGAGAGAATGTGTATGTGAGAGTGTGTGTGAGATTGTGTGTATGTGTGTGTGAGACAGTGTGTGTGTGTGTGTGTGTGTATGTGAGATAGTGTGTGAGTGTGTGTGAAAGAGAGAATGTGTGTTTGAGACAGAGTGTGTGAGAGTATGTGTGTGTGTGTGAGAGACAGTGTGTGTGTGTGTGTGAGAGAATGTGTATGCGAGAGAATGTGTGTGAGAGTGTGTGTATGTGTGTGAGACAGTGTGTGAGTGTGTGTGAGAGAATGTGTATGTGAGAGAGTGTGTGTGAGAGTGTGTGTATGTGTGTGTGAGACAGTGTGTGTATATGTGTTTATGTGAGATAGTGTGTGAGTGTGTGTGAGAGAGAGAATGTGTGTGTGAGACAGAGTGTGTGAGAGTGTGTGTGTGTGTGTGAGACAGTGTGGGTGGGTGTGTGTGAGAGAGAATGTGTGTGTGAGACAGTGTGTGAGAGAATGTGTATGTGAGAGTGTGTGTGAGAGTGTGTGTATGTTTGTGTGAGACAGTGTGTGTGTGTGTATGTGAGATAGTGTGTGAGTGTGTGTGAAAGAGAGAATGTGTGTTTGAGACAGAGTGTGTGAGAGTATGTGTGTGTGTGTGAGAGACAGTGTGTGTGTGTGTGAGAGAATGTGTATGCGAGAGAGTGTGTGTGAGAGTGTGTGTATGTGTGTGAGACAGTGTGTGAGTGTGTGTGAGAGAATGTGTATGTGAGAGAGTGTGTGTATGTGTGTGTGAGACAGTGTGTGTATGTGTGTTTATGTGAGATAGTGTGTGAGTGTGTGTGAGAGAGAGAATGTGTGTGTATATTTGTGTCAGTGTGAGAAGCAGCGATTGAGTATGTGTGAGAGGGAAAGAGCGAGTGAGGGTGTGCGTGAGAGAGAGGGAGAGAATAAGTGTGTATGTGTATGAGAGAGAAAGTGTGTACATGTGTGAGAGTAAGAGAGAGAGAGAGTGTGTGCATGTGAGAAGGAGCAATTGAGTGTGTCTCAGTGGGAAAGTGTGTGAGTGTGTGTGTGAAGGAGAGGGAGAGACTGAGTGTGTGTGTGAGAGAGAATGTGTGTGTGAGATAGTGCGTGAGAGTGTGTGTGTGTGTGTGAGAGAAAGAATGTATGTGTGAAGCAGAGTGTGTGAGTGTGAGAGAGATAAAGTGTGTGTGGGGAAGATGTGTGAGAGTGTGTGTGTGTGAGACAGTGTGTGAGAGTGTGTGTGTATGTGAGACAGTGTGTGAGTGTGTGTGAGAGAGAGAGAATGTGTGTGAGACAGAGTGTGTGAGAGTGTGTGTGTGTGTGAGAGACAGTGAGTGTGTGTGAGAGAGAGAATGTGTGTGTGAGACAGTGTGTGAGAGTGTGTGCGTGTGTGTGAGACAGAGTGTGTGTGTGTGAGAGAGAGAATGTGTGTGTGAGACAGAGTGTGTGTGTGTGTGAGAGAGAATGTATGAGTGAGACAGTGTGTGTGTGTGAGACAGTGTGTGAGTGTGTGTGAGAGAGAGAATGTGTGTGTGAGACAGTGTGTGAGAGAGTGTGTGTGTGAGACAGAGTGTGTGTGAGAGAGAATGTGTGTGTGACGCAGAGTGTGTGAGTGAGTGTGAGAGAGAATGTGTGTGTGAGACAGAGTGTGTGAGAGTGTGTGTGTGCGTGAGACAGA
Organism: Scyliorhinus torazame; assembly: GCF_047496885.1. NCBI lineage: Eukaryota > Metazoa > Chordata > Chondrichthyes > Carcharhiniformes > Scyliorhinidae > Scyliorhinus > Scyliorhinus torazame. The sequence continues at coordinate 253,199,399 of NC_092713.1, read as the reverse complement.
CTGTGAGAGTGTGTGTGTGTGTGAGTGAGAATGTGTGTGTGACAGTGTGTGCGAGTGTGTGTATGTGTGTGTGAGACAGAGTGTGTGAGAGACAATGTGAGTGTGAGTGTGTGTGTGTGAGACAGTGTGTGAGAGAGAGAATGTGTGTGTGAGACAGTGTGTGAGAGTGTGTGTGTGTGTGTGTGAGAGAGAGAGGATGTGTGTGTGAGACAGTGTGTGAGAGTGTGTGAGTGTGTGTGAGAGAGAATGTGTGTGTGAGACAGAGTGTGTGAGAGTGTGAGACTGAGTGTGTGTGAGAGAGAGAATGTGTGTGTGAGACAGAGTGTGTGAGTGTGGTGAGAGAGAATGTGTGAGTGAGACATTGTGTGTGTGTGAGACAGTGTGTGAGTGTGTGTCAGAGAGAGAATGTGTGTGTGAGACAGTGTGTGAGAGTGTGTGTGTGAGAGAGAGAAATAGTGTGTGAGACAGAGTGTGTGAGAGAGAGAATGTGTGTGTGAGACAGAGTGTGTGAGTGTGTGTGAGAGAGAATGTGTGAGTGAGACAGTGTGTGGGTGTGAGACAGTGTGTGAGTGTGTGTGAGAGAGAGAATGTGTGTGTGAGACAGTGTGTGAGAGTGTGTGTGTGTGAGAGAGAATATGTGTGTGAGGCAGAGTGTGTGAGTGTGTGTGAGACAGAGTGTGTGAGTGTGTGTGAGAGAGAATGTGTGTGTGAGACAGTGTGTGAGAGAATGTGTATGTGAGAGTGTGTGTGAGATTGTGTGTATGTGTGTGTGAGACAGTGTGTGTGTGTGTGTGTGTGTATGTGAGATAGTGTGTGAGTGTGTGTGAAAGAGAGAATGTGTGTTTGAGACAGTGTGTGAGAGTATGTGTGTGTGTGTGAGAGACAGTGTGTGTGTGTGTGTGAGAGAATGTGTATGCGAGAGAATGTGTGTGAGAGTGTGTGTATGTGTGTGAGACAGTGTGTGAGTGTGTGTGAGAGAATGTGTATGTGAGAGAGTGTGTGTGAGAGTGTGTGTATGTGTTTGTGAGACAGTGTGTGTATGTGTGTTTATGTGAGATAGTGTGTGAGTGTGTGTGAGAGAGAGAATGTGTGTGTGAGACAGAGTGTGTGTGTGTGTGTGAGACAGTGTGGGTGGGTGTGAGAGAGAGAATGTGTGTGTGAGACAGAGTGTGTGAGAGTATGTGTGTGTGTGAGACAGTGTGAGTGTGTGTGAGAGAGAGAATGTGTGTGTGAGACAGTGTGTGAGAGTGTGTGTGTGTGTGAGACAGTGTGTGTGAGTGTGTGAGAGAGAGAATGTGTGTGTGAGACAGAGTGTGTGAGTGTGTTTGAGAGAGTGAATGTGTGTGTGAGACAGAGTGTGTGAGAGTATGTGTGTATGTGAGACAGTGTGTCTGTGAGACAGAGTGTGTGAGTGTGTGTGTGAGACAGAGTGTGTGAGTCTGTGTGGGAGAGAATGTGTGTGTGAGACAGAGTGTGTGAGAGTATGTGTGTGTGTGAGACAGAGTGTGAGTGTGTGTGAGAGAGAGAATGTGTGTGTGAGACAGAGTGTGTGAGAGTATGTGTGTGTGTGAGACAGAGTGTGAGTGTGTGTGAGAGAGAGAATGTGTGTGTGAGACAGAGTGTGTGAGAGTGTGTGAAAGAGAGAATGTGTGTGTGTGAGAGTATGTGTGTATGTGAGACAGTGTGTGTGAGTGTGTG